>NC_056629.2:164133364-164480548 GCF_002870075.4 Lactuca sativa | reverse complement strand
TCAAGATCTTAGCAACATCCACCCTGTCTTCCACCTCTATAATCTTAAGAAGTGTCTATCCGATGAAACCCTTGTGATCCCTCTTGATGAGGTCGAAATCAATGAAAAACTAAACTTCATGGAAGAACAAATCGAAATCATGGATCGAGAGATCAAACAAACGAAAAAAAGCCACATCCCGATAGTGAAGGTTTGATGGAATGCCAAGCGGGGACCCGAATTCACTTGGGAGCGAGAAGATTCAATGAAACAGAAATATCTGCATCTGTTTCCAAATCCATGATTTGTATCTTAATTCTAAATTTCTGGACGAAATTTCCTCTAACGGGGGGATGATGTGACAACCCGAAATTAATTCCGTCACAGTAACCTACTTCCGTTAATAAAATTTATTTTTATTATTAAAGTTTTCCGTTAACTTTTAAGTTAAGTAAAACCATTTGGGTTATTGTCGTGATTTCATATGTGTCGGAAAATGATAAATCACGCGAAAAATCCCGTTTGCGGTTGATGTTAGGTGGACCCCCACCCTAGCCATAAACTCAACCCTATATAAGGGTTGAGTGGCCTTCATTTTCAACCTTTTCACACCCTAGAACTTTCTCTCTCTACAAAAGTTGGAATTTGATCAAGAAAACACCCTTTCAAGCTTCACAACAGTAAGTAAACTCTCCTAACTTTTTGTTTAGCTTAGCATACATGCAAATTCGTGGTTTAAACTCTCAAAAGCCCCAAGAACATGAGTTTACGGTTTCGGAACATCCCAAAACCGTAAACACCCTAAAAGTGGTTTTGATGCCCCAAAACCTTTCTAATGCGTTGCTAATGACCTAGAAACTTGTACGAATGATCTAAGGACCCTGAAACACGAAATGGATGGGGGTAACGCTGAGTTTACTGCCGTAAACTCATGAGTTTACAGTAGTAAACTCCCAATGAATGTTCAAAAATCGTAAACACCTTCCAAAGGGTGTTTTGATGCCCTTAACACCTTATATGGCTAGTATATGTGGCTGGAACCTTGCATGCTTAACCTAGAACCACCAAAGCACTTAAGAAATGGACAAACATGAGTTTACTGCCATAAACTCATCTGTTTACGACCATAAACTCCCCAAAGAGGGATTCAAAAACCATAAACTCCATCAGGTGCAGCGCGTGCCTCCTCGGCTGTCAACTTAAATGCTCGGCTCCGCACCACTGGAGCCTTTGCCTTGACCTTCTGGCCATCTGTAACCCGTGTCGTCGCTGAGACCGATGCCGCTGCTGGCGCTGTTGCTGACACTGCTGCCAATCTCGGGCAATTGACCCTTTTTGTGGCCCCTCTGATTGCAATGGAAGCATATCAGGTCTGTCATATGTACCGCAGGGGCGGGGCAGTACAATCCCTGCCAAAATGCCCCACCTTGCCACACTTATAGCAGCCCGAACCCGACCCAGTGCGACAAGCTCCCTCGTGTGACCGACCGCATATCCCACAACGGTCTCGTCCTACCTGGCCTTTCGGCCTACCATCAGATGCCTTGGGCTTCTTCCCCGAAGCCCCAGTCGTCAGCCCCTCCACTGCCTTCCTCTTCTGGACGTGCTCCAGATCAATCTCCCTCTCCCTAGCCCTGGCAATCATGGAATCCAGGGTAGGGCAAGCTGAAAAACTAACATGCTCCCGAATGTCATCTTGTAACATGTCGTGGTAGCGGGTCCTCCTCATATCCTCATCTCCCGCATACTGGGGCACCAGCAATGCCCTCTCCCGGAACTTGGCAGTGATCTCCGCCACAGTCTCCGTAGTCTGCCTCATATCCAAGAACTCCCTGGCCAGCCACCGAAGCTCCACAGCTGGTGCAAACTCCGCCTAGAATCTGGTCACAAAGTCTGACCATGTCATAGCCTCAACAGTCGAGGCTCCCAATGAGTCACCAACATACTCCCACCAATCTCTAGCCCTGTCTCGCAAGCATCCTGCTGCATATCTCACCTTCGACCCCTCCGGGCAGAAGCTCGTCAGCTGCGCAGACTCAATGTCTGTGATCCATCTCCTTACGGCAATGGGGTCTTTCACCCCATGAAATCTGACACACCACTCCCTCGAAAGTCCTTAAAGGACAGTGTGCGCGTACCCACCTGACTAGATGCCATATCACTCTTGAATTCTCGGAGGCGGTCCTCCATCAACTCAACAATCTCTTCCTTGATCGACCCGAAACTGATAGGGGTCGACTCAAGGATGCCTCTCGTGATCTCAGAAGCGATGAACTCGCGCAGCCCGTCATCAACCTGCTCGGATCCCGCACCCGAGCCTGATCCCGTTCCTGATCCGGAACCTCCTGCTCCATGTCGTGTGGTCACCATGCTGAAAATACACGCGTAAATTTCAGGATCATACACATACTCGAGAGATCTAGCACACTCTCCAAGGTTCCCGGTTTCATCTATGCACTCCTTGATTCGAGTACGGGTCCTTTGCTTTCAGTAGTACGGGCCCATACTACCTTCCACATCTACACGTGCTTTCCTCAAGGATTGCTTCGACTACCCCAAGTCCCTTTTACCGATACCCTTTCCACTGACCTCATTCTAGGCTTCCCTAGGGCACTCTTCGACCTACCCTCCGCCATCTGCTGCACTAGGAGTCCCCACCACCTCCGCCTAACTAGCTTGCGGATACTATCACATATCCGTTCATTAGTTAGTCGAAGGTGGCCAGAACCGCCATAGCACAAAGCAAGCAGCATTCGTGCATCGAGTAACCAAATCAGGCATAACCTATACAGGCCATCCTACTGCTGACTAAACAGCCCTAGCATACAGCTCATATAACAGGCATATAAGGCATCCTCCTAGATCCTTAGCCCTAACTAGCATGCAATTCAAAGAATCAAATATCAGGCACACAAGGCATCCTCCTAGATCCTTAGTCCTATTCTAACATGCAATTATGAATCAAAGCCATATAGCATAACATAAAAAGTATGGGTATCTTAGGGAAAACTTACTTGAGCCCGGCCGGTCCAATGCATCACACACCTTGTCTTTCTTAAAATATTTACGTTTAGATTTTTAGAAACCATTTTATTGTAAAAAAAATTTAGCCCCTCGGTTTGAGTCCAGACACCCCCGAGGGTGTGTCCGAATCCCTCAAACCAGGGCTCTGATACCAACTTCTAACATCCCAAAATTCAAGTCCAAAATTTTCATTTTTAATTAATTAACTCATAAAACATTCACTAGAACATATTGTATAAACACGTCATCTCATAAAATCAAGTATCATGTTTGAAACCCACAACATCAACAAATATCATATCCGAGTACAATCCCAGAAAACACCGTGCGGAAAATCAGATGTGTGTGTGATGCCATGCTATGCCGCCGGCTCTTTCCCCTTAGATGAAGAGGTACCTGAAACCAAAAACTGAAACCGTAAGCACAAAGCTTAGTGAGTTCCCCCATCATACCACATACCATACAATACCATCGGTATCTTTCAATCGGTAATCATCATCGGTATCTTTCAACCGGTAATCGTCATCGGTATCTTCAATCGGGTCTTTGATGTATCTTACAGCCAGTAGACCTGATATCATGTTCTCTGTCTGTTATTGTGCTCGATTTCAAGCCAACCCACGAGAACCTCATCTTCAAGCAGTGAAGAACATCTTTCGCTATCTGAAGCGAACCTCCTCTCTCGGCCTATGGTATCCAGCTAACTCCGGATTCTTCGTGCAAGCATTTTCAGATGCCGATCTAGGTGGCTGTGGATTGGATCGTAAAAGCACCACAGGAGGATGTCAATTTCTGGATGGAAAATTAGTCAGTTTGCAATCAAAGAAACAAACTTGTGTTTCGTTATCCACTGCAGAAGCCGAATACATTGTTGTAGCATCCTGTACATCTCAAGTTGTGTGGATACAGAGTCAACTCCGGGATTATGGCTTAAATATGAAGAAAATCCCATTATATTGTGACTCTGAAAGCACAATCAGAATCTGTCACAACCCAGTGCAACACTCGAAGACTAAGCATATCGCACTGAGGTACCATTTCATCAAGGATCACGTCGAAGATGGCAACGTCGAAATTCACTTCATCAGAACGATTGATCAACTGGCAGACATATTCACAAAGGCCTTACCTGAAGCAAGATTCAATAAGATTTTACGAGGTCTAGGAATGATGCAAGCCGAGTCAGTACCAAAATCTCCTTCGCTCTCATAAAGGTAACAAGCGAAATTGAGCGACCCGAAATGAACCGAACGTTCGGTCTATTTCGGGTTAGGTCCATTTCGGGATCGGTCTATTTCGGGTGAAGTTGGTCCATGAACCGAAATGAACTGAGCATTCGGTCTATTTTGGGTTCGGTCCTTCTGAACTTGTTCATTTTTTAAGGCGTTTTCAAGTGTTCACTTATGTACATCTTTTCTTTACTTCTTTTTCCTTATAAAAATTCCAAAAATATTTTTTCTTTAAAAACTCTTAAGAAATCCAAAAATATTTTTCTCTTTCGTTAAATTGGTCAACTCTCACAAAAATTCAAAAATATTTTTTATTTTTTTATGTTTATTTTTTTTTTATTTTTTTTCTCTCAATGGCATTGCTAAGGCAAGTAAATAGTTTTCCTAGTTAGGAGTCCCTAGAAGCATGTTGTTGTATGTTGACTAAAGCCTCGACATATTTTGAGTGAAGCCTTAATAACATGATATATACTAATCATGTTTTCCCAATCCAGGCTATGTGATTCACTCTAATTATGAGCTACCTTACTCTACTCACATTGAGTTTAGAGTTTTCGGCTTGGTCCTTCTTTTCTTTAATGCAGAGGTACTTTCGCTTCTTATACCATCTCTATCATCCTTCTCCATTATAATTCATTTCATCAATATAACCCCTGATACTCTCAGTCTTAACCACTAAAGTTTATGGTTATACAACATCTATGTTCATGATCTTAGTCTCATGCTACTATGTACTAAGTGAAACCCAAAGTTCAACACCACTAATGAATTGATGGCGAATCTAAAGATTCAAGATCTTACTTGTTACCCTATGAAATCTCTTTTTCTTTTGAGTGATCTTTATAAGTTTGCCTTTCACCAAGGATTCTTTAACCCTAAAAGATCCAGTTTTTTTTTTTTGAGATTTCCCTTTTCCTTCGCCACTATAAAGTTTATCATACCTACTTGTTTAACACATTACAATGATCTCACAAGTACTTCATTCAGTTTCGGTCTTATGTTAAGTATCTAAATTATGAATTGAAGCGATAGCCACCCTTTTTAACCTTTAAAAGATGCCTTTCAAAACTTCTCAACAAGTTATTGATCGTTATTTCATGGGAAACCAAGCAAGCACTTCAATGTCTCTCATGACTTTGAAGGAAGTGATTTTTGCCCAGAATCAATTATTTTATGTCTACATACGACATCACAGGTAATCCCAAAATACTCGTTTTATTTCTTCATCTTTTACACCCTTTGCAGGAAAATTTTTAATTTTTCAAAATTCTAAGTTTCACACAGATTCATGATTCAAAAGCTCAAGGCACAAACACTCAAGCGTCCTCAGGTGAAATGATTGGGATAAAAAGGTCGCTGACTCAGCAGAAATCCAAACGGTTTAGCGATTTGAAAAAGGGGATTTTTATGAAAAGGCGTGAAAAAGGGGAAACGTTTTTCTCTCTCCTGCGTCATCTTCGGCACGCCAACTGTGCACACATCAACTCAGGCGCTATTCTTGATATAATCCAAGATTTCAGTCGGATTCTTCTCTCTCTTCCTTGTACGTATAAAAGCAATTGGAACGATACTCTCTCACCCTTTATCACTTCCAAAAAGCTCTCAAAGAAACCCGGCTATTTTCTGCAACTGTTCATCGTCATTCTCAAGCTCCTACAATGGCCGATTCTTCATCTGTTCATGATACCTCAGTTCGTCAACCCCTACTCACCATAAAACCCTAACAAAACCTAATCATCGATCTCACTCCCTTTGTTTATGAGTCGTATATGTTGTATGTGGTTGAGTGCCTCAAATACTCACCACTCGTCGATGCACTGACAAAGGTTGAAGTTGTTCCTATGTTGTTCTTATCACTTGTCTACTCTACGACATTCTACGACAAGACTAATGAACGTATACACTTTGAGCTTCACGATGAGAAGGTATCTATCTCCAAGAGTCGATTATGTGCCCTAATTGGTCTTTCTCAAGATCAGTCTCTGGTAAACCCTGATTCCATTACAACTGGCCAACTGTTTACAATGTTTTATCAGATGGGGTATTCTGAAACCCTAACAACCGTCATAAAGTTCAAGAAGTCCTGCCTTCCTCCTCAATGGAATGGCCTTTTCACACTCTTATTCAAGGGATTGTCTGAGCGGAGTGTTGGTTCTGACGGTGCTAGCAAGGCATTCATGACGGTGCTGTATGGGTTGTACAGTGGGCTTAACCTTGACTATGGCTCCATTATTTGGCAGCAGTTGGCTCAAAGCCTAGTCTCTTCGTCCAAGCACTCAGAGAGTTCATGTGCGCATTTCTAGACTATCATCACCATGTGGGCAATGGATCGTAATCGTTTCCCAATTATGGCGGATTCCTTGCTTTCTTTCATCGGCACCTTTCATACGACGAAGATCATCGTCACTGATCCCACAAAATTCTCATACATCAGCTCTATTCCTGAAACCATTCTTGGTTGTATCTCAGCATCAAGCAATCTTCTTCAACAGTACAAGAAACATAAATCTGTTGGTCCACGTGATCTTACTCCTACTATGCTTCGCTCCATTGAAGAGGTTGACAAACCAGCCAAAAGGGGTAAGAAGCCTGAATCGCAGAAGGAGGGACCGGTAACAAAACCATCCAAGGGGCAGACCCCCAAGAAGAGGAAAACTGATAAAGCTGCTCCTTCTCAACCTCAACCCAAAAAGCAGAGGAAGCCTGCTAGGAGACTTATTCTTCAATCCTCAAGTGATTCGGATTCAAAATATCTTCCTCCTAAGCAGAAGAACGCTCCATCTTCATATTCTGAGAACGAAAGTTCTGATGAAGAGGCTTTGGGATGAGGGGATACTCCACCTCGCTCCCCTACTCCAGAAATTCCGGTTCGTTCTTTGCCTCCCTCACCTCCAGCTATTACAATTCCTGCTTCTATCCCTCCTATCTCTCAAACAACCACCTCTTCACCCTTCACTTCGATACCTATTCCCACTCCCATTTTCACAGATACAACCTCTACCACCACTACAAAACCTATATTCACTATCCCCAAACCACCTGTAACCGAACCTACTTTTACAACTGAACCTCCTTTAACAATCGAACCTCCAGTAACAACCGAACCTCCACCTTCTTCAAAACCCTTATCTCCAACACCTTCTACAGAAACAACCCCGATTTTGGGCGATGAGGACTTGGAGTTCAACTCCACATATTTCAGTCCTTATCGAGTACAGAGTGAGGATGATGACAATGAGCCGATCACCAAACGTCATCTCAAAGCGGTAAATGACAAGCTTGATCAACTGCTTTCCTCCTCTTCCTCAAGAGCCTATTCAGATGTTGCATTAAAGGCCCTGTTCTCCTCGATTATTGCTAAACATTCACCCTCTTTATCTGCTGCAGCCAAGGCTATTGAAGCCTCCACTTCCTAATGTCAACAGGCCTCTCGTGCTGTTGATGCCTCTACTAAGGAGTGCAAGGAAGCGACTGCAAAAGTCGATAAACTAGTTTCCCAGGCTCACCTGTTTTTAGATTCTTTGCGTGCTGCTGCTGCCAAGAATGCTGCAACTATCAATTCATCTGTAGAGACTCTTCAGTCTGAGTGCTCAAAGGTTGAAGCGGCACGCCTTGCTATTGAACAGGTAAATGACAAGTTCCATGCTAATGTCAACGAACGCTTAACTCAACTGCAGGCGGACGTAGCTTTCGAAAATAGAATTATGGATGAGCTTGCCAAACACACAACTCAGCTCAAATTGCAAACACAAAAGCTACAAACTGCTACTGCTGAGATTGATGACCTCAAGTCAGAAAAGGAGGTTATACGGAGTTCTGCTGTAGATGTTCACTCCATCCTTCTTCATCTTATTGAAGGTCACGATCCACTTATCACTATCACCATCCGAAGGCATTTGGCAAACAACCTTAGACCGGCACTGGACGTTCTCAACCGTATCGAGGGTGTTCCGATGAATGGAGTCCATCCGCAACAAGGGGGAGAGAAAAAGTTGAAGCAAGAGACGAATCAACCTCCTCCATCTAGCTCCAAGCCAGCTGCTGAACCGAAGGGTTATGAAGCTTCAGTCAATAACAAGGAGAAGAAAAAGAAGAAGATCGATGAAGACAATACAGACAACGAAGATGATGTCTATGTCGACATTCCCAAGAAGCTTGTCCCAAAGGTTAACACTTCTGAAAAGAAAACTTAAGAAATGTCCATGAAGCAGCGAGCTGAGCTAGAACAGAAGCGAAAGGAGGCGGAACTCCTTGAGAAGAAAAAGGCCATGTTCCCTGAGTGGACAAAAAATTCGCTTAAGAGGTGTGCAATTGACGAGCCTACTGTTCTATGGCTCGAGCCAATAATGTCATTTAGCCTTGACAACTCCAAGGATGCGCAGTTCGATATGCCAATCACTCGAAAGGCATTCATCTTCCACTGTTTGAACTCGACTGCTACCATTCCATCTCCAGACCCAAAGGTAGATAGGGATCTGTTAGAGTTTTACTTGGAGTTTGCTCAACCTCAATACCAGACTTGGAGCCCAAAGAAGATAACCACCGTCAAGGTGATGAAGCCCTATTCAGCAGGGAAATTTATCAATGTCAAATTCAGGGTGACTAGAGGAACCGAAGGCTCAGTTCACCATTTTTCCCTTGCTGATCTACCGAACCTCAACCCCCATGACTGGATACTCCTCAACAACATTCTTCTGTCAAATCCTTAGGAGTATCAGCCAATAATCGATCATGTCAAGCGTATGCTTGTTTGCTACATACATGAGGTAGCGAAGATGGACCAGGAAATTGCCTCTGCCATACACAAGCGACCAACGATCAAGACTATGGGCAGAGCTGGCAATGTTAATTCCATGATCAAGGGGAAGATAGATTCCAAGTATCACACAGTCATGTTTCTCAGGGGCGAAGGTAAAAAATGTTTGTTTGCTCTTGTTGAAAAACACCTCTTCTCGACATCTTGTCTTGAGCATATCTTGGAGATCATACAGAGGTGCGACCAGAACAGTGCTGCTGATAAAAGGCTGTTCGTCGACATGCTGAGGTGGTACATTCTATTCTGGCAGACTCTTCTCACCATTATTCCTAAACTGTTTAAAGTTATCAAGACGGTGAGACCTACTCAGAAGAAGTAATCTCTCGCCTCATTTGACGCAAAGGGGGAGATTGTTGAGTCTATAGGATTGCGTCATGGGCTCGGTCCATAGCCTAGTTTGAATGCCGATATTGGGCCTGTCCATCCGTGTATTATTTTATTTTAGGGTTTAAAGTATATAAGCTGCATGCATGCAGACTTAGAAGATATCGATTTTATTGTTTTCGTTTTCATTGCTTGTAAACCCTAGCTCGCCTCTACAGCGGAAGTTCTTCATCGAGCTCTGCTGAGGCATGGCTCAGTTTTGAATCATAAGCTCATATTTGATTATGTTATGTGTTCTTTCTTATCTTGTTCTTATACTGTTAGATTTCTTTTATCGTACTTGTGAAAGATCTAAACGATCAAAGAGTTTTGAACTCATCACTTTCCAAGGCAACCAAAACCAACCCTCGTAGGGTTCTAGAACCCGAAGATGAACGAATTCCTTGCAACCTGATCACATATGTTCCATCTGAAATCTGAAGTATCGAGAGGGTCTGTCTCCCTGATAGACTGCCCACATCGAATCATCATTGAACAGATTTCACAAGAGACCAACCTAGATAGAATACTTCCCACTTGTAATACATTGAGGCTACCTAAAGAACAAAATTACCGATCAACTGCGACTACCAAATAACAAGCAATTCCACACACAGACCCCAAATCACTTAAGTCGCTCCTACTCCTCTTGCTGCCATATGGCTACTTTCCTGAAGAACAACCGGGAACCTCCCTAGTCCCAACTTGTCTGCCAACTATTCGGAACACCGGACACCTACCCAATTGCTGAGCCAAAAACACACGCAACAGTCCCCTGCAACCTCCTAAGGATACCTTGTCTAACCGTAATTGCCCTATCTCCTTCAATCCATTTGATCCATCCGATCGTGGTAGCCTGACAACCTGTCACCACTGAATCCGACACAAAAAGGTGAATATTACCAAAATAGTTGTAGTCTTACATCATACCTGGTCTCCTTCGACCTACCGTTTCTTGATTCCGACATGTCATGGCTCTATTACGGATAGGGCCACCTGAGACACATCACAATGGCTTAAACTATCATCAAACCAACCTGTTCATCACCCTGGAATTCTGCCCTTGATGCCCTTGGCATATAGATGCCACACATCCCATCTCTTTGAAACAAAATCCTACACGAATTCTGATTCGGGTTCCTACTCAAATCCGAATTGTTACTCAGCTCCTATCTAGATATCCTCGAATCGGCATTTGCATAAATCACCACGGATTCCCGTCATCCTTTACTCGACCGATTAATAAATACCCTTAGCCGATTCCCTGAGACTACCAGTCTCGCACCTGGTCCAACCACCAGGTTCTTATGAGATCCAATATCAGGGCTACCCATCCGGTCCAGCCCCCTGATAACTGATCGGTCAATCACCTATGGTCCTGATCCTAACTAAGCTGTGCCACCCCCCCCCCCCCCCGCACACACACACACAACCTTGCGAATATATATATATATATATATATATATATATATATATATATATATACATACACACACATGTATATATATATATATATACATATATATATATATATATATATATATATATATATATATGAGTGGGTTTTCGGCTATAAACACAAACCGAGGAGATGGGTTCTAGGTTGGGAACTCTAACCGAGAAGATAAGCATGCAAGGTTTCTTGGTTGCGAACACTATCTGAGGTTGATAAGCTTACGAGGGTTCTCAGCCGTGAATACTATATCGGCCTCGCATGGTTTCCGGTCCGAGGTGCGTTTAAGGTTCATGCGAAGGTTTCTGGTTGGAAACTGTTTTCGATTCGAAGTGTTTATTGGAATCTGAGGGTTTTCGGTCATGCGAGAATCCTCGGGTTTTCCTTGGTTTTCAACTTCTTAATTGAAGAACACATTAAGTATTTATATGTATCAAAAACATTAATTTAATATTATTAAATAACAAATCAATAAGCTTGACTTTTATTTGACATTTTTGACTTTTGTTGACTTTAACAAGATAGAAAATAACGGGTTGTCACATTATCCCCCCATTAAAGGGAATTTCATCTTGAAATTTAAGACTATAGAGATACAATAAGGAAAGAGATGCGGATACTTTTGTTTCATTTGATCCTCCCGCTCCCAAGTGAATTTAGGACATCGTTTTGCGTTCCAGCGAACCTTCATTGTCGGGATACTGCTTTGTTTAGTTCTCTTTGCTTCCCGGTCTAGGATTTCTATTGGTTCTTCCACGAAGTTGAGGCTCTCATTTATCTAGATTTCATCGAATGGGATAACAAGAGTCTCGTCGGATAAGCATTTCTTTAGGTTAGACACGTGAAAGATAGGATGTATGTTACTGAGATCTTGAGGTAGTTTGTATTTGTAAGCTACTGGAGCGATTCTAGCAAGAATCTTTAATAGTACGATATACCTTGAATTTAGTTTTCAACACATTCTGAAGTGTTTCATGCCCTTACAGGGTGATACCTTCAACATGATGCGGTCACCAACCTGGAATTCCAAGGGTTTTCTTCTCTTGTTAGCGTAGATTTTTTGTCTATCTCTGTAAGCTTTATGTCGTTATTGGATTTGTACTATCTTCTTAATAGTTTCTCGAATGATTTCCAGACCAGTGAGAGTATTGTCTGGAACTTGAACTCTAGCCAGTTGCGTGTTATCCACTTCAGCCCAACACAGAGGTGATCTGCGTTTGCGACCATAAAGGGCTTCAAATGGAGTTACCTTAATGCTAGTATGGTAACTATTATTGTACGAGAACTCGACTAGTGGTAAATGGGTATCCCATTTTTTACCAAATTCGATCACACATGCTCTCAGCTTGTCTTCTAACGTTTGAATCGTTCTCTCACTTTGTCCATCTATTTGTGGATGATAGGTTGTACTCATGTCCATCCTAGTTCCCAGAGATTTCTGAAGTGACTACCAGAATCATGAGGTAAATCTACTATCTCGGTCAGATATAATAGATATTGGTACACCATGTAGTCTAACTATCTCTCGGATGTATGTTCTAGTTAGCTTCTCCATCTTGTCTGTTTCCTTTATTGGTAAGAAGTGTGTGGATTTGGTTAATCTATTGATAATTACCCAAATGGTATCATGACCACTTGTTGTCTTGGGTAACTTAGTTACGAAATCCATTGTAATCCGATCCCACTTCCATTTGGGAATTTTCGGTTGTTGTAGAAGACCTGAAGGCTTTTGGTACTCTACCTTGACTTTGGCACAAGTAAGACACTTGTTCACAAAGGTAGCAATCTCAGCCTTCATGTTAGGCCACCAATTAAGTTTCTTAAGGTCCATATACATATTATTTGACCTTGGGTGAATGGAGTATCGTGTCTTGTGTGCTTCATTCATGACAACCTCTCTGTAACCACCAAACATTGGTGTCCAGATCTGGTTCATGAGATATCGGGCTCCATCACCTTTGATTTCTAAGTTTTTGTCCATTCCTCTTAAAGATTCACCTGCCACATTATCGGGTTTCAAGACCTCAAGTTGAGCCTCTTTGATATGTGTGGACAGATGTGAATGGATTGTCATGGTCAATGACTTTACTCGACGTCCCGATTATTCTTTTCTACTATTGGAATCAACTACTGGATTGGCTTTATCGGGATGATAATGAAGTTCACATTAGTAATCACTTAGTAGCTCTACCCAAAATCGTTGTCTCATGTTTAGATCTTTTTAGTCGAAGATATGTTGAAGACTTTTATGGTCCGTGAATATTGTGCATTTCGTGCCATAGAGGTAATGTCTCCATATTTTCAGAGCAAATACGACGGCTCCCAGTTCAAAATCGTGGGTTGTATACTTAACCTCATGTTTCTTAAGCTATCTCGAGGCATAGGATGTGACCTTTCCTCGCTGCATAAGAACACAGCCTAGCCCTTGGTTAGACGCATTGCAGTATACTATGAAGTTTTATGTCCCTTCTGGTAGAGGCAAAATAGGCTTGCTGCACAGGGCTTGCTTTAGCATTTTGGAACGTTGTTTCTTGTTTCTCTCCGCAGCTAAAAGTTTACACCCTTTTATGTCAGAGTGGTAAGCGGTTTAGCAACTCAAGAGAAATTCTTAATGAATCTGCGATAGTAGCCAGCAAGACCTAAGAATTGACAAATTTATTTAGGCATTTTGGGTGCTGACCAGTTCTCGATTGCCTTTATTTTGGATGGGTTCACGTGTATTCCCTCTTCCCTAACCACGTGACCTAGGAAACCTACTTTCCTAATCCAAAATTCGCACTTTAAGAACTTCACATATAGCTTCTCTTCTCTCAATCTTTGCAAAACTTGTCAGAGATGTTGTCTATGCTCATCCTCACTTCGTGAGTAGATAAGAGTATCATCCATGAAGACTATTACGAATTTTTCCAAGTATGGATGACACACCGTGTTCATCAAGTCCATGAACACTGCGGGCGCATTAATTAATCCGAAAGGCATCACTACAAACTTGTAGTGACCATAACGATTTTGGAAGGCTGTTTTGGGAATATCTTCCTCTAAAACTCGTAATTGGTGATACCCGAATCTTAAGTCAATCTTTGAAAAGTAGCTTGCACCTTGTAGTTGGTCGAATAGATCGTCAATACAAGGTAAAGGGTATCAGTTCTTGATGGTGAGTTAGTTTAGCTCGCGATAGTCTATGCACATACGGAAAGATCCATCCTTCTTCTTCACGAACAAGATCGGTGCTTCGCAGGGTGAGAAGCTTGGTCTAATGAATCGTTTGCTAAGAAGTTTGTTCAACTGGCTAGATAGTTCTTACATTTTTGTTGGTGCAAGACGGTAAGGTGATTTGGCTATGGGGGTAGCTCCAGGGATTAAGTCAATTCTGCATTCGACTTGTCTTTCAGGTGGGACTCCTGAAAAATCATTGGCGAAAATGTCGGGGAAATTATAGACTTCAAGAATGCTCTTGAAGTCTTTCACTTCTTGTTTCTTATCTACCACGTCAGCTAGAAAAGCACAGTACTCCTTGCGAAGATACTTTTACGCCTTGATACTGAAAATGATAAGAGTTTCGTTACTAGGCAGGCTAAGGCGAATGGCTTTCTCGTGACATAGGATTTCCGCACGATTAGGACTTCACCAATCCATACCAATGATGACATCGAAACGTATTATGGATACCAACATCAGGTTGATTGGAAAGGAAAAGTTATTCAGAGTAAGGGTACATTCTATATATATATATATATATATATATATATATATATATATATATATATCGTTAGTGTTCTCGGTTTTCCCGTTAGCTATTTTTACGTTAAAGATATCTTTTAGAGGTTGGGAATTTTGTTTAAGTAGGAGTTCGAATATATGGCTCACGAAGCTTTTCTCTGCACCACTATAAAATAGAATGCATGCATATGTATTGTTGAGAAGAAACGTACTCATGACCACCGTAGGGTCTGCCACGGCTTCCTCATGACCAATAGCTAGTATTCTTCCTATTCCACCAACATTCCTCGCCTTTGGACAATCCTTTTTGAAGTGTCCAGTGTCACCGCATTCATAACATGCCCGACATACTTGAACGCCAAGAACTTGAGTGAGCGGTTGCGGAGGTGACCTATAGAGTTGGACAGTGTGCCCTTTTCTGTTGCAGTTCCTATATTGTATCTCATGGCAATTTCCATTGTGATGGAAATTACAGTTTTTGCACTTCGGCAATTTACCAGCATACTTCTTTGCTGGTGTAGGAGTAGCAGGAACGACAACAGGAGTGGTAGAAGCATGAAATACCACTATCTGTTGCTTTTTGGAAGGCTATTCGGAAGTTTAACCCTTCCTTTTATTCCAGGGATTTTTCTTCTCTTTGTTGTTGTTGATTGTTTTGGTTTGTTCTAGAGTAAGAGTCATGAAGCCTTGACGGACTCCATGATCTACTAGCGAATGTGCCAATTGTTTGGCACTATCAAAGGTAATAGGCTTGGAAGATAACACACTTCCTTGGATCTGATGTGATATCCCCCATATATACCTTACGATTTTCTTGCTCCAAAGAGGAACCATTCTAGGACATAGGATTGCTAGATCACTGAATCTATTGGTGTAAGTTACCATGTCTGCACCTGGTATGGTAAGGCCCCAAAGCTCTTGCTCAAGCTTTTGTAACTCACCCCTTAGGCAGTACTCTTCCATCAAATGTGATTTCAGATGTTCCCAGCTCATTGAATTTGCCACTGTAAGAGTCAGTACCTTAACATGATCGTAACCCCAGGTAAGAGCTCGGTCTGAAAAGGTGCAAGCAACAAATTTCGCATTGCTCCCTTCAGGGCACGAGCAGATCTCAAAGGTTGATTCAGTTTTCTCTATCCATTGGGTTAGAGCCATGACTCCCCCAGTCCCATTAAAGTTACTAGGTTTGCCATTAGTGAAGTCCTTATAAGTACACTCCTGTGAGGGTCCATGACTTTCACCATGATTGGAAGGATGAGCACCACTCCCAGATCCACTGGCACCTGTTCTATTGATATGTGACATGGCGGCTGCTACAGCTGCAGTAACCGCTGCTTGAAACATGGTAGCATCAAACTGTGGAGGTGGTGGCAGAGGTGGTGTCGGAACTGCATTAACATTGATACGCATTGGGTTTCTCCTTGGAGGCATCTTTTGCTTTAGGATTTAAAAGATGAAAATGTGGTAAGACATCAAAGTGATTATGAATCAGATGTCTTTGAACTAAATACACTAGTTCAACATGTATACAGTTGGAAGTTACAATAGAAGTCTACTACAAGAAATGACTTCCAAAGTGATTATATAAAATACAATAGTGATTTTTCAAATGAAATGAGATGCCTGTCAATTTCATTGGTATATTAGATACATAGAGTTCAGAAAAATTGACTTTGAAGTAGGTTTACAACATACCAACTTAACGGAAAACTTGACAGCATACCGACCTATTGAGAAATGAAATCTCGAGGTCGTATTATGAACATGAAAACATCTCTAGTGTATATACATAGACTTAATCTATATATCCAAAAGAGTGAGTAGAGTAAGCGCTACTCGCGAGGAGTGTGGTTTGGTTTCCTACTAGTTTCAGTCCTTGTTTTAGCCAACTGGCGTTCTGTTTCAAACGCGTACCTTTCCAATGATATTTGTTGTTCCCGAAGTTCTCTGACTTCAGCTCGGGTTGTAGTCAATTCCCTTTGCAGGGAATCAGTTTGAATTCTGGTTAACTCTTGGTCTTTATTCAAATGGCAGAGGCGAACTGTGTTAGTTATTGAGGTAGCACCGACTTCCTTAACTCGATGGATGGATACCCTTGCTTGCTCGTCGTTATGAGCAACTCGATGTACTATCATAGGGAGGGCTCTGTCTGCTAAGCCTCCATCATCAAGATTGTAGAAGATTCAGTCTCCATTGTAAGGACGGTCCTGACCCTACTTATGACTCCACCTATCTAAGATCACTGCCCACTGAGGCGTCGGACCTTAGAAGTTCTGACGGGGATTAAGATTTTTGGCAATTTGTGGTGGATCATAGACTTTTGATTCTGTGTCAGAATCTTCTGGAAAACCTTCTTCTATTGGAACTACATGGTCATCCTCTAGTTCTATCCAACCACCGTTTCCTTGATTGGGAAAGTATGGGTCTCTCGGTAGATGAAATCCAGCCATGTTTATCTATACGAGAAAAAGGAGTGTAAGAGGCAACTAATAGATTTAGTAAATAAATTCAAGTTTCCATTTAAGAAATTTATAGTTAAAAGATTATGTATTCTGTAGGGTATGACTCATACTAGGTCCCCCTATAACCACAAGGTGCATACCAATTATAAATAACTTGGATCAAATATACCTTTGAATAAATGATCCAACTCTACATCCACATCCAAACAAGGAAAAGGAAGTAAAGCTAAACCATGCATTCTAAGTCTATAAAACCTTAATTATATATAATCTTAATATATACACTTAATTCTTATAGATCTACCACTAAGTGTCCTTTGCATTCAGATAGTTGGTTCTTAGTATTATAGTTCCTAAAATACACCTATAGTATTTTAAATTTCATGTTTTGTTCTAGAGTCTCTTGTATGAGTAGAATCGGTAAGTTTTAGACTTGTCGCAACACTACCATCACTCCCAAACATATGTTAGTCATATGTTAAATAAATATAGTTGATCAGGCTATAATTATCCCATATATGATTACATAACTGTCTAGGTTTAACTGTAGTGTCCAACATCCAAATTCTTTTATGTTGCTATGATTGTGATGTTGTTTATTGTATGTATGACTGTTAGTATACTTCTTATAAAATACTTATATTTTAAAAGTATACTTGTAGTCAGAGCTCTTTAGCCCCAATGTATTTATAGGTATATATCTTTTATGAATTGATATACTGAGTTCACTATAAACAATGCTCTGATACCAATCTGTCACACCCCTAAACCGGACCGGCAGAAACGTCTGGGGAGGATGACTTCATGTTAAGTATCACAACAAATGCATCATAGTAATCAATGTACAACAACCATTGCATTAATAAAGTATACGTTTTACATATGTATTCAGTCATTGTATATATGACATCAAAAGTTATGTAACAAAAGATATATGACATGACTCTATACTGCTCTGTCTTCTCAAAAGTCCTAGGGATGTACCTGTCTACTGGTTCCCTGAGAATACAAGTGTTTTGAAAAGAGAGTATCAACATTTAAGTTGGTGAGTGCATAAGTATCTTTTTTAGAAGTTTGTTGTTTGTTTCTTGAAATAGTAATCATGTTTATTGTTCTAGAAAATCCAATATTTTCTAATGTAACTAAAAAGTAGTTTTAATACCATAAAACCATTTTGTATAAGTGTTGGTGTACTATAAAGTAGTATAACATAGTTTTAATTCAATAAAACTATAAAAAGGATGATTTATGTATTGTTTATGTTTTCTAAGTTCTGTCATTGTACTCTTTGAAAACCCTGTAAAAGTGAGTGTGCCTGGCTCCACCAGCTGTAATTGTAAATTGTAATGTAATAGTGTAAGTCGTATTAATGCAAAACCAGTACTTTGTATTCATACTCGTTGGTTTAATTAATTGTACACTAATCGTATTTGTTCGTATCATTTTGTGAGTTATGAAACCATGCTATCACTAGATGGCCTAGCATGACGCTTTGTATGCGTCAGAACTGTAACGACATTTCTCACTCATAGGTATACCAGCCTAACTCTAGCGAACAGTCTGAGTGTGGGATTGCCAATCCCGTATAGATCTATACACATTTGTCTCGCTCTCTGTCGAGAGATTCTGGTTACAATATCAGGACTTTAATAGTATTGCCTAAATGAATAAGCAACTGAACATTGTCTCACAAAAACCATATTGACGATTACGTATATAATAATGATGAAAGGTCATTTTGAAATAAATGAACTGATAGTAAGATTCCTTTTCTAGTGTACTTGAATGTAAAGTATTTGATCGAGGGTATACTGTTAAACTTTGTATAACTGATTGGTGAAAATAGTTTGAGAGTTCCATAAATTATACATATTATAATTTATTTGTGTGTTCTGCTTGATATGTAATATTTATGAAAGTATCGCCTTTGCTGAGCATGTTACAAAGGGTAATGAATTTGATTGAAATAACTTTTATATTCATATATATATATATATATATATATATATATATATATATATATATATATATATGATGGGTTTTATACAAACAATCCTATGTGTGCATGCAACCCTAGATACGGATCTATGTTTTCACTATTAGTTATACAACATTATGAACAAAAAAGAAACCTAGCATGCTTCTAGTAATTTCGAAAATCACAAAGATGAATCGAATACATACCTCTTGTTATTATGTTGTAATAACAACTACTTCCTTGGATCTTCTTGTCTTTGAAAGCAAGTACCACAAGTGTAGTACCTCTAATGGCTCACAAACACCAAGAGCAAATGGAGAGGCAAGAGAGAGAGAGAGAAAGGAGGTATGAAATTCGGCTCTAGGAACCCTAGGTATCAAGTGGCCAAATTTCTTATGCCAAGGGGTCTTTATATAGGTGTAGGAATTAGGGTTTCAGTCCTTATCCTTATCTGGTTGCTTGGCCACCAAGCAGCCCAAAGGATAACTCTAGAAGCCCTATCTTTGGACGAATTCTAAGGCCTTTAACCACTTGAATTCGTCCACCCTATCTCATAGGGTTTCCTTGCCCAACTTTATAACTATCACATAATTACAGTTTAGTCCCCCTAGTTTAATTAACTTCTTTTGATCAAAAAATTAATTCTTAATTAATTCTTGACCAATGTTAATTAAATAAATATGATTTCTCTTTTAATATATTATTCTTATAATATATTAATAAACCATAATAACCTCTTTCACTATTATTTCTCCAGTCAAGTTGCTTTGGTGAAGGCAACCCAAAAGGACCATGCACAACCGGGTCAAGTACTTACCAAATATGGTTACGGGCTTACACTCTAATCCAACAGTCTCCCACTAAGATAAGTCTAGTAACTATAAATGCAAGTACAATCCGATTAGCAATTGTAGCTCTCGAAGACGCTGTCGAACTCTGATCTTATCAGTAACCTGTCCTTTAGATTAGGGATCATATAATCCTATATTCTAGATATCATGTGGACAATCACGTGGAACATAGTCATACTTATTGCCCAACAATTTGTTTCTCGATCTCAGAGTCATTTGACATAGAACTTAATTGAACACATCAATTCAGTCCTGACCAGGCCCGATACATAATTCAAATCAAATCATCGAGGGGCCCTAATATCGCTTTTACCCTCTTAAGATAAAAGGAACAGATAAACTTCGACTTATATGCATTTACTATTCACTAATTAAATCATACACAATAATGTGTTTTATAACATCAAGTTACTAATGCGTTTACACATTATCAATGCACAACCAATTAGTAAACAATAAACCATATATCTAGGTTTTAAGACCATATGATATTATCGTCTTGCGATCACTCTAGATAAATTCCATAAAGTGATTCCAACAAGCGTGTGTTTATTCCAATGCTCAAATCAAACTCATAAGCACTCATGAACGTTGTAGCAAACTTTTGCTATGTCTAATACACACTAGACAATCTACACACCAATTCACGACAATCTTCATTCATACCTACTTCCAACATATGAACGACTGTGGACTCTTTGAATAATCTTATTATTCAGGAATTCAAAACATGAAAAATGAAACAATAGGTAAACAATTAAACATAAGACATTAACATTAGTAATAAATAATACTCTTTTATTTGATCATCAAATGTTAATTACAATTTATCTATTACACGTTACTAAACTATCTAATCTAAACTGATATCGTCCTTCAGCCCGATGCTCCTAGCATGTTATAGGTGCTTAACCCTGCTCAGTCCCTTCGTAAGTGGATCTGCTGGGTTATCCTCTGACGATACCCTCTTTACTACGAGGATTCCTTCTTCCACCCGATGTAGAATAAAGTGATATTTTCTGTCGATATGTCGAGATCTGTCGTGATTCCTCGGTTCCTTGGTCAAGGAAACCGCTCCTTCATTATCACAGAAAATTTCCATGAGCTCCTTTGTGGCTGGCACAACTCCAAGGTCTCCAGTGAAGCTCTTCAACCATATTGCCTCTTTTGACGCTTCGCTTGCTGCAGTGTACTCTGATTCGCACGTTGAATCAGCTACGGTCTCTTGCTTGGAACTTTTCCAAGTCACTGCTCCTCCATTAAGGGTAAAGACCCATCCCGACTACGAATGGTAATTGTCCTTGTCGGTCTGAAAACTGGCGTCACTATACCCTCGCACCTTTAAGTCATCACTCCCACCGAGGACTAGAAACCATTCCTTGGTCCTCCGAAGGTACTTAAGAATATTCTTGACTGTGGTCCAATGTGCTTTGCCAGAGTTCCCTTGATATCTGCTGACCATGTTCAAAGTAAAGGCCACATCAGGGCGAGTATAAGTCATAATATACATGATCGAGCCAATTGCGGAAGCGTAAGGTACTCGGCTCATCTCCGATATCTCGACTTTGGTACTCGGACTTTTAGTCTTACTCAACTTAGCATTACTTTGGATCGATAACTCCCCTTTCTTGGAATTCTCCATACTAAAATGTTTTAGTACCATGTCCAAGTAAGTATTCTGACTAAGTCCTATTAGTCTCTTACTTCTTTCTCTCACTATCCTTATTCCCAAAATATAGGAAGCCTCTCTGAGGTCCTTCATAGCAAAGCACTTCCCGTGCCAAGACTTAACCTCCTACAGTGTCGGGATGTCGTTTCCTATGAGTACTATGTCATCGACATACAATACGAGGAAACTAACTATACTCCCACTGGCTTTGAGAATACACATGATTCATCCTCGCTTCGAAGAAGACCAAACTCTTTGGCTTTCTCATCGAAACAAAGATTCCATCAGCGAGATGTTTGCTTAAGTCCATAAATGGACTTCTCAAGCTTGCACACTCTATTGGGATGCTTCGCATTGACAAAACCCTCCGGCTGAGCCATGTAAACATCCTTAGCCAACTTCCCATTAAGGAAAGCAGTTTTGCCATCCATCTTCCATATTTCATAGTCATGAAATGCAGCAATGTCTAGCATCACCCTAATAGATTTTATCTTCACAACTGGTGAGAAGGTTTCATCATAATCAACTCCGGGAGTTTGAGTTAAAACCTTCGCGACCAATCGCGCCTTATATGTGTGCACATTCCCATCCATGTCAGTCTTCTTCTTGAATATCCACTTGCACCCGACCGTCTTACGTCCTGGTACATGGTCAACCAAATTCCAAACATGGTTGACATACACGGACTGAATCTCGCTGTCCATCGCCTCTTTCCACTTTGCAGACTCTGGGCCTACCATGGCTTCCTTATAGTTGTTAGGTTCATCCAAATTCACTAGTATACTATCACTAATGAACGTATCCCCTTCGGTAGTGATATGAAAACCATAAAATTGGGGTTGAACCCTAACTCTTTCGGAACGTCTAAGAGGTAATGACTCGAAGATCGGTTCAACCGAAATTTCTTCCTTGTGTTGAGTGCCAACGTTAAAGGCTCCTTCATCTCTCGACTCTTGCAGCTCTTCAAGATCGATTTGCCTCCCACTGTCCCTTTGGCTTATGAGTTCTCGCTCTCGTAAAACCCCTCTCCTCACAAAAAAGACAACATTGTCACTCGGTCTATAGAAGAGATGTCCAAGGGACATCTGTGGGTAGCCGATGAAAATACACCGCTCACTATGAGGTTCGAGCTTGTCGTGAGTCTCTCGTCTTACGAAAGCCTCGCAACCCCAAACCTTGATATGTGCTAATGAGGGAGCCTTCCCTGTCCACATCTCGTGAGGTGTTTTGGCAAACTTCTTTGTAGGGACTAAATTAAGGATATGGGCGGCAGTCTCTAAGGCATTCCCCCAGAATGAGATAGGAAGTAAAGCACGACTCAACATGGAACGAACCATGTCTAGAAAGGTTGGATTATGCCTCTCAGCCATACCATTCAATTACGGTGTCCTAAGTGGTATCAATTGCGAAACTATTCCACATTCATTAAGGTAGTCGTGGAATTCAAGACTTAGGTACAATCCACATCGATCGGATCGAAGCATCTTGATTTTCCTGCCCAACTGATTCTCCACTTCTTGTTTAAACTCTTTGAACTTTTCAAAGGTTTCTGACTTGTGCTTGATTAAGTAGATATACCCATATTTACTATAATCATCGGTAAAAGTCACGTAGAAGCGGCTCACATCCTTTGTGGTGGATCTAAAGGGCCCACACACATCGGTGTGTATGAGATCCAATAAACCCTCACCCCTTTCACAAGTTCCAGTAAAGGGTGACTTGGTCATCTTTCCAAATAAACAAGACTCGCACACGTCATCGTCCCTAAGGTCGAATGAATCCAACACTCTATCCTTTTGGAGTTGGGCTATGCATTTCTTATTGATATGTCCAAGACGACAATGTCACAAGCATGCTTTATCCAAACCATTGGATGAATCAATACACAACACATCATTTCCTAAGTTATCTACAACCATCACAGTTTCATATATTCCGTTACAAGGAAATGCTTCAAAATAAAAGACACCACTAAGATAAGCATTAATAGAACCCTTTTCATTATCAAATGAATATCTAAAACCTTGTCTATATAAACCATGAAATGAAATGATGTTTCTTGCCATATCTGGCGAATAGCAACAATTGTCTAAATCTAATCCTAATCCACTACTGAGCATTAAAGAGTAAACTCCGATCTTGGTAACAGGCGACGATCTTCTATTCCCCAAGATCAAATTTATCTTCCCATGCTCCACATCCCTATCTCTTCTTAGGCCCTGCAAATCAAAACAAATGTGAAAACCACATCTTGTATCAATCACCCAAGAAATAGAATGTGATGAATCATTAGATTTAATTGTGTAAATACATGCTTAGGATGGCTTGATGTTTCCATCCTTGATTACTTGCAAATACTCTGGGCAGCTTCTTGTAACGCCCGTGTTTCTAGGCTTACCATTTTTAGCAATGTAATAGTCTAGGTTAACCTTTGTAACCCAATTTGAAATAATAAGAATGTATTATTTGTGAATTATGTGAATTATGTGATTTATGTGTTTATTTTCTCGATTATTATAAGTTAATGAATTAAGAATGAAATAAGCGTCAAAATTAAAGTGTGAGATACGCCCGATATCTTTGCATAAAGTTGTAGTGGTTGAAACAAGGATTCCGGAGATATAAGGAATGCCAAAATCCGAGTTATAACGAAGAAGTTATGACCTGTCGAAGTTTCGAGACAGAACCGGTACGACGCCGAGCGACGTAAAATATGAATTTAAGATAGAGCGATATTTAGCCTTAGCGATCTAAACGAAAGTCGTAGATTTCGTTAAACCGAGAGCGTGCATAAAAGGAACGCCCAAATCTGACTTCGTATGAGGAAGTTATGATTTTTCTAAGTTTTGACTTAGCAGTATGCAGCCCAAATACTTGATTTGAGATCGAGCGGTTTTTAGCCGAAACAATCTAAATGAGAATCAAAGATCTCGTTGTTAGTAGCGAAACGATGAAAAGTTAGGCGAGAACGGACGTCAGACGAAGAAGTTATGAATTTATAACGGAGTTTTTCTGTCCCGGCCTTCTAAAAATAAATAATAAAAATAAAAGTCAAAATTAGCCGACGGAGTCTAAATGAAAGTTGTAGAGTATGGTCTGACCTTCGCGTGGATATAAATAACGTCGAAAACGGAGCTCGTATGCGAAAGTTATGCAATTTAGAAGTTCGACGAGTCAATTACGCCCCGCGTAATTGAGTACGCCCCGCGTACTCAGTCGGATGCAACTTGTCTGACCAATACTCGAGTGCCACAGATCGACGCGTGCAGTGACGTCAAAGTACGCCCCACGTAACCGAGTACGCCCCGCGTACTGAGTACGCCCTGCGTAATTTAAGATTACGCCCCGCGTAATCCCAGACCCTCAGCCTATAAATAGAACTCGAATTCAGCCATTTTCTCTTGTTCAAACTCTTCTCTCTCTCTAAGTTTTGCCTCGTTTTGCGTGCCGTTTATACCCCGAAGCCCCGGTAATATTCCCGAGCCCCGAAGCAAGATCCGAAGCCCCGAGAATCCCGAAGAGCGTTATTCCCGAGCCGAGACGCTGCCCGCGAGGAGCCCGGTTTTGTGAAGATCTTCCAGATCTACGGAGAAACACCTTTTCTGCAAGCCGTAGTGCTGCCCGATCATCTTCTGATCAAGTGAGTGTCTAGTTACTTTCATTCCAACACAATATTATGAAGTATTTTATATAAAATACGTGCTATGTGTATATATTTTGTTGTTGTATATGTGAATGTATACCCACTCTCTTCTATCTTATAGATCTGATTATTTCTCAATGAAATACGTGTTATGTGTGTGTGCCTCATCTGTTATGTGAAAAATGTTTTGATTGAGCATGCTATACAGGTTTTGAAACTACGTATAAAAATGTATATTTTATCTACTAATATGTTGGGTAGAATATGGGTAGATAGTTGGTGTGTAATAAACAGATGAGAGGCCTCGATGTTGTTTTGATCCAGTCATCTAGCGGAATTTAGATGACGACCACGGACTTTTCTAGACAGTCCAGTGGAACGCTAGCAGGCTCATAACCTGTAGGTGTTAATGAACTTGGGTGTTCATTCGCTGTATTCCATCCCCCCCCCATGGTTGCCTTATTTGACTTATATTGCTGAGGAACCCCCGAAGCATGTGTAGTCGCCCCGATGAAATATTCTTTGACTAGGCCCCTTGTGTTAGTTATTTTAGGGACATAAAGTGAGAATAACGGGAATGGGTAACTGGGTTATTGTTGGTTGATAATAATTAATTAAATTATTTATTGTGGGTTGAAAACCCTATATGCTCACCAGGTTCCCAAGCCTGACCCACTCAGTTGATTTATTTTACAGGAAGTGGCGCAAGAGCTTAAGATGGGCGAACATCAAGTTGTTTTGTTTACAAGTCTGTATATGTATATATTTGTTGAAAGACTTGTAATGCTATCGTTTATGCTTTATGATCTGTATCGGAACATGACATCCCGACTTTTGATTATGAAATGAAATCATATTTCTTTATGAAATGTTTTGATAAATATCTATTTTCTCATGTTTTGTTTTTGGGAACAAATTCCGCATCTCTTTTAAAATTAAAAGGATTTACTCTGAAAATTATTTTAAAAAGCATAAATGAAATCGGTCTTTTCTGGCCGAGATTTTGGGGATGTCGCACTTCTCTTCCAATGCCCTAACTTGTGGCAGTGGTGGCACTCTACCTCCTTTGGGTTTGAGTTAGGTTTAGCAGAACGAACTTTGGTTCCACTAGAAGAGGTGCCATCTTGGGACTTTCCCTTGTGGTGACTCTTTGAGGGAGTCTTCCTCTTCTTACCCTTCCTTTGCTTAATAGCCAAAACAGGGGTAGCAGTTGGAGCAGGAGTTGATGCAACAAACTTATCCTTAACATTTCTCTCAACAGTCCTTAGCAAGCCTTGAAGCTTGCTCAAGGTGACCTCTTCCTTATTCATGTTGTAGGTCATGCGGAATTGGTTGTAGCAGAGAGACAAGGAGTGAAGGATGATGTCATTTGCCAGCTCTTCATCAAAGTTAACATTCAACTTTAGCAGACAATCAACATATCTCTACATCTTTTGCAGATAGGCGGTAAGGGACTCTCCATTACCCATTCGGGTAGTGATCATCAAAGTGATGATCTCGTACCTTTCTTGCCTCGCATTTTGGTGGTACCGGTCCAGCAAGTCTTGATGCATCTCATAGGGATACATGTCCTCATAGGACTTTTGGAGTTCGGAAGTCATTGTCGCTAGCATGATGCAATGGAATTTCATGGCATCATGCTCGTGGGCCACAAAGGCAGCGATCTCTTTGAGAGTGACAGTGTTCATGTCGATCTCCTTTAGCTCCTTGTCAAGGACATACTATTATATATATATATATATATATATATATATATATATATATATATATATATATATATATATATATATATATATATGGTTTTGGCAAAATATATGTTTAGAAGGGTTTTTAACACATTTAAATAGTTTGACAATATTTAAAAGAGTTTTAGTAATTTAAAGTCGGTTTAGAAATATTTAGAAAACATTTGATTGTAAACACAATAGTCTTGTGTTAGACTTGTATCCCACCCCCCCCCCCCCTTAAAACAATGAAAAATAGTAAAAATGTTGGGGTATGAACTCACCTTTTGTGAGTTTCCGGTTGTAGATACGGTGGAACAGTGCTAAATCCACAAGTTAAAACTCGTGATAAAGACCGAATCCTAATTTATATTAAAATAAAATTAAGTATAAATTAGATAATCTAATGAAGTTTAAAGTGTTAAACAAAACTTAATTATTGTAAAAAGACTTACTATAATTCTTACAATAGTTTTTCGTGTTCTTCATGTTCTTCGTGAAAACTAGTGTTTTTATGAGTTTTCGGCCCAACACTTGAAGATTGAAAGGTGTTTTTGTAATGAAAACAAGATCAATGAATGATACTTGCAAGATTCTAAGAAGAATCAAGTGATTTTAGTATGTTCTTTAGATGAGAGGGGAGGCTTCACATGTTCTTCAGAGGATAAGGGTGTTTTCGGTTGGATTCCTTGAGAGAAAAGTTGGAGTTTTCGGCTGAGTTTGTATGAATGAGGGATAATTTCGGACTTCTTATATATATATATATATATATATATATATATATATATATATATATATATATATATATATATATATATATGAATGGGTTTTCGGCTGTAAACACAAACCGAGAAGATGGGTTCTTGGTTGGGGACTCTAACCGAGAATATAAGCATGCGAGGGTTCTCGGTTGGGAACTCTATCCGAGGAGGTTATGCTTGCGAGGCTTCTCGGCCACGAATACTATGTGAGCCTCGCATGGTTTCCGATCCGAGGTGCGTTTGCGGTTCATGCGAAGGTTTCCGGTTGGGAACAGTTTTCTGTCTGAAGTGTTTAAGGGAATCTGAGGGTTTTTGGTCATGCGAGAATCCTCGATTTTTCATTGGTTTTCAATTTGTTAATTCAACAACACTTTTACTAAGTCTTTATCTATATCAAAAATATTAATTTCATTTTATTAAATTAAGAAATAAATAAGTATGACTTTTATTAGATATTTTTGACTTTTGTTGACTTTTACAAGATAGAAAATAACAAGTGGTCACACCAACTTACTCTGCTTTCTGAATCGGATCACCCTTTCCAAGGGGATACCTTCAAGAGAACAAAATCTTCGACCTGGAACTATAACTTCGATCGCCTCCAGTTTGCGTACCTATTCTAGCGACTCTAGGCTGTTACTAACCTCTGTCTAACCTATTGAACCTGCTCGGTTGTCTTGAGCACTATCTCGGTGCTCCCCATCACACTATGCCCCACCTCCACCCAACAGATGGGAGTCCAACACCTCCTCCCGTATAAAAGCTTGAAGAGAGGCATGTTGATACTAGATTGATGGTTGTTGTTATATGGTCAGCTAAGAGCAAATAAGTGTCCCAACTTCCACCAAAGTCTGTAACACACGCACGCAGCATGTCCTCGAGCATCTGAATTGTCCGCTCACTCTGCCCGTCCTTCTGTGGGTGGTAAGCTATACTGAAGTGCAGCCAGGTACCCAACTCCTCATGAAACTTCTTCCAAAACCTGGAAGTAAAATTCATATCCCGATCTGACACTATCAAAGTCAACACCCCATGCCACGACACCACCTATCGTACGTAGATCTCGACTAATTTCTTGGCAGAGGAGCTCTCACTAATAGCAAGTAAGTGAGAACTCTTCGTCAGCCGGTCTACAATCACCCATATCGCGTCAACCCCACGCGCAGTCTGAGGTAACTTGGAGATAAAATCCATGGTGATCTATTCCCACTTCCACTGAGGAACCTCTATGTAACACCCATAAAAAATCATGCCAAATTTAAATGTTTAAAAACATTTCAAATCTTCTAACCCTTACAAAACTTCTTTTCAAAATGTATCATATCAGAGTATCCCAGAAACAAAGTCATAAAAACTGAGGAGTTGTACAATCACGCCTTTGCCTTGCCACGATCTCTTGATGTACCTGAAACAATAAATTGAAACTGTAAGCCCAAAAGCTTAGTGAGTTTCCCTAAAATAGACATACCCATAACATTACACATATAATCACAAACAACATACTATGGGTCCAGTCAACCATCGGGTTGGAATACCCCAGACCCACAACCAACAGGTTGGAATGCCTAGGTCTATTGGCTTTCGCACAAAGAAGACAAACCGATCTAACAGATCATAACTGCACATAACATCCTACCTACTAGGATACTTATCTAACGGACCATAACAACACATACCATCCTATCTACCAGGATACTGATCTAACGGATCATAACAACACATACCATCTGATCTACCAGGATACTGGTCTAATGGATCATAACAACACATAACATCCTATCTACCAGGATACTAATCTAACGGATCATAACAACACATACCATCCTATATACCAGGATACTGATCTAACGGATCATAACAGCACATACCATCCTATATACCAGGATACGGATCTAACTGATCATACAAAACCCAAGCATATAACATATCAGGATGACAATCCAAAAAGGGCCGGCCTTGGTGCCTTAGATCCTTGAGTATAGTGAGGAAAACTCACCTCGAATGCGGAAGCTTCCTGAAAGAAATCCTTAACTAATGCCCTGCCTACTTCCTGAGCTATCAATACCGATTAATATACCCAATTAGCAATTGGGTCCAATACTATAATCCGTAATCCATGCATGGGGGTAAAATGACCACTCTACCCCTGACCCAGTAAGATCCCAAAACCAAGGCCCAAATCAGCAAAAGCCCAACACTATAATGTCCATAAATCCATCAATGGCCCAATTTTCAAAATTGGGCCCAAACCTCTACGTGGGTCTTGCCATGAGGCCCAAATCCTTCTTTTCAGTCCAACCCACCTAGCATCCCAATGGTCCAATAATAATCCAAACACTTAAGCCCAAAATGATAAAAAAAACTCGTGGCCTAAACCATGGCGCAAATTTCTAAATTGGGACCAAATCCTTCCGGGGCCTTTTCCCACATCATTAACAACCCACAACCAGATGACCCAATGGGCCTAAGATAAATAAGCCCAACAGTTGGCCTACATTGAAGCCCAATAAGCAAAATCCATCCTGACTGAGTACGTAGGGCGTACTCAGTTGTACGCAGCGCGTACTAGCTTCGTGACTTGTACGATGCGCGTACCAGCTTTTACGCCCATCATACTCCTCTACTAAGTCCTTTTGCTATTAAGCACTTAATGCTTCAAACCAAGGGACCAAATTATAGATCTGGGTTCTACTTAACGTCTTAATCCATAAAGTCACTGACTTGGTGACTTATATGGCCCACATGAACCCAATACTCAAAGTATAGCAATCTACTTCCATGAAAATTTCCATAACTCTTGCATGAACCCATTTAGACTTCCAAGATGGCAACTTTCTGCCTTAGGGACTCAAATAGCACCAAGGGTGGCAACCCTAAGCCTAAGAATCGGATTTGAACCATAAAGCTTAATCCTTGGGATCAAAAGGGACCAAAATCCATAAATTGTAGATCTAAGAGATGAATGATCAAGTTCAAAGCTTTATACCTTCATTAAGCTAAAAATGAGTCACAAAAGCCAGATCCATAAGGTTCTCCTTGATCCCCCATCTTTACATCAACTCCACCTTCTTGGAAATGGACCAAATACTCCAAAAATGAACTACATGAGCTCCAAAATGTCACCATGGATGATTAAGGACGATTTCTAGGGTTTAGAGGGGTGGAGGCTGACGATATTTGGGTTAGGTTATGAGATAAAGTGTTTAAATAGGGTCCAAGACACTATAATAGGGTTTTAATTTGATTAGAGTACGCCCAGCATACTCTGAAGAACATTCGCGACCATCCTGGTCAGTACGCCCAGCATACTACCTTCTTCACTAGTATGCCCCGCGTAAGCTTTGTGTACGCCCCGTGTATTCAGCTAAGCCTGAAAACTATGAAACTTCCGAAGGCCATAACTTATTCGTTATAAATCCGATTCCGATGATCCTTATATCCAAGGAAAGGTAACGAGAAGCTCCGCACTTCGATAAACTTCATTTAACCTAAAACCCAACCGAACTAAATTCCAAAAGTCATAAAAGAAGTCTGAAACAAAACATTCCTATTTTACCCTTGACCCCAAAGTGCAAACCGAGCTATTGGGTCACATACCTATGTTACCCACATTCAAATGGGCCTAAATCTTACCTTTATAAAGGCCCTAATCCTTACGATGACCGCTCTTTGGGCCACAACCTCGATTTAGGACTTTATTCGAAACGGGGTGTTACACTCTAAGGGTTGTAGTTGACCATGAGGTCTCAGGTGCTTTGCCTTGACCCAACGACATGTCAAACATATCTCGACTACCCAAGCCACATCCATCTTCATATAGGGCAACCAATAATCCCTCTTCAGATCCATATACGTCTTAGTGGCCCCGATATGGATCGAAAATCCCAATCTATGTGCCTCCTCCGTCAATATATGTCGAGCTCCACCTGTATATGGCACTCAAACCCATCCTCAGAATTTCATAAGACCCCGAATATCTATCTGAAACTCAAAAACCTGCCCAACCACACGCTCTCTCTTACGGTTCTGCGGTCTCACAACCTCCACCTTAGCCTCTCGGATGGTATCTAAGACTGGAGTCACCACCGTCATCCTCATAAACACATCTCAGATCGGAGCGCTCTCGGCTCTGCGACTCAAGGCATCAGCTACCACATTAGCCTTGCACGGGTGATATAAGATCTCGTAGACGTAGTCCTTCACTACATTCAACCATCTCCTCTGTCTCATTTTCAGGTTGGGCTAATCTATAAGGTACTTCAGGGTCTTATGGTCCGTGTATATGATACATCGGACACCATACAGATAGTGGCTCCAAATATTGAGGGCGAACACCACCGTCCCCAACTCCAAATTATGAGTGGGACACCTCGTGTCATGAGGCTTCAACTGCCTTGACGCATAAGCTATCACATGACCCCTCTGCATCAACACCGCACCCATCCCAGATATAGATGCATCACAGTAGACTACAAAGTCCTCCACTCCTTCTAGAACAGCTAACATTGGAGCTTCACATAATCTCTGGCAAAGAGTCTCGAATGAGGCCAGCTGCTCGGGCCCCCAGGCAAATGTAACACCCTTCCTGGTCAATCTGGTGAGGGGAATAGTGATCTTGGAGAAATCTCTGATAAATCTCTGATATTAACCGGCTAGACCCAAAAACTCTTGATCTCAGATGGGGATCTCGGCACCTCCCATCTCATAACTGCCTCAATCTTGTCCGGATCGACCAATATCCTATTCTGATTAATGAGGTGTCCAAGGAACTAGACCTATCGTAATAAGAAATCACACTTGGAGAATTTGGCATAAAGCCTCCCCGCCCTCAAAACCCTAAGAACCTCTCGTAGATGCTCCTCATGCTGCTCTCTGGACCTCGAATACACCAAGATGTTGTCGATGAACACGATCACCGACCTGTGCAACATAGGTCTGCACACCCGATTCATGAGATCCATGAACGCTTCTAGTGCGTTGGTGAGCTCGAAAGGCATCACCACAAACTCGTAATGCCCATAACGAGTTCTAACGGTCATCTTCTGGATATCCTCCTTGCACACTCGCATCTGGTGATATCCAGATCTCAAATCAGTTTTGGAAAACCATGATGCCCCCTACAACTGATCGAATAGATCATCGATCCTCGAAAGTCGATAATGGTTCTTGACCGTCAGCTTGTTCAACTCCTGGTAATCTATACACATTCGGTGTGAACCATCCTTTTTCTTGACAAAAAGGATAGGCGCTCCCTACGACGAGCTACTCGGCCTAATAAAGCCCTTCCCCAGCAGCTCTTGAAGCTGAGAGGATAACTCCTACATCTCAGGCGGCACAAGGCAATAAGGCGCCTTGGCAATAGGCGCCACTCTCAGAACTAAATCAATCCGGAACTCCACCTGCCACTTAGGAGGAACTCCCGACAACTCCTCGGGAAACACGTCCGGGAACTCGCACACTATTGGAACCTCAGAGATAGAACTCGGTCTCTCAGGAGCAACCCGCGTATCCACCACATACGCCAAAGAGCCCATACAACCCTGTTGAATATTCTGTCTCGCTCTGGCAACAGAGGAGAAAGCTGATCCGGATCTAGTACCCTCGTCGTAATTGGTAAGTGTAAGTCCTCAATCTTCTTGTGTATCAATCAGATCCGTTTGACGGTGCGGAATCGCAATCAAACGGATAATGTCAGATCAAATATAAGAGAAGGAGAAGAAGAAGAAGATGATGAATCTTGAATTATTTGATGATTAGAATGTAGATCCAAATACAAGATTCACACACAACACACACTCTTTTCTCTCTCTAGGCCGTACACTCCTTTTCTTTTCATCAATCTACTCATCACCCCTTACACCTATATTTATACATAAGAAACATGGGCTTGGTGAACATGGGTCGTGAATGGGTTTACGGTTGTAAACCTTTTTCTGGCCGTAAACACAACCGTAAACACGTATACGGCCGTAAACACCAAGCTGTTTACGGTCCAAGATACAAAAATACATTTTTCTAGAAAAGTAAAGTATAAACCATATTTTTGGCCCAACAATCTCCCCCTTGGTTTATAACTTTCTTTTCTTAATTGACCCAACAAGCTCCCCCTAAAAAGTAGCTGGCTTTTCTTGTTAATCTTCAGTTGGGGATTGGCTTTAGCATTTATCTTCAATGAATGACTTCATCTTGAGCACTTGGGCAATTCTTCAAGATTTGGCATTGAACGTACATTGGGTGAGGAGGCTTGATGTACTGATTCTTGAAAGATAGCAATTTCAGCTTGAGAATTTTCATAGAGAACATCAGAGAGAACAAATTTTCTAGATCACTTTAGCAGGTTTAAGATAGCAACAGACTGATTGAGGAGGCTTCAGTGCAATCTGTCACATAATCTTCAATTTCAGCTTCACCTTGCTTCTGGGGTAGAAAAATTAAATGTTTAAAGAATAATCTTCATTTCTTGCTCCTTCGAATGAGAATTCTTCGATGATCACGGATGAAGCCTTGGCTCAGAAAATCTTCGATTCAGTCTCCATGAGTCTCATCTACACCAGAATTCACTTTTCAAGACAAAACAAAACTAAAAGAAAACTTAGCGCACAATATTTTTGGAATTTTCATATTTTCTGAAAAAAAAAATAAAACAGAAACAAAAATATTTTTGGATTGTTGATTTTCTTGAACAATAAATAAAACAGAATATAACACTATTTTTTTATTTTGAATTTTCTGATTTTTTTTGTTTTTTTTTTGTTTGATTTTTGATTTTTTTTAATTCTCCCCCTAAATTTGTGCATAGAGGAAAACTATGAACAAATTTAACAAAAAGAAAAATATTTGGGATCAAAGTTGTGAGACGGCCTGGATTTGTTTATCAGTATCTTCACTTTCATGAATAGATCTGGTCAATTGCCGGTATTGTGGTCCACTTAAACATGAAGGATATTGACAAACTTTTCTAAATAAACCATTTAACTGACGACTACGGGTATTGTTGTCCACTTAAATTAAGCAGCGAGATCTACAGATAACCTCTAACTGGTTCAATTTTAGTTACACTAGAACGTGTTCCCCACTTCCCGATATACTTTGGTTATCAAGAACTTCCTAAGGACTCCTTACTTTAGGTGAGGAAACAATTATTAAGGAGGAAATCAGATTTAGAGATAGATGTCTATGTTGTGTCCTAGGTCGAATCTCTTTCAATCACGCAGAGGGGACAACATATGACTAACAGAGATAGAGGGATTGAGAGGTAGAATGTTGCATATGTTGTGTCCCAGGTCGGATCTTTCGATCATGCAAAGGGGACAACATATGGCTAACAGATAGAAAGAACTTCATAGATAAAGAGATGAGTAGAAATAGAGTTGCATATGTTGCATTCCAGGTCAGATCTTCCGATCACGCAGAGGAAGCAACATATGACTAACAGACAGAAAGAAAGAAAATAATCTTCTACAGACCTACTTTATCAGAACCCCCCAGTCACCCTATCAAAACCAGAATTAAGGACATAAGTCTGTACATCAAGCAAAAGTCGAACCGCAGTTCTAGACGCGTGTTAATTCAGTGTATATCGTGGGTTCCCGTGTTTATCTCACTGCTCAATCTACCCGAGCAACGTATGGTCACTCCAAACAATCCTATCTAAATCCACACTATTTTAGACTGCCCGTTATCACTTTATCTTTATATCACTTCCCAAACAATACTTACAAACAAAAACTGTTAAGAAAATGAAAAATTGCCTTTAAAACGAATCATAGTAAGATAAACTCAGGAGTATAGAGAAGAAAACGCAAACCATAATTCAACGATTGAATTTGCATCCAGAAAGTCTGAGAACAGCACGCATAATCTCATAACAGATCCGAAAATTCTTCATGTCATTAAGCACTAACCCCATGAGTGATCCCTTCCTTTTATTCCTTCCCCGCAAAGGAAACATACTCTCAAACAAAGTTCTGAGTGTTGCACAGTTGAGAGATGTCCCATATCATGTGCCTGGAACAGCAACTATCAACAAACCGAAGTCTGATGATATGCCTCCATAGCTGCTCCTACACAGAGCGGGATTAGTTGGTTTTGGAACCCATTCCATTTTGAAACTAGGTTGACCTTTGTCATCCTTGCACAGTACTCTCTCCCATGACATATCATGCTTATCACAAACAAAAGATGTAGAAATATTAGAAGCATTAGGAAATTTGGGAGAGTGAGCCTTTGGAACCCATTTAGAGTTTGGTTTAACCCATTTCTTTTTCGATCTGATGGGTGGCTCAGTACTTGCTTTTGATCTTGATGTCGGCCGGTGAGATGACTTTGACCAAACCGATCTTGGCTTCACATGAGCATCTCTTGGATTTGGCTTCATGGCAGGAATTTCCTTCTTGCCATTGGGATTCGGATTCTTTGCCTTGTGGGTTTGATTCTTGGCCTTCTACGCATTCCAGTCACTACTGTCTGAACGTGACCTTGAAGGGTTTCTTTTGAAGTATCTCCCACTTGGCGCGTTTTGCGATCCTTGTGCGTAGTAGGAAACGTATGCGCGATTAGGACAATTTCTGGCAATGTGTCCAGGTGTTCCACAGTTAAAACATGTCTTTTTCTTCACTGGGAAGTTGTCTCTTCCTGCCCCTGGTGGCATATCCATGCCTTGTCTCTTATTGATCCCACATGCACACTTGCAACAAGCACTCTATTGTGCTAGAATTGGAGGCATGTATTTCTTAACGGCAGGTTTGTTAGGAGTAACAGAATTCGAAGCAACAGATTCTAAGTTCAAGGAGTCATTGGTTTGTTCAGTAGTGTTCTCATTGTTCTCATCTTCTGCTACTGTACTTGCACATAAAGTAGAAACATTAGTATTTTCAACCTGAATACCTCCTTACACAAATCCAACTGGTTTGCCATATTGAAGATGTGCCTCCTTGTCAATTTCTTCCTGTGTCATAGGGATGGATGTGTAGTTATGATTGAAAGGTGGAGGAACACTATCATACCCTAGACCCTTGTTTTGATTATATTTGAATTTTAATTGGGTTTCAAATAAGGACTCGACTATTTCACTTGACGCAGTATAACTTTTGAAACTAACATCTGTTTTTCCACACTTAATTTTCAAAGTGTCAAGTTCTTCAGTTATAGCAGCAAGTTGTCTCTTAATATAGTCATAATTTTCACACTTGTTGCTATACTCTTCCTGAAGTTTCCTAAAGTCTTTGGTTTTTGCTTCTAATTCATCCTTCAGGGGTTTCTGTCATTTCCTAAGTTGATATCCTTCGTATTTTAGGTCCTCGACTTCCCTTTTTAGCAAATCATTATGTTCACGAAGAATTTTAATCGTATCTTCACAAGATGGAGTGCATGAAACTTCATTGGCCGGGATGTTTGTGGAACTCATTATTTTTCCACATTTCAAAGCATCAAGCTCTTCAATTACATCAGCAATACTAAGACGATTAAGATCTTTTGTCTTCTTCGTGACAACTACGTTCATATCCCACGATTTCGGAAGTGAATTCAATAGTTTTTTGTTTATCTCAGATTTTGTTCAAGAAGATCCCAGCTATATTCATCTCAGTAGTGAGTGTGGTAAACCTCAAAAGTCATTAAAAGCACAACTCGAAGCAAAAATAAAACTTAAACGTCAAACTAAAATTTAAAAATGCCCTTTGACTATAAACCTTAAAAGTTAAATTTAAAAAGTCAAACTTAAAAGTCAAACCGAAAAGCTAAATTTGAAAATTTAAAAGTTAAACGAGAAAGTCAAAGTTTAAAGTCAAAGGTCAAACTTGAAAGTTAAAGTAAAAATTTTAAGGTCAAAAGTTAAAAAATAAAGTCAAAAATTAAAAACTAATTTTTTTTTAAATTTTTTAAATTTTTTGATATATATATTTTTATTATTATTTTTTTTTATATTTTGGATGAAAAAGGAAAATAAAAATAAAAGAAATTTAATTTCGGGGTTAAAAGTGACAAAATTTCGAAATAATGATGCGACAGGGATTGGTTTTGAATTATTTTTGCGAAGGGAGGAACAAAAGCGTTGCTAGAGGAGTTGGTAATGTGCTGAGTTGATTTCCCAAAGGGCCCGGGTTCGATTCTTCGCAGCTCCAAAATCTAATCTATTTTTGCTGATGCTGCGTGCGAGGGTGCTGCTTGCGAAGACAGCTGCTAAGCAAGTACCAGATGCGACACCGAGGTGCGAGGCGAGGACGAAGCGATGCGATGCGAGGACCTGGTGCGAGGTTCGAGGCCGTAAACGTTACCGAGCCGTAAACCACCGAGGACCGAAAACCGAGGCCGTAAACTCCGGAAACCCTACCTGCTGGCCGCAAACTCCGCCACCCCCTCGCAGGTTACGATCAAAAACAGTGATTTTTGCCTTTTTTGACTCCAAAACTCGATCAAAAACCCGTTTTTATGAAAAATGCAAAGAACAAACCCCCCCTAATTTTCAGAGATCTATCCAAAAACGCAAAAATCTTTTGGAAATAAGATTAAATAAGCTCCAGATCTGACAAAATTGACTGATACAATCCAAGCTCTAATACCAATTGTAAGTCCCCAATCTTCTTGTATATCAATCAGATCCGTTTGATGGTGCGGAATCCCAATCAAACGGATCATATCAAATCAAATATAAGAGAAGGAGAAGAAGAAGAAGATGATGAATCTTGTAATATTTGATGATTAGAATGTAGATCCAAATACAAGATTTACACACAACACACACTTTTTTCTCTCTCTCTAGGCCGTACACTCCTTTTCTGTTCATCAGTCTACTCCTCACCCCTTACACTTATATTTATACATAAGAAACATGGGCTTGGTGAAGATGGCCGGTGAATGGGTTTACGGTCGTAAACCTGTTTACGGCCGTAAACACAACCGTAAACACGTATACGGCCGTAAACACCAAGCTGTTTAGGGTCCAAGACACAAAAATACATTTTTCTAGAAAAGTAAAGTATAAACCATATTTTTGACCCAACAGTAAGCAATCCCCCACTAGGGTCTCGTATAGTCACCAACTGACGCTCACAGTCAATCACAGCTCTAAAACGACTCAACCAATCCATGCCCACGATGACATAGACATCACTCATCGCTATCGGCACCAGATCTATAAGGAACTCGACACAAAAAATCTCTAACACACATCCTTGGAATACATCACTAGCAGAAAATGCATGCTCGTCGGCTATGGAAACCCTCAGTGGTCGACTCAACGTCTCACGTCGGACACTGATGTGACGACTAAACGCTAAAGACACGAAGGATCGACTCACACCCGAGTCAAATAACACCAAAGAAGGTACATAACTCACAAGAAAAGTACCTAAATACAACACATAATAAGAACAATAAATCTAAAAATAAAATAAATAAGGAAATACATACCTGCCACGACATCAGGTGTTGCGCGACCTCCTCCGCTGTCAGCTGAAAAGCTCTCCCACGAGCCCTCGGAGCCTCGACCTTCACAGGCTGACTATCAGCAGCACACAAAGCAGCAGGAGTGGAACCCTGGGCTAATCCCTGAATAAGCTGATGGCACTCAGCCTTCCAATGGCTGATCTAGTTGCAGTGAAAGCAAACTGCAAACCCCTTGGGACAACCCTTCGCCATGAGTCGCTCTTTGCCACATTTATAGCAAATCCCCACCTAACAAGATCCCTTGTGATTCTTGTCGCACTTGCCACAAGTGCGGCCCTTCTACCCCCCAGATCTCGCATCAGTGAGCTTTGCCCGCTTTGTCGCTGGCTGCGACTGCACTGGTCTTCGTTCCGTCCCCGGGGACTCTCTCTCCTCCCTCGCCTGCAACTCAAGCTCTATCTCTCTCTGTCTAGCATTGGTCTGAAGCTCAGCCAATGTCTGATAAGAAGAGTTCGCCATGAACTTCCGTATATCCCTCCTTCAAATGCTCAAATACCGGCTCACACGTGCCTGCTCAGTGGACACGTGCTCAGGGAAAAACAGTGCCCTCTCATGGAGCATCCTCGAAATTTCAGTCACAGTTTCTATCGTTTGCTTAAGCGATAGAAACTATTGGGCTAACCTTTCCATCTCCACCTGGGGAACATACTCGTCTCGGAACAACCGTGTAAACCTCTCCCAAGTAACTACGACATGATCTGCAGGAGTAAAACTAGCAGCCACGAACTTACACCAGTCATTCGCTCCCAAGCGAAGTTGGTTAAGTGCAAACTGAACCCTCAGATGCTATGGGATGAACACGTGTAGAAACACCCCATAATTTCAGAGATCCGTCTCATAGTAGTAATCGGTTCCTGTGTCCCATCAAACTCTGGTGGCTTCGTGTTGCTGAACTGCCATAGCAATAACGAGTCACCTCCCGGTGGCCTAACAGTGGCTATGGTTACAATGGCTACAACAACGGCAGCCTCAATAACTGTAGCATATCTCTCATTGAATGTCTCAATCAGGGTGGTCTTAATAGATCCAAAAATCTCCGGTATAGCCTCTCGGATGGTTGCGATCACCTCCTTATGAATGATCCTGCGGATCTCCTCATCACTGGTCCCACTGCTCTTAGGGTTGTGGCGCGTACCCATCATGATGTCTCTGAAAACACAACACAAAATTGTCAGAGACTTACTCAAGTGTACTCACACTTGAATTCCCACCCTTACATGTTCCTTAGCACCCTAAGGATTCTTACTTGAGTTGCATACAGATCTAGTGCTTTCAGTCGTACGGGCCAATACTACCTTCCACACCAACCTGTAGTCACCCCAAGTCCTCCTCCTAGGATTCTAATTCACAAGTACTCTATCTCTCACAAATATCAAACTACTCTCTCATGAGGCTACTCGTATGCTCATTTAAGTATCTCTCCGAGATTATCCCTCGACTCAGAACTCAGCACATACTTGGGGAAAATATGAATAACACTGATCAATAGCATCTCCTAGGCTAAGTCATCACAAATCAGGCAACTCTAGCCCTAAAATATGAAATACCTAGCCTATTCTCTAGCATGCATTTCTAGTATCTCATAAACATCTCATAAAGTAAACAATTAAGGGTATTTTGGGAAACCACCGTTCGGGCTCTGGCTGATTGCACACACTGCTCCTTGTCATTTTCTCGTAGAAACTCTTACTCGTTTTGGAAAAAATCATTTCTTTTGAAATTTTTTCTCGAATCCTCAGTTTGAGTCCATACATACCCAAAGGTCCATCCGAATCCCTCAAACCAAGGCTCTAACACCAACTTGTAACACCGTAAACTTTCAAACCAAATTTTTCATTTTTAAAACACATAAAACTTATATAGTATTTCATAAAAACCACAAGTGTTTCAAAAGTCAACATAAATCCACAACAAAAGTCAAATCCCAGAATCCTCAACATAGTCTCGAACAGGTGTGTACAATCATGCCGGTGTCTTCCTGCGGTTCTGAGGAGTACTCGAGACACATAACATATAACACGGTAAGCACGAAGCTTAGTGAGTTATTCTAAATACCACACATAACACATTAGCCACTCGAGGCTGAAACTCAATAAGACCCTCCGGTCAATGTGTCTCAGTGGAGAACCTCCGGTCAATGTGTCTCAGTGGAGAACCTTCGGTCCCACAACTCGGGTGGACCCTTCGGTCCTTACTCAATAAGCTCAAAATAATACTTAGCATAAATCAAAAATATATAATGCAAGATAACACGATACTCAAGTAAGCACATAAGACCCTCCAGTCACACAAAGATATCACTCATGGTAAGTATAGTGAGAAGACTCACCTCTTACGTAAGCTAAGAAAATGTGTACTCCTCGAACACGAATCAACGAATCTAGCCTCAGCCTAGTCACATATGATAATTATCTGTAACTAACACTTAAATAATAGATTCTAAATAAACTAAGTTGTTTTCCCTCTCTAACTCTTGGATTAGGAAAAAGACCATTTAACCCCTCTATGGTCTCCGTAACTCATGATTGACCAAACCCTAAAGTCAACAGAAGTGAAACTCGAGTCAACCGTCCATCTTGACCCAACTCGCTGAGTGCAACCATGTGACTCGTTGAGTGTAACATCCATACTTCTAGGTATATTGTGTATTTGTTTAATTATTTATTTTGAGGACTATTGAGCTACTCAAAGATTCGGTGCTACAACTCGTCGAGTAGAGTCGTGATGTGCCACATGGGATTAATGACCTACTCGACGAGTTCAAGAGCCGACTCGCCGAGTAGACATTGTGATGAGAAACCCTAAATCTTTGGGTTTGGGACCTATTTAAAGGCACTTATAGCCTCATTTGCGGCTATACTTCCCTGAGAGAAACCCTAATTGCCCTTTCAGCTTATAGAGAGAGTGTGTGAGCGAACATTGAGTACTTTGGTGTATCTTTGGAAGAGAAGAGAAGGATTTCAAGCAAGGAGCAAGAGGAGGTTGTTAGATCTGTTGTTATTCATCCAAGGGCTCCTGTTAAAGGTATAAAGTTTATACCTTTCTCTTTTGTTTGGGTAGATATCATATTTTTGGAGACTAGGGTATCTTTTCTATCTATTGTTGGGACTTTGAGGGTATTGAGTTCATATGGAGCTTTGGACTTCAAATCTGGACCTTGTGAGGTCCTTAGCATCCAAAGGTCCCTACTTTATTCAGCCTTAATGGAGATCTTGAGTGAAAAACCCTTATTAGAGCATGTTCTTGGCATTTCAAGCCCAAAGTGTGATGCATGGACGTAAAGTTTGTGACTTTACGTGGTAAATGAGCCTTGAGAGTGTAGATCTATAGTTTGGGAAAGTTTTCTTCTTTAAAATCGTCTGAAAGAGAAAACAGTCTGAATAGACTCGCCGAGTAGAGGAGCCGACTCGACGAGTCGGTTAGGGTTTGTCCCGATGAGTTGGCTATGTTGTTACTCGGCGAGTTAGGGGTTGATTCGACGAGCTGGACCTTCGTGAAGACCTCTGAATAACGACTGGACTCGATGAGTCACATGAGTGCACTCGGCGACTCAGGTCAAACTGGGACTGTTGACTCGAGTTTGACTTCTGTTGACTTTAGGGTTTGGTCAACATAAGTAATGGAGAGCATGGAACGGTAAAAATGGTATTTTACCCATTCCAAGAGTTAGAGAGAGAATAAGAGAAGAACCTTTGGTGTATTTGAGTAAAAGTGGGGTATTGATTAGAGATACTTATGTAATGTGTTAGGCAGAGGCTAGTTCGAGATTCCCGAGCACGAGATTTTACTTGCTAGCTTACAAGGTGAGTCTTCTCACTATACTTACCAAGAGTGGTATATTTACATGATTGAGCTGTCTTATGTTCTTATCAGTGTATTGTGATGTTCTACATTTTGTCTTTGTGATTTATGCTGAATATTATTATTAGGAGTTTACTGAGTTGGGACCGGAGGGTCCCACTGAGACACATTGACCGGAGGGTCTTATTGAGTTATAGCCTAAAGTGGCTAATGAGCTGTATGTGGTATTTTGGGGAACTCACTAAGCTTTGTGCTTACCGTCTTATGTGTTATGTGTTTCAGGTACTTCTCAGGAGCACGGGAAGGTGCTGGCTTGATTGTACACACATCAGAATTTGATTTATGATTGAGAGGATCCTATATATATATATATATATATATATATATATATATATATATATATATATATATATATATATATATATATATATATATATATATATATATATATAGTTTTGGACATGAGTTTTGATGATTTGACATTATGACTTTTTGTGGTTTTATTATTGGAATAAATGTGTTTTGAAATTGAAAATTTTGGCTTAAAAATTTACGTTGTTACATCAAGTCACCTCTTTTTCTTTAGAATGTCGCGAATATCCAAATTAACTCGTCGAGTTGTCTCATCAACTCGCCATGTTACCCATAACTAGACTCCTCGGGGAAAACCCTAGCTGACTCGTTGAGTCAGCTCATCGACTCGTCGAGTCCTATCAAACCCTTTTTCCATTCAGACGATTTCAAAATAGAAAACCATCCCAAACTCTAAATCCAACCTCCCAAGGCTTGAATATCATGTAAAGCAACAAGCTTTACATCCATGCATGGCACTTAGGGCTTGAAATGCCAAAAACATTATCTATTTAGGGTTTTGACACACAAAAGCTCTACTATAGCTGAATAAAGCTGGGACCTTTGGACTCTATGGACCTCACTAGGTCCAGATCTGACGTCTCAATGCTTAGCAAGCACAAGCCACACAAAATCTCAAGGAAATATGGAAAAAAGCCCAAAAACTTTCTCATTAACAAGGTCTAAACAATATGATGAGCAAGGTGATGATTTTAACCTTCCAACAGAAGCTCCAAGTGAAAGAACACTAGATCCCACAACCTTTCCTCGTTCCTTGCTTGAATCTCTCTTCTTCTCTTACAATGGTTCACCAAAAACACTCAAAATTAGCTTTCTCACTCTCTCTTAGCTCAAATGGCCGATTAGGGTTTCACACAGGGGAGTTGGGTGGCTGGTGAGGCGTAAATGAGGATATAAGGTCCTATAAATAGGTCCCAACCACAGAGATTTAGGATTTCATCTCACAGCGCCATCTCGGCGAGTTGGTCCCTCCAACTCGTTGAGTTGATCAATAAACCCACGTGGCCAATTCATCCTTACTCGACGTATTGAGACACCAACTTGACGAGTTGATCAGTCAAACTCATAATATAAATTAATAAACATATCATACCTCGGAGCCAGGATGTTACAAGTATTGTTTGTTTTTGATATGTAATATTTGATGCAAAATATATGAATGAATTGTGTTTTAAATGTTTTTTCATTGTTGTAAGTTTCATCAAGTAATTTATAACACAAATAAAAATATTTAAGATTAAAATTAAAGAATAAAGACTTCAAAAGTCAAAATTGGACAATAAATAAGGGATGGATGGAGTATATAATAGACTGTTTTTTTGGTTTTTGAACTACATTTTGTTGATAAATATTACACATCAATCTCTTATTTCACGCACCTAATTTCATATTGGCTTCTTAATCTTGGTAAAACTAGTCAAAACTTTGATTTATTTTAAACATGAAGTCTTTTATTTATAATTTTGCGAATTAACGAAACTTAGACCAGTTACCAGCATGCAATGTACCTAATTAATTAAAAGTATAGGAGTGATGAAACCATATCGAACTCAAGGGGAACATGGATGTACCAACAATAAAGAATTCAACTACTAAAAGTAATTAAAAAGGAATTTATCAAACTATTAAGTAACATGCATTTCAAAAAACTAATTAAACTTCTAATAATAAATAAAATTTGATAATAAAGAATTCCTTAATGATTATTGTTGATTCAAATGTAGTGTAATGGGTATTATTAAATATAGCCATTCATCGATTTTTGAAGTAATTAGTTCAAATTTTCATATCCATAATCATATGTTTCAAAGTTATATACCAGTAATTATAACTTTTTTACAACACTTCTATTAATTCATATTATGCAGGACTTTATTGGTATGATCGGCCCCATGCGGTATCGATTGGCCTTTCAAATTGCTTATTTCAATAGTATAATCATGAGCATTAAATTAATATCATTATCTCTAACCTAGGGATTCCTCCTCTAGTAATCACTCTAATATTAGCAAATTGGTATGATGAAAGAAACATAATATGACGTCAATTTAAATTTTGAGACTCGATTACATAGAATAGAAACATCAATACTAATACTCATGGATCTATAATCAAGAAACATATAATATGTTAAATCCTTTCAATGAATAAACATATAATAAATTAAGTTCATCTATCTCCTAAACAAATGTATTATGGACTTAGCCCATAAACAAAATAAAAGAAACAAAAGAAATTAAAGAAATGCTAAACATAATGATGAATAAACTGATACAATTCCTCTTTCTTCTGTGTTGTCTTCCTCTGTTTTGAATCTTCTATATTTTTTTCTGTATTTCTCACCACTATTTTCTAGACGAAATAAGGGGCTATATTTATAGCTTTTGAAAGAGAGAGAGAGAGAGAGAGAGAGAGAGAGAGAGAGAGAGAGAGAGAGAGAGTCAATTTCTTTTAATAAAAAAAACTTTAAATTAAATAGAAAAACATAAAAAATATATCCGAAGAGCATTTTTAGTATTTTGAGTTTACTAATAGACACAAACATGGTCAAAAGGACCATCAATACAAAAAATTTGAAGTTTAGACTAAAACCCAAAAAAAATACATACAATCTATTTTTATAGTTTTGTGTTTTTAAATTAAAATATAGTTATGAGAGAACGCATGAATGGACATCTCCCAAAAACCATAATCAAGTGTGGTTAGATCCATTGACAATATTTATTAACAACACAATGTTACCGGAAGTGTGCAAGAATCACAGTATGCCATTAACTTAAACACCAATTAAGTTTGGATTCCATCCAATTAAGTATTTTTTTTTATGATTACGTGAAATTTATTATAGCTTTTGAAGAAATTTTATATGATTATGGGGTTTAAATTTAATATTTGTAACTATTAAACAGTGTCCTGCTATGTTTGCTGAAGGAATTTGACAAACTTATATAGTTTAGCGTAAAACAATAATGTATGCCTGATTCTTGTTCTGTTTTTCCTAGCTTTCCCGGCAAGAGTAATGAAATTGTGCTGTAAAAAAAACTATAATGTATGCCTAGTATATTCAATTAACGTGTATGTTGACGGATAATGTTAGGATAAATACCAAACCACTATTATTCTTTTCAAATATATATAATTTGTGACACATTAAAATACCCACTTTTGCTTGTTCCGAAGAAAATTATTCCACTTTGACAACTAACTTTACTTAATCAATTTCTATAAGATCAATCATTAAACTATGGATGTATAAAAACAATAAATATTTATTATGTTAAGCATTATTTTCATAACATGTTTTCTATTGTTTTATCTTTTAAGTTGAAATTTATAATCATGTATTTCTATATTAATCAAACAATACATAAGCATTTCTTCATAGTCAATCATCTACCTCACACTTGAAAGATAAAACATCGTCGTTGTATATAATTACAAATAAGAAAGAGTAACTGGAATTGAATCCTATTAGATAGAAGTGATGAATTTGACATTTGTGTTGCAAAGCATCTTGTTGTTGATGATAACATTAAATTTTTTGCCGGATCTTTGATCATAAAAATTCTTATATAAGCTTTTTGCCTCTTTAAAAATAGATTTGGGGCATCATTGACACTTAAAAGTTAAAACAATAGTTTATAGTAAATTACACAGATGGTCCTTATGTTTTTGGGTAATTTGCACGCTCGGTTCGGTTTGTTTTTTTTTTTAACTCAAACAGTTTTATGATAGATTTGTGTAAACATAAAAAGACTATTTTATCATTAATATATTTTTTCTTTTCTATTAATTATTTATCATTTATAATTTAAAAAATCATCTTTAATAAATGAAGGTTTTTTGTCACTTGTCACACTCTCATTTAATTTCTCAAATGTCATTTTGTGATTATTTTGAATTAATTTTTTTTCCACATTTAATTTTATGAGTTTTTCTATTTTATTAAATTCGACATGATATTTTAATATAATAATTACAATAAATGGATTTTAATTTCATTAAGAAACTTACCTTTTAATTTCAAAATTCCAAAAATTAAAGCTCATTAGTTTCTTTTCTTTGTTTAAATTATTTTTTTAAATTTAAAAGACAAAAAACATTTCTATTATAATAATTCATTATTTTTCTTATTTTTCTTATAAATTCAAAGTTCTCAAATATTTTAACTTTTTTTTAAATTAACTCATGTAATACATGAGTCTCACAACTAATAAATAAATAAATAAAAAGAACCTCCTCCCAACTAGTCCCTGTTTTATCCCTACCCAACTCTCATTTCTGGTATCACAATCCCCAAACCTTTACATCACTTTTCCTATGGTCATTGACATATTCTGACGAGCGACCTCACCCCACTGACGACCACATGTAAGGTGTCTTCCTCTCAAATCCTCTCTTATCTCTTCTTCCTTCGAAGTCCATCAATTTTTGTTGGGTAATCAGATCTCCACACAAGGTTAAAATCACATATTTCTCAAGTCAGTGGGGATTTGATAAAAGATAAAGGGATTTATAAAATTGATTTTGGTAGGGATTTTGAGTTCTCAATTTGAAAAGTTTATGGTTTATGAAGTTGCAAATCTAGATTCCATTTGACAAAGTCGTAGATTTTCAAAAACCGCTGGTGGAATTGGTGTTGGGCGCGAGAGGTGATGGAGTAGGGACCGAGGAGTGGTTGGAAGTGCAGATCCCCTCTGTGTTGGGCTGAGGTGGGTGACACTCAGTTAGCTAAAGGAAGAGTTTCTGACAGCGCTCTTGTAACACCGTAAATTTTCAAAACAATTTTTCATTTTTCCAAAATCACATAATGTATCTCATCACAAATCAAAATCCATAATCAATTCTGTTTTCAAAAACAAATCCCAAGATCTCTTATATAAAAAATCTCCATCAGTGTGTGTGTACGTGTCAAGCCGTCGCCTTCCCACGGTCCTCGCTGGTACCTGAGACATCAAACATAACAACTGTAAGCATAAATGCTTAGAGAGCTCCCCAAAATACCACATACTACAAATACGCCACTCGAGGCTAACCCGACCCTCTGGTCAAGATGTCTCAGCGGGACCTTCCAGTCCCGCAGCTCGTCGGACCCTCTGGTCCAGTCATAGCTCATTGGGCCCTCTGGCCCGATCTGAATCGTTGGACCCTCTGGTCCGGTCTATATAGTCATACAGCATACAATAACACATAGCATACAATCTCATAAATAGCACATAATCTCATACATAACACATAAGACCCTCTGGTCAACTCATAATACCACTCGAAGTAATGTATCGTGAGAAGACTCACCTCGCGTGTCTCGGTAACTCGTAAAGCTCTCAACCACTAGTTCTCGATCTCCCGAGCGATCATCCTCCTACAACACAGGTGTATCTTTACTTAATACTACTTGACTCTGATTGACTAATACCACTAAGTCAAACCAGTCACTACTGGTCAACGGTCAACGGTCAACCCGACTCGTCGAGTCTGGCGTGGACTCGCCGAGTCCCTACAAGAACCCGATTCCCACTGAATCTCTTCCAACTCACCGAGTCACTCACCCGACTCGGTTACACAGTCCCTGGTCCGAAGTCTCTGAAAAACCCGCACCACCTCGCCGAGTCTGGGATTGGACTCAGCGAGTGCACTCCATGCACAACCTCAAACGACCTTCTAATGTCAGATCCACTTTAGTAACTCATAGATCCAGTCCCCTTAAGCTTAATTACCACGTAAAGTCCGAGTCTTGGTGCTCATTAAGCATCATATAGCTCATTAATGGAGGTTTAGCCTCAAATACATAGATCCCAATCTAAAACCTCCATGGATGCACATAAAGCTTGGGCAAGGAGGTGCTCTGGACCTCTATGGGTCTAGATTCAGAGCCATAACTCGCCAAGGGACCATAATGATGCTAGATCTAGCCACAAATGGGTTCAAAAACCCTAAATCTATATGAACATCACAATAACAAAGAAGAATTCAAATGGTACCTCAGATGTGATGTCCTGGACCTTAGCTCTTCAAGAATCCACCCCTCTCTTGCTTCCTCTTGGCTAGATCTTCTCTTCCCTTGCTAGACAATAACTCCAAGAATCAATAATGGCTTCTTCCCTCACTTGAATCACTCAATTGATCTAGGGTTTCACTCTGGGGACTAATGAGCGCAAATGACGGCCATAAGGCCCTTTAAATAGGCCGCAAACCCGAGAAATTAGGGTTTCATTAAACGTCGCAGACTCGCCGAGTCCACTAAAGCGACTCACCGAGTCCGAGCATCAATCCGGATGAGAACCCGCGTCCTAACTCGGCGAGTCTATGCACCAACTCGCCGAGTCCCTTCTCAAAACTCAAAATAAAAAGATTAATTAATATACCTGAAATCCCGGATGTTACAATTCTCCCCCACTAGAATCTGACTTCGCCCTCGAAGTCTCATTCCTGAAATAACTCTGGATGCTGCTCCCGTATCTCCCGCTCCGGTTCCCAGGTCAACTCGGATCCTCTCCGATGCTGCGACTGAACCTATACCAGAGGCACTTCCTTGTTCCTCAGAACCTTGATCTTTCGATCCACAATCGCAACTGGTCTCTCTGCGTAATTCAGGCTCGCATCCACCTGAATATCCTCCAACGGCACCACTGCCGACTCGTCGGCAATACATTTCCTCAACTGCGAGACATGAAAGGTATCATGGATCTGCCCCAACTCAGCAGGTAGGTCCAACCGGTAGGCTACCCTGCCCACCCTAGCAATTACTCTGAAGGGTCCAATGTACCAGGGTCCCAACTTGCCCCTCTTCCTTAATCGTATCACCCCTTTCCAAGGAGAGACCTTTAGGAGCACAAGATCACCGACCTGAAACTCGAGCTCGGACCGACGCCTGTCCGCATAACTCTTCTGGCGACTCTGCATGGTCAACAACCTCTGCCTGACCTGGTGAATCTGCTCGGTCGTCTGGAGTACAATCTCTGTGCTTCCCATCACCCACTGCCCCACCTCTCCCCAGCAGATGGGGGTGCGACACCTCCGCCCATACAACAGCTCAAAGGGTGGCATACCAATGCTCGAATGATGGCTGTTGTTATACGAAAACTCTGCTAAAGGTAGGTGGGTGTCCCAACTCCCTCCAAAATCCAGAACACATCCTCGGAGCATATCCTCAAGCGTCTGAATCGTTCGCTTGCTCTGTCCGTCCGTCTGCGGGTGGTATGCGGTACTGAAATGCAATCTCGTACCCAACTCATCATGAAACTTCTTCCAAAACCTGGAAGTAAAACGCACATCCCGGTCTGAAACAATCGACATCGGAACTCCATGCCGCGATACCACCTCTTTCACATATAATTCTGCCAATTTCTCCACAGAAGAACTCTCGCTGATGGCTAGAAAATGAGCGCTCTTCGTCAATCTATCCACGATCACCCGAATCGCATCAACTCCTCTCGCAGTCCTTGGCAATTTGGTGATAAAATCCATGGTAATCTGCTCCCACTTCCACTCGGGAATCTCCAACGGTTGCAGCTTACCATGTGGATGCTGGTGCTCGGCCTTAACTTGGCGACAAGTTAGGCACCTCTCGACGAACCAAGCAACATCCTTCTTCATACAGGGCCACCAATACTCCTTCTTTAGGTCCAAATACATCTTGGTAGCCCCGAGATGGATCGAGAACTTCGATCGATGTGCCTCCTCCATCAAAATGGTATGCGTCCCGCCCACAAACGGTACCCAAATCCGACCCTGAAACGTCATAAGCCCCCGACCATCGGTAACGAATTCCGATACCTGACCAACCACCCGCTCCCTCTTTTGATTTTCTGATCTCGCAGCCTCAGCCTGAGCCCCTCGGATGGTGTCCAAAATCGGAGTCGTCACCGTCAACCTCAAACAGATATCTCGCAATGGGGCACTCTCTGCCCTACGACTCAGGGCGTCGGCTACCACATTAGCCTTGCCCGGGTGGTACAGGATCTCGCAATCATAATCCTTTACCACATCCAACCATCTCCTCTGCCGCATATTCAGATTTGGCTGATCCATCAGGTACTTCAAACTCTTGTGGTCCGTGTATATCGTACACCGAACCCCATACAGATAGTGACGCCAGATCTTGAAGGCGAACACCATAGCCCCCAACTCCAGATCATGGGTGGGATATCTCGTCTCATGATGCTTTAACTGCCTCGATGCATACGCGATCACATGCCCTCTCTGCATCAACACCGCCCCCAACCCCTTTATCGATGCATCACAGTACACCACAAAATCCTCCATCCCTTCCGGCAATGCAAGCATGGGAGCTTCGCAGAATCTCTGGCGAAGAGTCTCAAATGAGGTCTGCTGCTCCGGACCCCATGAGAAAGTAACACCCTTCCGGGTTAACTTGGTAAGTGGCACAACAATTTTGGAGAAATCCCTGATAAATCTCCGATAGTAGCCTGCCAGCCCCAAGAAACTCCGGATATCCGTAGGCGACCTCAGCACTTCCCAACTCATCACAGCCTCGATCTTGGCCGGGTCAACCAATATCCCATTCTGGTTAACGAGATGCCCTAAGAACTGGACCTCTCGTAACCAAAAATCACACTTGGAGAATTTGGCAAATAGCCTCTCCGACCTCAGAACCCCGAGGAGCTCCCTCAAATGCTCCTCATGCTGCTCTCTGGTCCTCGAATACACCAGGATATCATCAATGAATACAATGACTGAACGATCCAACATCGGCCTACACACCCTGTTCATGAGATCCATGAATGCCGCTGGTGCATTGGTGAGCCCGAATGGCATCACCACGAACTCGTAATGCCCGTAACGAGTCCTAAACGCCGTCTTCGGGATATCCTCATCCCGAACTCTCATCTGGTGATATCCCGATCTCAAGTCAATCTTGGAGAACCACGACGCCCCCTGCAACTGATCGAATAGATCATCGATCCTCGGCAATGGATAACGGTTCTTGACCGTCAACTTGTTCAACTCCCGGTAATCAATGCACATCCGGTGTGAACCATCCTTTTTCTTGAAAAAAAGGATCGGCGCTCCCCAGGGAGAGCTACCGGGACGGATGAACCCTTTTCCCAACAGTTCTTACAGCTGTAAGGATAACTCTTGCATCTTTGGCGGTGCCAGCCGATATGGCGCCTTAGCGATAGGCGCAGCCCCGGGAATCAAATCGATACGAAACTCCACTTGCCTCTCGGGAGGTACGCCCGGCAACTCCTCGGGGAACACGTCCTGGAACTCACGCACTATCGGTACATCGTCCACTAAGCTTGGCCTCCTAACGGCCTCTCGTACATCCGTCACATAGGCCACGAATCCCTTGCAGCCCTGCTGCAAACTCTGCCTCTCTCTGGCAGCCGAACAGAATACCGAACCACCACGAGTCCCCTCGCCATAAACTGTCGGCACTCCCCCACTAGGATCTCGGATCGTCACCAACTGACGCTCGCAATCTATGATAGCCCCGAAACGGCTCAACCAATTCATGCCTATTATGACACATACATCCCCCATAGCAATCGGAATCAAATCAATCGGGAACTCCACCCCAAAAATCTCCAGCACGCATCCATGTATCACCTCGGTAGCACATACCTCACGCTCATCTGCTATGGAAACCCGCAGAGGTCGACTCAACGCCTCTCTCGGAATACTAATGCGCCGACTAAAAGCTAAAGATATGAAAGACCGACTCGCACCCGAGTCGAATAAAACCAATGCAGGTACAGAACCCACAAGAAAAGTACCTACGCACAACATATAATGATTACAAAAGCATAAACTCAACATAAAATAGATAAAGATAACATACCCGCCACGACGTCTGGTGCTGCGTGGACCTCCTCCGCAGTCAGCTGGAAGGCTCTCCCCCTAGCCTTCGGTGCTTCGGCCTTCACTGGCCGGGTCTCGACAGCTCGAACCACAGGTGCAGATCCCTGTGCTGATCTCTGAAGCTGGGGGCACTCGGCCTTCCGATGGCCGGTCTGGTTGCAATGGAAGCAAACCGAGAACCCCTTCGGACAGTCCCTCGCAAAATGTCCTTCCTTCCCGCATTTGTAGCATACCTCAGTCTTGCACGGCCCGTCATGGCTCTTCCCGCACTTCCCACAAGTGCGGCCCCTCGAACTGCCTGTCCTCGAATCAGCGGGCTTTGCCCGCTTGGCGGCCGGCTGCGACTGTGCCGGTCGCCGATCACCCTTCTGCAACTCAGTCTCCTCCCTCGCCTGTGTCTCAAGCTCGATCTCCCTCTTCCTGGCATTTGCCTAGAGCTCGGAAAATGTCCAATAAGTCGAGTTCGCCACGAACTCACGGATGTCCCTCCTCAAGATGCTCAGATAACGGCTCATGCGAGCCTGCTCAGTGGACACCAACTCCGGGCAAAACAGCGCCCGCTCATGAAACATCCTCGTAATCACTGTCACCGACTCGGTCCCCTGCTTGAGGGTCAGAAACTCCTGAGCTAAACGTTCCCTCTCCACCTGGGGAACATACTCGTCACGAAACATCGCAGTAAACCTCTCCCAGGTCACTGCAGTCAACTCAGCTGTAGAATAGCTCGCGGTCACAAATTTCCACCAGTCCTTCGCCCCCAAGCGAAGCTGGTTGAGTGCGAATCACACCCTCAAGTGCTCCGGACATGAGCACGTATAGAAACACCCCTCTATGTCTGAGATCCACCTCATAGCAGCGATCGGATCCTGTGTACCATCGAACTCTGGTGGTTTCATGTTGCTGAACTCTCGATATAGCAACGAATCACCATCCTGGGGTCTCGCAGCCGCAACAACTGCGGTGGCTGCAGCAACAGCAGCATCAGTCAAAGCAGCGTATCGCTCGTCAAATGTCTCGATCAGTGTGGTCTTAATAGACCCAAACATCTCCGGAATCTCGGATCTGATGGCAGCGGCCACCTCCTCATGGATGATCCGACGGATCTCCTCATCGCTCACCCCACTGCTCTCGGGGTTATGGCGTGTCCCAACCATGATCAACCTCTAAAATACAACATAAGAAATGTCAGGACTACTCTCGAGCATACTCACACTCGATAACTCAAACATCCTCTCTCCTGGTACTCCTAAGGATTCTTACTTGGACTGCGTACCAATCCGGTGTCTTCGATAGTACGGGCCCAATACTATCATCCACACCGAATCGATATACAACCCAAGTCCTCCTCTTAGGATCCCAAATCGAAAACACTCTACTCTCGCTATGCACTGGCTACTCTCAATAGCCCTCCCCTGAGCTCCTCACTGCTACCTACTCACTCTCTCAAAGTGTCTCCTAGCAGCAGCGATCTCCTAAGCTAAGGCATCACAAATTAGGCACAATCTAGTCCTAATAGGAATACCTACCCTCTCTAACATGCACCACATAATATCTCATAACTCATAACTTATAATGTAAAGGTATTTTGGGGATTCACCGTTCGGGCGCTGGCTGACCGTACACACCTTCCACTCTGCTCGTTTCCAAAAACCTCTTTTTCTTTTTAGAAAATTTTAGTTTTATTTGAAAATTCCTCAAATCCTCGGTTTGAGTTCAAATACGCCCGAAGGTGCATCCGAATCCCTCAAACCAAGGCTCTGATACCAACTTGTAACACCGTAAATTTTCAAAACAATTTTTCATTTTTCCAAAATCACATAATGTATCTCATCACAAATCAAAATCCATAATCAATTCTGTTTTCAAAAACAAATCCCAACATCTCTGATATATAAAAATCTCCATCAGTGTGTGTGTACGTGTCAAGCCGTCGCCTTCCTACGGTCCTCGCTGGTACCTGAGACATCAAACATAACAACTGTAAGCATAAATGCTTAGAGAGTTCCCCAAAATACCACATACTACAAATATGCCACTCGAGGCTAACCCGACCCTCTGGTCAAGATGTCTCAGCGGGACCTTCCAGTCCCGCAGCTCGTTGGACCCTCTGGTCCAGTCATAGCTCATTGGGCCCTCTGGCCCGATCTGAATCGTTGGACCCTCCGGTCAGGTCTATATAGTCATACAGCATACAATAACACATAGCATACAATCTCATAAATAGCACATAATCTCATACATAACACATAAGACCCTCTGGTCAACTCATAATACCACTCGAGGTAACGTATCATGAGAAGACTCACCTCGCATGTCTCGGTAACTCGTAAATCTCTCAACCACTAGTGCTCGATCTCCCGAGCTATCGTCCTCCTACAACACAGGTGTATCTTTACTTAATACTACTTGAATTTGATTGACTAATACCACTAAGTCAAACCAGTCACTACTGGTCAACGGTCAACCCGACTCGTCGAGTCTGGCGTGGACTCGCCGAGTCCCTACAAGAACCCGATTCCCACTGAATCTCTTCCAACTCACCGAGTCACTCACCCGACTCGGTTACACAGTCCCTGGTCCGAAGTCTCTGAAAAACCCGCACCAACTCGCCGAGTCTGGGATTGGACTCGGCGAGTGCACTCCATGCACAACCTCAAACGACCTTCTAAGGTCAGATCCACTTTAGTAACTCATAGATCCAGTCCCCTTAAGCTTAATTACCACGTAAAGTCCGAGTCTTGGTGCTCATTAAGCATCATATAGCTCATTAATGGAGGTTTAGCCTCAAATACATAGATCCCAATCTAAAACCTCCATGGATGCACATAAAGCTTGGGCAAGGAGGTGCTCTGGACCTCTATGGGTCTAGATTTAGAGCCATAACTCTCCAAAGGACCATAATGATGCTAGATCTAGCCACAAATGGGTTCAAAAACCCTAAATCTATATGAACATCACAATAACAAAGAAGAATTCGAATGGTACCTCAGATGTGATGTCCTGGACCTTAGCTCTTCAAGAATCCACCCCTCTCTTGCTTCCTCTTGGCTAGATCTTCTTTTCCCTTGCTAGACAATAACTCCAAGAATCAACAATGGCTTCTTCCCTCACTTGAATCACTCAATTGATCTAGGGTTTCACTCTGGGGACTAATGAGCGCAAATGACGGCCATAAGGCCCTTTAAATAGGCCGCAAACCCGAGAAATTAGGGTTTCATTAAACGTCGCAGACTCGCCGAGTCCACTAAAGCGACTCGCCGAGTCCGAGCATCAATCCGGATGAGAACCCGCGTCCTAACTCGGCGAGTCGACTATGCACCAACTTGCCGAGTCCCTTCTCAAAACTCAAAATAAAAAGATTAATTAATATACCTGAAATCCCGGATGTTACAGCTCTAACGGTTCCGGAGATCATTTGAGAAACGACCAAGAAGATTGTACAGATTCGCGAACGATTAAAAGCCACTAGGGATCGACAGAAAAGCTACGCGGACAAACGAAGAAAACCTTTAGAATTCCATGTGGGAGACCGAGTCCTTTAGAAAGTCTCGCCCTGGAAGGGCACGATACGCTTTGGAAAAGCGTGGAAAGCTAAACCCAAGGTACATAGGGTCTTTCGAGATTCTCGCTAGAATCGGCCCCATAGCTTACAAACTCAACCTACCCCGCGAGCTCAGTAACATACATCCTACCTTCCATGTCTCAAACTTGAAGAAATGCCTATCCGACGAGACTCTTGTAATTCCACTCGACGAGATCGAATTCAACGAGGGCCTGAACTTCGTGGAAGAGCCTGCGGAGATCATGGACCTGGAGGTCAAACGAACGAAACTAAGCCGCATCCCAATTGTAAAGGTTCGATGGAACGCCAAGCGAGGGTCGGAGTTCACTTAGGAGCGTGAGGATCAAATGAAACTTAAATATCCTCATCTCTTCGCTTATTTGTGTTGTAATAACTTAGCTGCTTAAATTCTAAATTTTGGGACGAAATTTCCCTTAACGGGGGGATGATGTGACAACCCGAAATTTATTTCGTCATTTTCCGCTAATAAAATAACATTTATTGTTATTATTTCAGTTAATATTTAGGTTAGAAATATAAATTAATGTTTTTTTTTTGAAACGAAATAAAAACACAGGTAACACCTCGAATTTATTTGAGAAAATTTTAGTTCACGACTAAGCCGTGTTACGACCATTTAATCAGGTAGAACTTTAAACACCGTTTAACGTTAGTATCGGGTAGATTTCCGTCTGGCCACAAACCCAACCCCTATATAAGGGTGAGAAGACATCATTTGGACCTTTTACCACCCTAGTCACTCTATCTCTCTCTCTACTCTCTCTCTCTCTCTCTCTCTTCAAGGCTCAATTTCTTCCAAAATCCGCAAGTTTTAGCTTCCAAACTGTAAGTACTCTTACCCTAAATTGTTCTACAACTCAATACAGGTCATTATAGCTTGAAAATCATCCAAGAAGGCCAAGGGTAAGGAGTTTACGACCCAAGAACACTCTAGGGCCGTAAACCCCTAAAAGTGTGCCAAGATGCCCCCAAATCTCTTCCTTAAGCTTAGAGGCTAACTTAGAACATACCCTAGAAGTGTTTTAGACATTTAATCTTATGTTTAGAGGATTAAAAGAGGGTTTACAGCCCAAGAACACCCTTAGGCCGTAAACTCTCTCAAACTATGCAAATTAAGCCCTAAACCCCTATTTAGCCTTGGATATTCACTTAGAAACTTTTAGGAATGAGCTATGGACCTCAAAATCGAAGTATGAGAGGTATCCAAGAGTTCACGGCCGTAAACCATGGGGTTCACGACCGTAAACTCCCAAGGAATGGTCCTAGGACCGTAAACTCCAAGGGAGTGCCTCTTTTGAACCGTAAACACCCCTTAAGACTTGGAAATTACCTTGGAACCCTTCCTAGTGATACAAGAGACTTGAAAACACACAAATACACTCCTACCATGAGTTTACGGTCGTAAACTCATGGGGGAAGTGGTCCCTCAGCCGTAAACTCACCTAAGGTGAGTATTAGAAGAGTAAAATCCATGGTGAGGCTTTATACTCTTTCATTGCAACCTAATAGCCTCCTAGCACTTGACCAAAGCGTTTTTTTCACATTAGGATGTCTATATGTGTTTAATTAAGGTCTTAATCACTAATAACTCGTAAACATATGTCATCATATGTTACTAGGGTAATAGAGTGTGTCAAGTCTTTAGTTGACACCAAGCGCGCATCCGACATTTCCACTCGATCTACTCGCTACAGGTGAGTTCATACCCCTTTAATTAACCTTTTTAAGTGTTTTTACATGTTTTAGGGGGGGTACAAGTTAAATGCAACAAGTTTTAGTATAAAATCATATGTGATTTATAACTTGCAACTAAAAAGGATTTTCTATACTTTTAGCTACTTGTCAATAAAACTGTTTTAGATAACCATCAAACGCATTTTCCATGTTCAATTGTCATCAAATTATTTACAAACCGCTTTTAAATTACTTTTCATTTAAAATATATCTACACCAATATATTTATATAAGTAAGAATTGAAGGAGTTAGGACCGATAACTCGCCTTATTTCCTGTTCTTGTTTGATTGTGGTCTTAGGGTATACTATTATCCGTCCAACTGTCGTTGAATTCTTAGTTATATATCCTATATATTTGTTTTAGATATGAAAGTCTTCATCATATTTAATACCTTTGTGAATCAAAGGCTTGAAATCCCACACACTAATTAACTATAATAGGTATAGTTAAGACTACTGCTCATTAAATCTATTACTATGATATCTGCTATAAATACTACTACTACAAGTTAATGCACGATAAAGAGAATACTCTATACACTATACTAAAAGTTACTATACTATAATACCAGAGAATACACTAATCCAGAACATAACACACTACCTCTCTATACGACACTCTACTGCGCAAATACCATGTAACCAGAGCTTCCCGGAAGGAAAGCAACACTACATGTATAGATCTATACAGGATGGATGCTATTACATCCTAACTGTTAACTACAGTCCGAGCCGACTAGGCCCAGGGATGGCACTACATCGCTAGACTACGTATGACCGGGAAGGTCATCGGACCCTCTATTATCATTCAGTTTGGTTACATGAGAGATCACATCCATATCCAAATTAACACACTAAGACTTAAAGTCTAAGCTAACTTCTCGAAGTAAATAAACATATATTACTAATAGAAGTTTGCAACACTACTACAGGCAACCGGCAATGCTTTTCCTTATTTACGATACTTGAATGAAATTTATTACCTTATTTTTATAACTGAAGGTTTCAATGGAAATACTTTTACACACTCGAAGGATTTAACTTACAAATGCTTAATTTTGGAAAATATAGGATTTTCTAGGGATTTCTACTATTCTTAAACATTAATTACAGCTTTAATACTACATGATTGTAAACACTTTTATACAAGCAATGACACTAAATTCTTATGAACTCACCAGCAGGTGATTTACTACATACATAGTCGATGAGAAGGCATCAGATCATAAGGAAGTGGGTGTGTGCATTAAAGATCATAACAAGGTTTATCCACACATGTACCTATTTTGTCATGAATATTTGGCAAGATATGTGGCTGTAGCATCAATTTGTAAACCTAATTTTGGTCAGGCCTGTAAGGTAGTTTATCTTTAGACAAAACTACAATAATGGTCCATGTTGTATGTATTTTTTCTGAGGTTTAGTTCAAACCTCGAATTTTTTGGGTTCATGGTCCTTTTGGCCTAGTTTATAAGTAGATATGGTCCCTCTGATAATTAAAATGACTATTATACCCTATATTTTTATTTTTACATTTTTTAATATCTATTTTAATATTTTAATAATTAAAATAATAGAAGAGGGCCCTCTCTCTCCCTCTTTCTCTCTCTCTAGATTCTACAAATACAAAAACACTCAAGAACACATTGAAACCCAAGAATGTATATTCATATTCATGAACATACACTCAAGAACACATACACACTCCACCTACCGTCCGCCACTACCACTGTGTCCTTCACCTTCTTTTTCTATAAATTGATTTTTCTGGTAACCTCTACCATCTCCTTCTTCTCCACACACACATAAAATCAAATCTGATGAAGGGTTTTTGGATGAACACCTTCAAGAAGATGAAATCAGATCGAGTGCATGAGTCTCTGATCTCTTCCTCAGACGACGAGCTCCTCCTCCTATTAAAGCAATCCCTAATGTTGCTGCATGGTAGGTCTTCTCTTGTAGCGGTGATAATTTCGAGGTGGTGATGACTTTCAGATCTGAGGATCTCGTTTTTAGATCTAAGGATCTCATTTGCAGATCTAGTAGCGGTGACGAGCTCAAGGTTCGTCATTTCCGGTGGTTGTGGAAGAGACGACGATGGAGCTGAAGATCTGGTTTGCATATCTAGAAACCCTTTGCGTCGAAAAATTGAGGGTTAGTGAGGAAGATTGATGGCGATCGGGATGGAAATGCTTAAACGTCAACCAACTAGAGAAATCACTTCATTTAATTTTCAAGAAGATTGGGGGTTTAAAAAGACCCTATTGGTCCGATTATAGGTTTTTTTGTTACAAATTGAAAGTCTAAACTTTCTAGGTAACAAAATCAGAATTCTTCTTTGGAGTTCGGTGTGTGTTTTTAATTTTTCCAGTGTATGTGTGTGTTTGGATTTTCAGTTGTGGATGAAGGATGGGGGTTGGTGGTTGATGTTTTTTGGTCATGTTAGAGAGAGAGAGAGAGAGAGAGAGAGAGAGAGAGACCATCTTTTTTTAATTATTAAAATAAATAAATAACTATTAGATTTAAAAAAAATTAAAAATAAGTACCGCAAGGGTATTATAGTCATTTAAGTTTGTCGATGAACCGAATCTACAATGAAACTAGCTCAAAAGTACAACGAACCCAAAAAAGTCAAGTTTCGAACTAAAACTCAGAAAAAATACACACCATGATAATCATTCTTTGCAGTTTTGTCTTATCTTTATTTTTCACTTAATACAAAAACAAAAACAAAAAAAAAATGACTTACTATAAAAAGTTGGAGAATTTAGACGTTTTCCACTGATTCGTTTTTTTTTTTTTTTTTTGGTAAATTTGTTGATTTTCTCTGTCTTTATTTTCAAGAATATACCATCATTTTACTAAATATTTTAAATAAAATTTATCTTGTCAATAATTAAAAAAAGAAAAAAAGGAATTATACTCTGGCTGATTTTTTATGTTTGTATAACGATTGGAGGTACTGTGATACCGCAATTCAAGAAACCATAATTCTACCCCTAGTGACATCTCCTTTTCTATATATTATGTGTAGAAAAGTTTGACTCGACTCTTTCTATTTATAGAAATATTTTTTGAGTATTGAACCCTAAGTCGTGGCAGAACAAGAATACATGCATCCGCAAAATTTGAATGCAACACAAGTAATGTTGAAATTTCTTGATCTTTTCTGATTTTTAACCCTTCAAGATTTGTCTTTGTCTTCAAAACATGTCATCTTGAACCGCCCTCACTTCTTATAAATACCCTTCACCGCATCAACGTTCTCTTCATCCAAATCGTGAGTATTAAGTTGTTAACTCATTATTCAAAAATGTTGAGAAAGTCGGTTGTCTTTTCCACATTTGTTCTTATCCTCTTCGTTCTAGCTATCTCAGGTGATCAAATCCTAATCTACTATTTGTGATCAAGCATTTAGCGTTGTAGTATATAAGCTTATTCTTTAGATTTTATATATATAGCCGTATCCTATAAAGAAAAGTAAACTATTTTATTTTCTCTTCTCTAAGTTATTGTTTTTCATGTTTTTATTTGTCCTTAATTATGAGTTATACATTGTCCAGATATCACGAGTGTGAGAGGAGAACTATGCGAGAAACCTAGCAAGACATGGTCGGGTAACTGTGGCAACACCGGACACTGTGATGGCCAGTGCAAATCTTGGGAGGGTGGAGCCCATGGAGCATGTCACGTGCGTGGAGGGAAACACATGTGCTTCTGCTACTTTAATTGTCCTAAAGCTGAAAAGCTTGCCCAAGACAAACTCAAAGCCAAAGAGCTCGCCCAAGACAAACTCAAAGCTAAAAAGCTAGACCGGCCATGAGGACAAGAAAGTAGTACCAAATGTGGACCATCCATGTAACGATGGCAATTAGTTTCTTTAAATAGAAAGTTTCCTTATGATACCAATAATAATATAAAGTGCTTGCTTAACATCACATTATGAACTTCTTTAAAGAAGCATGAGGTGATGAAGGGTGCACTTTTTTCGTAGTGACATATGTAATAAGTTGATAACTTATGCTTCCCATGCATAAGAAGTTTCACTTATGCTATTAGTAAAGGTCTATTTTGAAATTTCACAAGGTCGATTATACAATAATAATATTTATTTTACGAAATCAAACAAGTGGTTATTTATATTTTAAATAGTTATTATAAAAATATAATTTGATGACTTGTGTGATATTGATCAAGAGGGTATCAAACGAAACCAAAACGTGTACATAATAGTAGGTACAATTGAATGTAGTGGTTTAAAAGGATTTGAAATCAAACATATTAAAATTTTTGAAGTACCAACCTATATAATTCAAACAAGTTATTATCCGAACTGAGTAACCCAATTATAATTCGGTTGAATCTTTTTTCGTGAGAGAGACATTCCAAAAACTATACAATTTTAATATAAACAAGTTTGATTTCAATTAAATATATTTGGATGTTGTTTATTTTTTCGATGCTAAAACGTTTGTAGTTTGTGAACCACAACTGCAACATTCTACATCAGCTGAAGAGGTGAATCAAACAATTGCAAACTACAATAAGAAATCTGATTGTTTTTTAACTTTTACAGTCTATTGAAATAAACTGAAACTAATCATATAATCATTAAAAGTTATTCTAAATCAAAATTTATTTAGTTTTAACCATATGCAAAAATATATCATCATAAAGATCTTTATATTTTATATGTAATTGATAAATAATAATAAATAAAATTATTAATTTAACAAACAATATGTTTATTTTGTTAAGTTTTCTAAGATGATAGCTATTTCTTCGATTAGCATCAATAGATTTGGTCATTTTATTGATTAACTTTATTATTTATTTATATTGCGTTATAGACAATGTAACAAAAATTATTTATATGAAATTTACAAAACGATTTTGAAATTATATAAAGTATACTAGAATTGTATATAATATCTTTCATAATATTATTAAAATAATAAACATATTGAATAAATTAAAACAATTTTATATTGAAAAATATAACTGATAGTAAGGTGGACAGTGGTTTGAAAAAGAAGGTTCAGTGTTGCGTCGTGCAATACACGTGCAACGATTTTTAAACCAAAAGTATTTAAAAGAAAAACATACAGCTACGAAAAACTAAGTGTTGAGCATGTTCTGTGTGGCGCAGCCAGAAGTGTTTAGAAATGTTTTTTTTTAAGAAACAAACGGTCCGTTCAACATTCGCAGTTGTTTGCTTTTTTAAACATTTCTAAACTAAAAACCATTTTGTGGCGCAACACTGAACATCATCTTCAAACCACTTCCTACCTTACTTTATGTTATATTATTCAACATATATTTGTTTTAATATTTTCAACAACATATTTATATTTTTAATAATACAATGAAGGATATTATAAAAAATTCAAATATAATTTACATAATTTTAAAACCATTTGCTAAATTTCATATAAATATTTTTTTGTCTTACATTGTCTATCACCAAATATAAAGAAATTATAAAGATAATCACTGAATGTGATTATAAAGATAATCACCAAATATATATAAATTATAAAGATAATCATTGAAATTACAAAATCTATTGAAGCTAACCAAAGAAATAGTAATCATCATCTTGGAAAATTTAACGTTCGCTAAATTAAAATATATATATATATATATATATATATATATATATATATATATATATATATTGTTATTTACCAATTATTATGTTTAATTATTTTATATAAATGTCTATAAAAATCATATCATCATAATGATGTTCCCCTAAAATACTAATACATAGCAAACAACACAAATATAATAACAGAATGCAATGTGTCCACATCAAACAGACTGGATTACCCCTGAGCCCAAAACATAAGCCTGGCTTGCTCACCGGGCTTCAGTATGAGTCTGGCTTTCCCTACCCGGCACTCAGCTCGTATCTGCAAAGCTAATGACCCTTCAGTATAAGTCTGTCATGGCCTACTTGTCCCTCATCTCATATCTGGTATACTCTAGGGTTTGTTGGCTACAACACAAAGCAATACAACCTCAACCCAAGCCATACCATATGTCGACATATAACAGATAATATCATATTTAAATAACAGGCAATATCACAAGTAGTCCTACAGATCTACCAAACTAGCATACATATCTACTCCATACTCAACATACAAAATCAGGTTATCAAACCAATAGGCCAACCTTGGTGCCTTCGACCTGAAAGTATACAAAATCAGGTTATCAAACCAATAAGCAAAACTGATAAGGTCTGACTCCGAATCTCAGCTCCTGACTCAAGTGCCTACAACCACCATGTGACCAATTCCATCAAAATTTTGAAATACCCAAAATGCCCTCAAAAGTCAAACTTGGTCAACCATAGTCAATGTCAAAGTCAATTGTCAAGGTCAACAGTCCATGTTGACCTAACTCGTCGAGTGCACTAATCAACACATTGAATTTTTATAGAAATCAGATGGTTCGGAAAATCCCAGCCAACACGCCGTGTTTACCCGAGCTTAATACATTCAGTTGTTCCTACGATTCCAGGGACTCCATGAGTCAGATCTAAATTCAAATGCTATAAAAAAGGATGAAGTTTCTAACTTTATCCTTTGGGGCCACTCCAAGTGTTCAAATACCCATCCACAAGGCTTGAAGATTCAAGGGCTTAACCAATAAGCACAAAATCCTTGAGATTTGAAACTCAACCTCTCCAGAAGAGATTCTAGCATCAAAATCAACCCAATGTTTGTTGCTTTATAGACATGAATGTTCATTGCATGTCTTGAACCCAAAATAGGTCAAAAAGGGGAAATATGACCTAAACCCCATGCATGGCATAAAAACTTGGCTAAAGACCACATCCAAACCACTACATGGTCACCTTGACCTGGAGATTCATAATGTTGCAAGCATTATGAGACACATCCATTACAACATCCAAGAATAAGGAGAAAAATGGACAAAACTCAAGATCTAGCTATATAGAGGAATAAAAATCAGATCTTGGACACTTACAAAGGTCCAGAAGAGTGCCAAACTTAAGATGAGAGCTTTGCTTGCTAGATCCTAGCTTCCTTCTTCCAACTTTCTTCTTATTTTGCTCCAAAATACCACACTAGTTCACAAAATGATAGGGAAGGATGATTAGGGTTCACAAGGGCCAATATGGTGGTCTGGAGGCTGATAAAAGATCAGCCCTAGGGACTTAAGGGGATTATATAGGGTGCAAAATCCTAAAATTTAAGGTTTCTCATCCAGCCGCCAACACACCAAGTTTCCCCTCACCAACATGCCGTGTTGGTCCATAAAATTAGGTGGCCCAAAGTCCTTCAACATGTTGTGGTAAGGCTTCCACCACACTCTGTTCCAATCGAAAAACATACTTAATAGAATAATTCTTATACTTGGAAGTCGGGATGTTACAACTCTCTCCCACTTGGACTAGGCTTCGTCCTCGAAGCTTGCTGCAGTAAAAAAATCCGGATAATGCTCTCGCATCTCAGCCTCCATCTCCCAAGTCCACTCAGAGCCCCTCAGGTGTTGTCACTGTACCTTTACTAAAGGTACTTCCTTGCTACACAAAACATTTACCTTTTTTTCCAGAATAACTACGAGCCTCTCGACATAGTTTAGGTGCTCATCAACCTGAATATCATCCAATGAAACCACTGCATCCTCATCCAATACGCACTTTTGCGGTTGTTAAACATGGAAAGTGCTATGACTCTGACTAAGATCCTCAGGAAGATCCAATCTATAAGCAACCTTGTCAACCCTAGAAATAACCTGGAATGGCTTAATATATTGGGGACCCAATTTCCCCCTCTTCCTGAAGCGAATCACACTTTTCCAAGGTGAGACCTTTAGCAACACCATGTTGTCGACTTGCAGCTCAAGGCATCCGCCACCACATTCGCTTTACCTGGATGGTAAAGGATCTCGTAGTCATAATCTTTGACTACATCCAGCCACTTGCGCTGCCTCATGCTCAGGTTCCGTTGATCCATAATGTGTCTCAAACTCTTGTGATCAGTGTAGATGGTACGGCGGACCTCATACGGATAATACCTCCAAATCTTGAGGGAAAGACTATTGCCCGCAACTATAGATCATGTGTGGGATACCTCGTCTCAGGCGACTTCAGCTACTGCGAAGCATATGCTATCACCCGTCCTCTCTACATGAGGACTGCTCCCAAACTATTGATGGATGCATCATAGAAAACCACAAAATCCTCAATTCCCTCCGGAAGGGTCAAAACTGGGCCTCGCAGAAACTCTGCCGAAGGGTCTCAAATGCTGACAGTTGCCCGGGGCCCCACTAGAAATCCATAACCTTCCTCGTCAGATGAATAAGGGGTACCGTATTCTTGGAGAAATTCTGAATGAATCTCTAATAGTACTCCGCCAATCCCAAGAAACTCCTAATATCCGAGAGAGATTTCAGAACCTCCCAGTACGTCACCGCCTCGATCTTGGCCGGATCAACCAAAATCCCATCCTGGTTAACGAGGTTTCCAAGGAACTGAACCTCTTGTAACCAAACCTCGCACTTTGAGAACTTAGCATAAGGTCATTCTTGCCTCAAAAACCTCGAAAGCTCGCAAAGATCCTTCTCATGCCGCTCTCTAGTCTTGGAATATACCACGATATCATCAATAAACACGATCACCAAACAATCAAGCATGAGCCTGCATACCCGATTCATCAAATCCATGAATACTATAGGTGCATTGGTGAGCCCAAATGGCATCACTACGAACTCGTAATGCCTATAACAAGTCCAGAACGCAGTCCTATCCATGTCCTCCTCCCTCACCCTGACCTGATCGTACCCGAACCTCATGTCTATCTTGGAGAACCAAGATGCGCCCTGCAACTGATCGAATAGACCATCTATCCGCAGAAGGGGATAACAGTTAATCGCTGTTAGCTTGTTCAACTCCCAGTAATTAATACACAACCGGTGTGAACAATACTTCTTCTTGACGGATAAAATCGGTTCTCCCCACGGAGAACTACTCGGTCTGATGAACTGATTGCCTAGTAGTTCCTGCAACTAAGATGACAACTCTTGCATCTCAGGCGATGCCAAATGTTACAAAGCCTTAGCAATCGGGGCTGCACCTGACATAAGGTCGATCTTGAACTCGACCCGCCTCTCAGGAGGCACACCGGGTAACTCCTCCAGAAATACATCGACAAACTCCCTGACACTAGGACCTCTGAGACTGAAACCTGATCCCTAACTCATGTATACACCATATAAGACAAATAACTTGCACACCCGTGCTGAATATACTGTCGAGCACTAGCTGCAGAACAAAACCTTGAACCCATCCTGGTGTCATCTCCATAAATAACAGTTCCCCACTTGGTTTTCAAATTACCATGTGCTGCCCCTCACAATCGATCATGGCATCAAAACCACTCAGCCAATCTATACCCACAATCATGCAGACATCCCTCATGGGGATAGGGATCAAATCGATCGGAAAGGATACACCGAGGATATCCAAAACACAACCCTTATACACCGAAGAAGCAGAAACCCCGTTTTCGTTGGTGATAGAAACTTGCCACAGACACTCCAACTCCCTAAAGGGAATAGCAAACTCCCTACTAAATGACCGATAAACAAAGGACCGATTCACACAACACTAAAGCAGGCAAGGAGTTCACTAGGAACGTACCTACCAAAGGTACAAATATATATATGCATAATACAAACTTAATCATTAAGATATGGGATAAAAACATATCGGTCACAGCATCTGGTGCTGTTGTGGCCTCCTCGGCAGTAAGCCGAAAAGCGGACCTCGAGCCCTCTGGGGCTCCGTCCTGCCCTAAATTCCATTAGTGATCCTTAAAGTAGCCAGCAGTGGAGCCTATGTCGGCCTGGCAGCGAGCGATGCACAGTTGGCCTTCACATGGCCAACCTGGTCGCAATGATAACAAATCCTGGAACTCAGTGCTGGTGCCTATTGGCAGTAATCCCTCGCCATGTGGCCCGGCCGGTCACAATTGTGGCACCCAGACGATGATCGACAGGCACTCTTATACGCCTTACCGCACTTCCCACAAGTGCGGCCCTTTCGGCCCCCGGATCTGACATCAGCGGTTTTAAATTGCTTTGGCGTAGGTTGCAACTAAGCTAGGGTCGGCCTCAGATCCCTTGTCTGCAAGTCAATTTCAATCTAACGTCGTCTGGCGGCCTTCTGCATCTCCAACAATGAACCATAACGCTGAGTAGAAACAAACTGTTTGATCTCCGTCTTGAGCATGCTCAAGTAACGGGTCATCTAAGCCTGCTCGGATACAACAAACTCAAGACAGAACATAGCTCTCTCCGTAATCATCTTGGTGATCTCCGTCACCATCTCAGAACCTAGTCTCAAATCCAGATACTCCTACACTAGCCTCTCATGCTCAACCATCGGAACATATCAGGAGCAGAACATCTTAGAAAACTACTCCCAAGTCACAACAGCTCTCTACTCAGCAGAATAGGAACTGGTAGCGAGTCTCCACCAATCCTTCGCTCCGAACCTCAGAAGCTTCAAAGCGCACCTGACCTTCTGGTCACCAGGGCATAAACAAGTGAAGAAACATCCCTCCATATCCGATACCCACCTTATGGAAATGATCAGGTCATGCACTCCATCAAAAGTTTGGGGCTTTGTATTGTCGAAGTCTTGATACTAAAAAACCTAACCCGGTCCAACACCAGCAGCTGCTATGGCTGCAGAGGCTGCAGAAGCAGTAGTCTCGCAATGGTTGCATATCTATCATCAAAGAACTCCATCATCGCGGTCTTAATAGACCCACACAGCTCTAGTATCTACTCCTGGACAATGGCTACAAACTCGTCATGAAGAATCTCCCTAATTCGGGCATCCAACTCATTCTCCCCAATCTGCCTGTCGGCTCCTGATCCTGATTCGGATCCGATCTCAACTCGCCTCGTAGTCACCATACTGAAAATATACTAGGGTGATATCAGATAATACGCATAACATAATAGGGGAACCAACTCCCAATAAGCCCTAGGGGTTGTGACTTCTCTATTACGCGTACGGATCTTGTGCTTTCAGTAGTACAAGCCCATACTACCTTCCACACCTACCTGTAGTTGTCCTAGACGATCATCACAACAACCCTAACAATAATTTTAGCATGCCCAACTCTCTATCCTCACACCCTAGAGGATAACTATATAAATCAAAACAGCTCGACTGACCACACACCACTCATCCATGAAACTTCCACCAACCATGCAACACTCATCCATCAAACAAGAACAGGAAATAAGGCAAAACAAAACATTCTTAGGCTATAAGATCTTAGTTATGTACGACCCTGATGCATACACTAAGCAACTACGTAATGATGTCAATTCCATTATAGAAGAACCCTAGGCTATTAGGCATCATATAATGTAGACATCCTGAAGATCCCTATCCCATAACTAGCATGTTGTTTTAATGGAAGCAAATTAGATCAGATATTGGGGTGGTGGTAGTAGTAGTAGCAGTACAATCCCTGCTAATATGACCCATCCAGCCGCACTTGAATCAGCCAGAACCACCCACCATGCACGTCGCATTGTGCGTCTTATTGCAATTGCCATAGCAGCTTCATCCATGCTGGCCTCTTGACCTCGAATCAAATACCTTGTGCCTCTTTCCATAACCCCCTGAAACCTGAGCTTGATTTGGCTTCCTTTTCCTCTCAATCTCAAGATCAATCTCCCTCTCTCTGGCTCTCACAACCATATCCTCAGTGTCTTGCAACTGGATCGGCTCACAAATTGTCGAATGTCACTCCTCAATATCTCATGGTATCTCACCTTCTTCATCTCCTCGTCCGCCAACAGCGCCCTCTAGCAAAACATCACAGTGATCTCAGCCACTATCTTAGTAGTATGGCGAAGGTCCTAGAACTCCCTCGCCAACTGTTGCACCTGAATCACTGGTGCAAAATCAGCTCTAAATCTATTCACAAAATCATCCCATGTCATCGAATCCACTACATCATCATTGGTGGAGTTCCTAACCTCCTCCTACTAGTCTCGAGCTCTGTCTTTCCGAAGATAGGAAGCAAGTTTAACCTTTGCCCCATCGAGGCAACTGTTAGTGCGGAAGGCATTAACGACATCCACCAACCAATGTCTGCTCGCAATCGGGTCCTTCTCCTCGATGTACTTAGGAGCTCCACATGCCCGAAACTCCCTGAAAGTCAGCGAACATGCCCCAATCAAAGCCACCATCTTAGAACGGAAAGAGCCCAAGCGCTCCTCCAACACCTCCATGATACCCTCCTTAATCGTACAAAAGATTATAGGAGTCTGATCAAGTATGCTGCAGGTAATATAAGATGAAATGAACTCCCGTGTCTTATCAGGAAATTGCCCCGCTCCAGAACCCGAGCGAGAACCACCAACCGGTTTGCCTCAAAGAGCCACCATACTGAAAATAGACCATATAAACCATCAAAATATGCATATATATATATATATATATATATATATATATATATATATTGAGGAGTCTCATACTCTGCAAGTTTCTGGGTTTCATCACGACTCTCCTTAACTCGAGTAAGGATCCTCTACTTCCAGTAGTACGGGCCCATACTACCTTCCACATCTATCCGTACTTTCCTCAAGGATCGCTTTGAATCCTCCAAGTTATTCCTTATCCACACATACACTCCTGAACAAGACAAGGCTCCCAACACTAAATCTCTTCCTAGGTTTTCCTAGGTCAATCACCACATCACTCTCCGCCATCAGGAACTCCAACTAGCACCCTCTAACTAGCTTTCAAATACAATTACATATTACTGACAACAGCTAATTCTTTGAATGAAAGGTCTCACACAACAATGGTTGGACTCAAACAAGAGTTGAACAATAGAGTTAAAACCTAACCTTCTAAAATTATTTAGTTTTCGTAATATGTAACTTAGCATATTCGCTTACTAGTTAGCTGAATTTAGTGAGATCCTTAACCCTAACTAGCATGCGATTCAGAGATTCATAAATCAAAGTATATCATAAAACATGTATGGGTATTTTAGGAAAACTTACTTGAGCTCGGTTGCTTGCCTACACCACATCCTTTTTCTTTAATTAGAAACCCTTTTATAAAACATTTCTTTTTGCAAAATTCTATCATACCCTTAGTTTCAATTCAGAAACACCCGAAAGTATGTCTGAATCCCTCAAACAAAGGTTCTGATACCAACTTGTAACGTCCCAAAAATTAAGACCAAAATTTTTTGTTTTTAAATTAATAAAACTATTATCCAAAACATCATCATAAAACTATGGTGAAACAAAGTATATCAACTACCTCCTAAAATATCAGAGTATCATTAAATGTGGAACGAGGTGGTGTGTGCACTACAATCATTCCGGGCTCTTCCAATTTGAACCAGAAGTACCTGAAAACATAGACTGAAAATCTTAAGCACAAAGCTTAGTGAGTTCCCCAAAATACCACATATCATACATAACAAACATATAATAGGCCCCGCCTGTCATCAGGCCCTGCACGGTAAACATATCAACACATAAAATATGCAATAGTCACACAGACATCTAGCATCCTAAAAATAATAAACCATGGGTCGGCATTGGTTCCATCGACCCGCAAAACATAGTAAGGAAAACTCACCTCTAGATGCTAAAATACTCAAATGAATCTCGGTCTGCTGGTCCGAAAAATCTCTGCGTTATCATCATCAAAATAATATCCAAGTAATAATTGGATCTCGACCCATAACGAAAAACCTAAGCTACATAGCCCATAACCAGGGTAAATGACCATTTTACCCTTTATCTTACTTTTCCCAAAACCAAGGCCCAACCCAACTACTCAAAAGGCCCAAATCCTAAATGGCATCCTAAAGCCCGATATGGCCTAATCTTCCAAATTAGGCCCAAAACACATCACGAGCCTAATCCAAGGAAGTCCAATATACTAGTCAAAAGATCAAAACAAAATTTTAATGGCCCAACAAGGCCCAATCTTAAAAGCTCAAACTATGGCCCACTACCAAGAATTGCCAAGTCCAAACGTCCATCTGCTGAGTATGCAGGGCGTACTCAGCTCGTACGCCTAACGTATGCCTCAAGCTCCCAAACTACTTCATTAAGCACTTAACCAGTTAAGACCAATTTTCCAAACTCTCAGATCTACTCCTTAAGGGTGACTTAATACGTAAAGTTGGCAACTTTACACTCATGCATGCCTTAATGGGACTCAAAGCTCATAAAGTAGCTTAAAAGAGATCTGAATACATGCATGGACCAATATCCTCCATAAAGTTTGCATTTTTATGAACATGGGTCCTTAATGGAGCTAAGATCTAACATCCATGGATTCTATAATAGATCAAAAGCTCAACTTTAACTCAAAAGACCTAAAATGCATAAAGTAAGCCCCAAAACAAAATCTAGAATAATGAACCATCAAGTAGAGATCTTTATACCTCAAATGGCTTGAAAAGATGGTGATGAAACTAGATCCCACAAGTCGAAGCTACTTTAAAGCAACCACTAAGAGTTCCTCTTCTTCTTCTTTCACTAAAACACCACCAAAATCTCACTTACAAGCTCAAAGCTCACAAGAGGCAATTAGGTTTTGCCTCTGCACCATGTATGCCATGCATACTCCACGTACGCCCTGCGTACATGGGTGAAACCCGCGATCAGCTAATGAGCTAGTACGCTAAGCGTACTTCTAGAGTACACTGAGCGTACTCATAGAGTATGCCCCACGTACTAAACAGGGACCAAAATGTTAACAATTTTCATTAAAAGGGATAAAACAGAACCTTCCAAAAACTTGAATGTTACATTCATTTTCGGAACAAAGTTTTCTTTTGAAACAACTTTCTAGGAATGAAGATTTTATTTTGAAAAATCCTTCTTTGGAACGTATTTTTGTTTCAGAATAACCTTCTTTGGTTTTGCACCCTTACCGTAGTAAGCGTGTAGACCAAATTAAGCTTTAGTGTTCGGAAATTTTTGTGAATAATTCTTCTGGTTAGAAAACCTTAATGAATTGTTAGATTTTGAATTTTAAAAACGAGATTTTGAACATGAACAAAAACAAGCATCATTTTGTGATTTATAAACATTATCAGAGGCTGCTAAATTCTTACGTTGTTTCAAAAAGTTCCTTCTCTCAATAAGATTCTTCTTATATCTAGCTCTCCTAGCATGATCAATTTCTTTCTTATTCTTTTTTACCTTAACATCCTGATCATATATCTTTGATTTCCCTTTCAAATCACTCAGCTTAGATTTCAATTTTGGTATTGGTTTCATAGTATGAGCATCAAAATTTTCATAAATCAATCTGTAAAGTAGACTCTACATTTAAAGAACCAGAAATGTATCTATGTTTCACTATCTGTGAGGCTTTCTCTGAAAGTCCTATTAGCTCATCACCATTATATACCAGAACTAACCAAAAATGATTTTCACAAAAATTAGCATTATCAGTCTTCATAATAGTGGTCAAATCAACAATGACAATTTTATCCAGACCTTTCAAACAAACACTTGATTAGGAGTACCCTTTACTCCCGGAAAAACAATGGCTTTTTCACTGAGATTTTCACCTCCTTTATTTTCAACAACATTTTCAAATTTAAGAGAATATTCAAGAATTAATTTTCTTTTTCAACACTCTCAGACTCATCACAATCCAATTTGTTACACAGCAAAGTCATATTCAATTTCAACACTCTACGACTCATCACAATTAAATTTGTTACACAACAATATATGTTTATCATTAGAATCATTTGGAAATTGTTTCTTATCTTCTTCAGTTAAACTTTCTTTCATCATTTTCTTAATTTCTTTGGTTTTCAAAAACTCTTCACTTTTTTTAATCCTACTCTATAAGAGTCACTAAAAGATTCATTTGAAGATACAAGGGATTAACATTCGTAAGATGTTGCATCAATTTCTTTTTCATTTAATCCTATGAATTGAAGCATGTTATAATGCATTATAAAGCTAAGTTAGTTGTCTATACATTCTTTGGGCTATATGACAAAATATATTTCTTTGATCATTAATAACCGATTGTCATTCTTTATTACAACCAAATCATATCTAACTCTAACTATGTCAACCTCTAGTGTCTCTATCTTCAACCTCCTTTCCTTATTTCTAAAAGTGCATGTGCTAAGATCATCATCAAGATTAGATACTTTTCTTATGTTCCATCTTAGGCTTTCAGTTAATTACAAAATGGCATCTCTTAATTCATTTAATGCATTATCATAACAATAAGTAGAGATATCTTAGTATTTGAGAAATAGAATGTACCTTCTCAATTACCTTCTCTCAAGACTCCACTTTCTCTCCATCACTCTTTTTTGATAAATATGAATCATTTGAATTTGAGTCTAAATGTCCTCCACCTTCAGAACTATAGCATAGACCTTCATAGTTTGAACTTCTCACCATCAGACACTTTCTATCTTTTGTACCTTTAGAAACATTATAAAAAAATCAAGCACCATGAATAGGCCTTCGTACTTCCTCATCCTTAGATTATGTAGGCCAAACTTCAATTTTTCCTACTGTTGGATAAGGTGTCTAAGTCCATAACTATTTCTGGTCAGTACTTGACCCGACTCGGCATGGTCCATTTGGGTTGCATGGCACCATGCAATTAGATAGACTAAATCAGAGAAATAACACTTTGAGATTATTAATATATTATAAGTTCTAATATATTAATAATATTATTTGATTAGTTTGATCAAAGAATTTATTTAGAATTAATTAAGTGATCAAAAGATAACTAATTAAATATATGGGTTGATTATGTAAATCATTCATATCTTGTATAGTGGGCTAAGAGGCTCCATGGATTATCAAGTTGGGTTCCACCCATAGGATGCTCCATGGATGCTCCATGGGAGTTACAAACCCATGGGTCATGGAAATTAAGAGTCATGACACATTAGGGTTTACATGGTGTAGCCCTAGGTGTGTCAACACTATATAAGAATCCCATGCTCCACCAAAATCGGCTACATATATAAAACAAGAGGGCTAGGCCTATTTCAAGAAGTGTGTATTCTCTCAAAAGTCTTTCCAAGAGCATTTGGTGTTGTGTGAAGCATTTGAGGCATCACACTTGGGGTGCTAGGCTCACAAGGTTTCAAGGAACGTAAGCAACAACAAGGTAAGTTATTCTATCTTTCATTCAAGTTAGAAATTGTTCCCCATGTATGCTAGATAGGAATATAACCTTGGAATTCAACTTTGCATGATAATTAGACAAACATAGATCCAAGGTTATTAGGGTTGCATGTACACTTAGGAAGTGTTAGAATGCTCAAAACCCATCAGTGGTATCAGAGCCTAGGCTTGTTTATTTGTTATTTGTGCTTAAAAGTTGAAAAAAGTCGAAAAGCTTGCTGTCTGCCTGATGAACTCGCCGAGTCCATGGGGAGACTCGTCGAGTTCACTTGTATCTTCAACCTACTCGCCGAGTAGGTTCATGCACTCAGCGAGTAGGAGCCACATAGTGCCGATTTTCGACTTTAGTTGCTGGAAATGGACTAGAAACATTACCCTAAACTGTTTTGGTACTTGAAAACTTGTTTTAGATGGTGTAATGTCTTTGCTAATCCATTTACAACAACTAGTTATCAAAATTACAAAGTTTTAAGTGTAGTTTTGATTCATGAAAGTGTTCATGTTTATGTTCTTGATCTTATGATGTTTAGATGATCATAGGAATTATTTGTAACCTATGTGGTAGTTTAATTCTTGATCATAATGTGTTTTAATGGAGTCCATAACTTGTCCTCAAGTTATGGAAAACCAAAAGTCACTTGAGTTAAAACCATTAAAAGAACACAAGAGTTAGAAAAATGAAGAGTCTTCATTTTTATTACTCTAATAAACTCATAAGTTACAAGAAACGAAAAGTTTTGAAAGTTTACAAAACTTGCCCTCAAGTTTTGGAACAAGTAAAGTCATGCTAAAACTTTAGTTCCAACCCTTAGAATTTTAAAAGTTAAAATTCTACCCTTATACTTATAATAATAATAATAATAATAATAATAATAATAATAATAATAATAATAATAATATTATTATTATTATTATTATTATTATTATTATTATTATATATATATATATATATATATATGTATAAGATTAAAGTCGTCTTACCGCTAGTACGACTCATTAACGAAGCCGGTCTATAAGGTGGGTATAAGGTTGTTGCCTATAAAATGACAACTTAATGAGTGTCCACTCTCACCCACCGCTTGCTTGACTGGTGGAGGGTCGTTAGCCGAACGAGTAGGACAAGGACTTATAAAATCTCATTAAAAGTATGATGAATATTATAAAGTAACTAAATGTTTTATTAAATTCCCAATCTTAGTTACTTTAGGAAAAATGTGAATAAGGTGCTAATCCATGAAATTACACTTTACACTTTGTTTAAGTCGTTGGTGGAGCGTGTGTGGTTAACCGGCACACTAACTTGGACTTAACAAGGTAGGTAAAGGGTGACTTAAAATTTATTATAGTATCGGTGGAGCATGTGTGGTTTACCGGCATATCGATTGAGTGATAAACTTTAAGGGTACCAAGTGATTTGCATGGCTACTTCACACCTCGTTTTGTGATCCTCGGTATCCCAGTCACAAAACTTGGAGGGCACACTCGAGATTGAAACATGCCTTTGAAAAGTTCATTGAATCTCAAAGAATCTAGGAATTTCTAAGAACCAATCAAAAACCTAATATTTAATATTTCGTTTTTCGTGGTGGAAATTGGTGAATCGTCATTCACCTACCTTTCAAATATGTTATAGCTTGGATTACGGCATACCTCTTCTAAGTTATAATATATTGTGATTGGATCCTAGCCTTAATATTACATTTGGGTGTTTTATTAAGGACTCTCTTAATATCTAAACTAGTCTTGTCCTCTTCCTTCAGATGTCTTCAAACAATGCTGCTTATGGCTCTAATCCCAATGGCTCCTTTACCCTTATGAACTTGTGTGGGAAAGTCACTTTTGATGGATCCAACTTCAATGAGTGGATCAGAAACATCAGGATGATTACCCGCTACGAGGACAAAGAATATGTCCTTGACAAGGAGCTTAAGGAGATTGATGAGACCACTGCAACTCCCCAGGAGATCACTGACTTTCAGGCACATGAAAGGGATGCTACCAAAGTGGCATGCATCATGATGGCCACAATGACAACGGAACTCCAAAAGTCCTATGAGGATTTCTATCCTTATGAAATGCACCAAGATCTGATGGAAAGATAACATCAAAGTTCACGACAAGAAAGGTATGAAATCATCTGCTCCATGATAACAACCATGATGAAGGACGGGGAATCCGTCATGAGCCACATGCAGAAAATGCAAAGGTATGTGGATCGATTGTTGAAGCTTAATGTGAACTTCCCTGAGGAGCTTGCAATAGATATCATTTTGCACTCCTTACCATCGTGCTATGATCAATTCCGCATGACATATCACATGAATAAGGAAGAGGTCACACTCAGCAAACTTCACGGACTTCTCAAGACCACAGAAACGGGTCTTAAGGGGAAGTCGGTTGTTAACACTCCTACTCCAAACTCTACTCCGGTTTTGGCAATCGGGAAAAGTCGAGGGAAAAAGAGAAAGAGCTCTTCAAAGGGTACCAAGGCTCGGACCCTTGATGGCTCTTCTTCAAATGGAACCAAGAAAGGTTTCATCACTCCTTCTTCTGACCCAAAAGAGGCTGAATGCTTCTATTGCCATGAAAAATCACATTGGAAGCGGAACTGCCCAAAATACCAGCAAGATGTGAAGGATGGGAAAGTTAAACCCAACCATGCAGGTATTTACACTATCATTTCTAATAACTCACCCCATTCTAAATCTTGGGTCCTAGATACCGGTTGTGGTATTCACATTTGTTGTGACTTGCAGGGACTAAGAAGAAGTGAGAATGTGGAGCAAGGAAGAATAAACCTAATCATGGGGAATAGGAAAGCTTTACCTGTCACCAAGATTGGAGTATACACTTTATCGCTAAGTAGTGGGTTTAGTTTAGATTTGAATAAGTGTTGTTATTCGCCAGAAATGGCAAAAAATATTATTTCCTTTCATGCATTGTATAAACAAGGTTTCACCTTTTCATTTGATAATGAAGTTGGTTCGATTAATGCTTTCTTTAATAATGTTCTTTATTTTAAAGCATTACCTTGTGATGGTGTGTATGAAACAGTATATGTGGTTCATAACTTAGGAAATAATGTATTGTGTATTGATTCTGTTAATAATAACTTGGATAAAGCATCATTATGGCATTGTCGTCTTGGACATATAAGCAAGAAACGCATAGGACAACTCCAAAAGGATGGAGTCTTGGAGTCATTTGACCTAAAGTCAAATGATAGTTGCGAGTCATGCTTACTTGGAAAAATGACAAAGTCACCCTTCACAGGTTCTAGTGAGAGGGTGAAGGTTTGTTGGACCTTGTACACACGGATGTGTGTGGACCATTCAAACATGCCACAAGGGATGCTAATCGTTATTATTTGACTTTTACTGATGATTACAGTAGATATGGATATGTCTACTTGATCAAGCATAAGTCAGAGACTTTCGAAAGGTTTAAGGAATTTAAACAGGAAGTCGAGAATCAATTGGGCAGGAACATTAAGATGCTTCGATCCGATCGTGGTGGTGAGTATCTTAGTTCAGAGTTCCTTGACTATCTAAGGGAATGTGGGATAGTCTCACAATTGACACCTCACAGGACACCACAGTTGAATGGTGTGGCTGAGAGGTGTAATTGAACTTTTTTGGATATGGTTCGTTCCATGATGAGTCGAGCTTCGCTACCAATCTCATTTTGGGGGCATGCCTTAGAGACTGCCGCCCATATCCTTAATCTAGTCCCTACAAAGAAAGTTGCCAAAACTCCTCACGAGATGTGGACTGGTAAAGTGCCTAAACTAGACCACATCAATATTTGGGGTTGCGAGGCTTTCGTGAGACGCGAGACTCATGATAAGCTCGAACCTCGAAGCGAGAGGTGTATTTTCATCGGCTACCCACAGCAATCCTTTGGTTACCTCTTCTACAGACCTAGTGAAAATGTGGTCTTTGTAGCTAGGAGGGCTTTCTTTAGAGAGAGAGAGAGAGTTCATAAGCCAAGGAAACAGTGGGAGGCAAGTTGATCTTGAAGAAATTCAAGAGTCAAGCAGTGAAGGAACTTCAAACCCTAGCACTCAACTTGAGGAGGAAACTCCTGTTGAGCCAATTGACAAGTCTGTACCTCTGAGGCGGTCCACAAGGGTTAGCAATGCTCCTGAGCATTAATATGGATTCCACATTACTGCAGAAGGTGATACACTTATCAGTGATGAGACACTGATAGGTCGGGATGAACCTAACAGTTACGCGGAAGCCATGGTAGGCCCTGAGTCAGCCAAGTGGAAAGAGGCAATGGACAGCGAAATACAGTCCATGTATGACAATCAAGTTTGGAACTTGGTTGAGAATGTACCAGGTCGTAAGACAGTAGGGTGCAAATGGGTCTTCAAGAAGAAGACCGACATGGATGGTAAAGTACACACTTATAAGGCTCGACTGGTTGCAAAGGGCTTCTCTCAAATTCCTGGAGTGGACTATGATGAGACCTTTTCTCCAGTAGCCAATATTAAGTCTATTAGGGTTCTGTTAGCCATAGCTGCATTTCATGACTATGAAATATGGCAAATGGATGTCAAAACCGTTTTTCTTAATGGAAAGTTGGCTGAAGATGTTTACATGAGTCAGCCAGAGGGTTTTGTCAGCAACGAGTACCCTAATAGAGTGTGTAAGCTTGAGAAATCCATTTATGGATTAAAGCAAGCACCTCGCAGATGGAATCTTTTCTTTGATGAAAAGGTCAAGGAATTTGGCTTTTCTAGGAGTGAAGATGAGTCTTGTGTGTATGTCAAGGCTAGTGGGAGTATAGTTAGCTTCTTGGTACTGTATGTGGATGACATACTACTCATAGGAAATGACATCCCAACTCTGCAGGAAGTCAAGTCCTGGCTTGGGAAGTGTTTCTCTATGAAGGACCTAGGAGAAGTTGCTTATATTCTAGGGATAAGGATATTGAGAGATCGGAGTAAAAGACTAATTGGACTTAGTCAAAGTGCCTACTTGAATAAAGTGCTGAAAAGATTCAGCATGCAGGACTCCAAGAAAGGAGAGTTACCCATCCAGAGTAACGCCAGATTGAGTAAGACACAAAGCCCTAGCACTAAGGCTGAGATAGCAGAAATGAGTCGAATACCTTATGCTTCGGCTGTAGGATCGATCATGTATGCAATGACGTGTACTCGACCTGATGTAGCCTTTGCACTGAGCATGGTTAGCAGGTATCAGGGGAACCCTGGCAAGGCACACTGGACTGCGGTAAAGAATATCCTCAAGTACCTACGGAGGACTAAGGACTGGGTCCTTACCCTCGGTGGGAGTGATGACTTGAGAGTTGTAGGGTATAGTGATGCTAGCTTCCAGACTGATAGGGATAACTTCCGCTCTTAGTCGGGCTGGGTCTTTACCCTAAACGGAGGAGCAATTTCTTGGAAGAGTTCCAAGAAAGAGACAGTGGCTGATTCAATTTGTGAATCAGAGTATATTGCAGCTAGCGAGGCGGAAAAAGAGGCGATATGGCTGAAGAACTTCATTGGAGACCTTGGAGTTATACCAGGTATTAAAGAGCCAATGGAAATTTTCTATGATAGTGAAAGCGATGTTGCCTTAGCCAAGGAACCAAGGGATCACGGGAGATCCAGACACATCGACAGAAAATACCATTTTATCAGACATCGGATAGAAGAAGGACTCCTCGTGGCAAAGAGGGTATCATCGGATGAGAACCCAGCAGATCCCCTCATGAAGGGATTGACTCGGGTTAAGCATCTCCAGCATGCTCGGAGCATAGGGCTGAAGGATGATATTAGATTTAGTAGTTAGATAACCTAGAAATTTGTAAAGTGTAATTGACATTAGATGATGAATAAAAGGTGTTTTATTTATGAGTAAAGTGTTGCTATCTCTTGTCGATCGTTTACTATATTTCTTTTGCATGTTTTGACTTCCAGAATAATTTTGTTTGGTATAACATATTATTCAAACCTCCACAGTCAGTCATATGTCGGAAGTAGGTATGAATCAATACTGTCATGATTGGTTGTAGAGGTCTAAGGTGTTGGACAAGGCTACAACAATCATGAGTGCTCATAAGTTTTGAGCATTGGACTCAACCCACGCTCACTAGAATCACTTCATGGAATTTATCTCGAGTGATCGTGAGACGGTAATATCATATAAGTCTTCAAACCTAGAGATATGATTTGTTACTTACAAGTTGGTTATGCATTGATTGTACGAAAACGCATTGGTAACTCGATGTCATAAAACGTGCTTTTGTGTATAATTCAATGAGTGGTAGAACAAACATATGAGTCGAAGTTTATCTGTTCCTTCTTGGATTAGAAGCTGATATCTGGGCCCCTCGATGATTTTGTTTTGACCTATGTACCGGGCCCGGTCAGAACTAAGTTGATGTGTTCAATTAAGTTCTTTGTCAAACAAATCGGAAATCGGGAAACAAACTGCTGGACAATAAGCAAGGCATTGTTCCATGTATTTGTCCGACTGATATCTAGAACAAAGGATTATATGATCACTTATCTTAAATGGCGTATCAACATCTTCTCAATTCCGAGAGTCCTTGAAAGAGCTACGATTGCCGGTCGGTTCCTGAAGTACTGGAGTTATAGTTATTAGACTTATCCAAGTGGGAGACTGTTGGATAAGGTGTCTAAGTCCATAACTATTTCTGGTCAGTACTTGACCCGACCCGGCATGGTCCATTTGGGTTACATGGCACCATGCAATTAGATAGACTAAATGAGAGAAATAACACTTGGAGATTATTAATATATTATAAGTTCTAATATATTAATAATATTATTTGATTAGTTTGATCAAAGAATTTATTTAGAATTAATTAAGTGATCAAAAGATAACTAATTAAATATATGGGTTGATTATGTAAATCATTCATATCTTGTATAGTGGGCTAAGAGGCTCTATGGATTATCAAGTTGGGTTCCACCCATAGGATGCTCCATGGATGCTCCATGGGAGTTACAAACCCATGGGTCATGGAAATTAAGAGTCATGACACATTAGGGTTTACATGGTGTAGCCCTAGGTGTGTCAACACTATATAAGAATCCCATGCTCCACCAAAATCGGCTACATATATAAAACAAGAGGGCTAGGCCGATTTCAAGAAGTGTGTATTCTCTCAAAAGTCTTTCCAAGAGCATTTGGTGTTGTGTGAAGCATTTGAGGCATCACACTTGGGGTGCTAGGCTCACAAGGTTTCAAGGAACGTAAGCAACAACAAGGTAAGTTATTCTATCTTTCATTCAAGTTAGAAATTGTTCCCCATGTATGCTAGATAGGAATATAACCTTGCAATTCAACTTTGCATGATAATTAGACAAACATAGATCCAAGGTTATTAGGGTTGCATGTACACTTAGGAAGTGTTAGAATGCTCAAAACCCATCACCTACATCACTTTCCTCTTCCTCCACAATCAATGCCTTCCCTTGAATATTAATCTTTTTGTGGTCCTCAATCTTCTTCACATAATATGCTTCATCATTATTTTTCACTTTCTTCTTACTTTTCATCTGTAAGACACAATCCTTTGCAAAGTGATTTTTACCATTGCAAAAATTACAATCAAAACCAGAATCACCAAGTAGCTTTTCATCTTTCTTTTCATCATCACTTTGTTGATAATTCTTATAGCCATCACTTTTTTTTCTTATCAAAAAATGAATTACCACCTTTCTAAACTTCGAAAAAAAATATTCAAAAACTTCTTGGGATTTCTCACCATTAAAGCCTTATCTTCATTTGTAACCTCATCATCTGTAGCATTAGAGTCATAATCTACTACAACTTTTTCCTTCGATTTCTTCACCTTGGAAACTTCTTCTCTCACAACTAAAGACAATGGACCAACATCAACATTTAACTTCGAACCTTCAGTGACTTTAGAATTCCAATCACTTGTGACAGTTTATAAGATTTAGAGTATTCATGAGTTTTCACCATCAATATAGTCGATTTCCACTTAGGACAGAGACCTTTCAGAAACGCCACCTCCTTCTCGATTGGTTGAAGTTTCAAATCATACTTCATCAGTCTACTCAACAAATGATTATATCTTTTTGATACATGATATGCACTCTCTCCATTCATCTGTTTGAATGAACCAAACTCCGAAAGAAACACAGTTTTGTACAGAGTGAAGTTGATCATCGTCATCTAAATACAGCTCTTTCAAACGTTTCCAAATATCATTTGCATATTTGCATGAACTTACAAGCCTGAAAGTATTTTGTGCAAGTGAGAAGAGAATTTCACTCATCTCTTTCACTTCATTCTCGAGTTTCTCTTTCTCTCCGACGGTCATATGAATATACTTTTCATGAAGTAGTTCATAATCTTCTTGAGAATAGATTGATTCCTTTGTCTTCGTGAACTTATGTGGACCTTGAGTTATTGGTTTCCAAATGTATGAACCATGCTTCTCGATTCCATCAATGTAATCTTTAAAATACAGTACATACACCTTGTATAAAGATAGTTGGAACATGAGTATTAGATCTAATATTGCTCAACAATTTGAACGCAACAATGTGAGAATCTTCTTTTGCCATGATTTCAATTGAAATTTAAACAATGATACAAATCAATGACTGAAATAGAAATTCAAACCAAAACGAGTTCTAGAACAAGAGTTTCCATATCAAAATGCAAATAAATTGCAATTGCGAAAGAGATCTTGAAATGTCAAAAATAAAGAACGACTCGATGAACACAGGAGAATTCAACGATTTGAAATAGACTCAAATATTTTCGTGGTTTGATACCACTTGTTGGATTGATGCACTTATTCGAAATATATGAAATCATGTTTGAATACCATAAATGATTGCGCAAGAGAGTAAATAATTTTCATTTTTGATTTAGAGTAAGAACTTGCAAAAGGCTTTCTCTACTTTCTAACTAATATCGTTGGCAAACAGGGAGTTGGTTAGAGAATAACCAATAAGGTTATGACACATAGAATGTGGCATGGGTGTAAAACAGTTATGCAACATTCACTATGAAACCTAAGCTATACAAAACTTTGAAACCAAACATACTATCGGAATTATACATTGAAGACTAAGATATTACAATACAAACTTTCGCAACAAACTCCGACCCAACATGCATTTAGACTCCGAAACCTAACAACAATAATAATCATATTCATTTTTTTAAAGAGAAATGTAATGCCCCGTCTCTGGTATGTTGTCCCCGTGGCATTTATTTAGAAGTTTTATTGAGGGACCCGGCGAGTCTATGGCCTGACTCGTCGAGTAGGGTCGAGTTTTCGTGCACGTGTTAGTTGGCGACTCGGCGAGTCTATATTCGGGACTCGGCGAGTCTGCCTGCCAGGTAGAAACCCTAAATCCCCGGGTTTGCACCCTATTTAAACCATCTTATGAGCCCCCAAACTCGTCCCCTTCACCCTCAGAGCATCATTTAGCAAACCCTAATCGTTTCCTTGGTTATTTGTGCATTTCTTGTGTGAATCTTGAAGTTTTGAAGAGAAGAAGGAGGCTAGATCCAAAGGAGAAGAAGAAGATCCAAGGTCTTGCTCCCATTTCAGAGTTCATTGAGGTATTAGCCGAATTCCTTCTGTTTCTATGATTGATTTCTCTTTAGCAAGCATATTTAGCCTCTTTTAGCCATTTCTTAGCTTGTTCTTGGTAGAGGGATCACATTAGATTGATTAGCCTTTGGATCCAGCCATGTTTCAGTTTCAAAATCGTAGATCTATCATCTTTATGGAGCTATTTTGCATGATAACCCTAGATCTACTCTTCTAAGTGCCTTTTTAGCCTTTATCTCCTTTTTCATGTGTATGTACACATAAAGTTGGAAACTTTACGTGGTGAATCAGCTTATTGGACCCAGATCTATCATTTGTATGCAATGGATTCAAGCAGAATCGAGTTTAGAGTAGATGCATGGATGTGACTCGGCGAGTCGGAAGAACGACTCAGCAAGTTAGGTCGCGAGTCCCGTTTTTCCCCTTTTTGAGTGTTGTCGAGTGGAAGCCGTGAGTAGTAGACTGGACTCAGTGAGTTGGAGAGCAGACTCAATAATGGAGGGACTCGATGAGTTGTTCATACAACTCGGCGAGTCCAAGGCAATCTTCTTAAGCTCAAGAACAACTCGTCGAGTTGTTCATATGACTCGGCGAGCCGGATGCAGATTGTCTGAGTTCTTGGATCGAGAGAGTCCTCGTCGAGTCGATGCCATACTCGACGAGTAGCCATGAGTGGGGTTGTGAAATGAGACTAGAGACTCGGCGAGTTGGCGGCCCAACTCGGCGAGTCAGGTCAACTGTGGGTTGACTTTGACCGAGAGGGTTGACTTTGACCGGGAGAGTTGACTTTGACCGGGAGAGTTGACTTTGACCAAGGGTAAAAGAGTCATTTTACCCCAGTGCAGTGTTTAGTATTTGATTGAGTGTGTTTATGGACTTGTAGCCGGGGAGATACCGGAGTAGCAGCAGTTAGCTTCCAGAGCCTTTCACACAGCAGCCAGTTCACGAGGTGAGTTTCCTTCCAGTAGGAACGGATCTACGGCTACAATGCCGGCATGTTTAGTTAGCAGTAGTCCCAGACTTTGGTCCAATGTAGTAGTTAGAGTGCTTGATGTCTTTGTAATTCAAGCCTGTTTGTGTTATGTGTTCCGGACTCTGTTCCGATGCAATATGCAGTATATGTGATTATAATAGTTGATATGTGTTATGCTATGCCATGATCAGTCAGTTCCGGACTTCGGTCCGATGCAGCTAGTTCCGGACTTCGGTCCGATGCAGTCAGTTCCGGACTTCGGTCCGATGCAGCTAGTTCCGGACTTCGGTCTGATGCAGTCAGTTCCGGACTTCGGTCCGATGCAGTTAGTTCCGGACTCTGGTCCGATGCAGGGGACACGGTCCCAGTCAGTTCCGGACTTCGGTCCGATGCAGCTAGTTCCAGACTTCGGTCTGATGCAGTGGGCAAGGCCCAGTATGTGCTTTATATGTATTGTTTGGTATGTGGTAGTTTGGGGGAGCTCACTAAGCTTCGTGATTACAGTTTCAGTTTTGGTTTCAGGTACTTCCGCAAGCAAAGGGAAGAGCTCGGGATGATGGCATCGCACACACCACAGCTTCAGTTTTGTCCTGGGAGTTGATTTAGTTTTCTTGATATGTTTGGATAACAGTTGTGATACAGTTTTTCTCACAATATTTTATTATGGTTTTCGAAACACGCAGTATATGGTTTTGTCATGTGATACTCAGTCTCGTGGTTTTGTTATAATAAAAATCGAAATTTTTGGGTAGTATTTTTGGGTTGTTTCAAGTTGGTATCAAAGCCCTGGTTTGAGGGATTCGGATACACCTCCGGGTGCATCTGAACTCAAACTAAGGGAAAGATAAAAAGATTTTCAAAAAGAAAAAAATGTTTTCGAATGATATTTTGAAAAGCACTTAGAAAGAAAAGAATTTTTTAAAACAAGATAAGGGTGTGGTGCATGCGATCAGCCGAGCTCAAGTAAGTACTCCCAAATTACCAATACAAGTTTTATTATTATGATTAATTGCTCCAGTTTCAGTAGAACAGCATGCTAGTATAGGACTAAGGATCTAGGAGGATGCCTTATGTGCCTGCTATATGTGTTACAACTTTATGAGAATTGCATGCTAGTATTGAGTAGACAGCAGTAGGATAGCCTGTTTAGGCTATGCTTGGTAGCACGAGCTTAGCATTGTATGCTAGAGTAGCTTCTTGTTATGAGAATAGTTTGCCCGAGTATGTTTCCCTTATCCGAATGCTGCTTGCTTTGTGCCTTGTGGGACTCTAAGTGGTGGGAGTTAGCCATTGGGTGAATGCGTCACATCACATGTGATCAGGGTTGAATAATCTCAGAGTGCTGGATTTGGCCCTATTGCGCAGCTCTCATTTGAGTCCAACCATTATAGGGACGAGTCTTTTACTCGAAGGATTATCCGAGCCTCATTGCATGTGGTGGTATTCAGGTGGTGGCTAATTAGCATTACAAGGAGGCCTTCAGCAGCTGAGGACTAGTTTGAGTGGAGTCAGAGATTTCCCTAGGGCAAGCCTAGGATGAGAGTAGCAGAGATCAGTAGTAGTAGAAGTGACTTGGTGGAGTCAAGGCAGTTCTTGAGGAAAGTACGGATAGATGTGGAAGGTAGTATGGGCTCGTACTACTGAAAGCAGAGGATCCGTACTCGAATCAAGGAAGGCCGAGACAAGACCAGGGAGCTAGTAGTAGTATCAATGATCCCTTGAGATATTTCAGTTTTCTGATATTGCTATGATGTGTTTCAGAATGGTGGTTTTGCGTCCGAGGACAGCAGCCGACAGTGGAGGTGCCGGGGAGGGATCAGGATCAGGCTCGGGGGACGAGCGCATGGATGAGCAGACCAGAGAGTTTCTTTCTTCAGAGATTACTCGTATCATTTTAGAGCAGACTCCTGTGATCTTCGGTTCGATCAAGGAGGGTATCTTAGAGCTGATGGATGAGAGATTGGGCACCTTTCGTGCCGAGGTGGCGGCCATGATGGGGTCGCGTACACTTACATTCAGGGAGTTCAGGGCATGTGGAGCTCCAGACTATCACGGGGCGCGGGACCCCATAGCGAGTACTAGATGGTTGGCGGATGTGGCCAACGCATTCCGCACTAGCAGGTGTCCCGAGGGGGACAAGGTCAGATTGGCGTCCTGTCTTCTGAAGGACAGGGCACGAGATTGGTGGGAGGAGGTCGGACATACCATTGGAGATGATGCAGCATTGGATGCCATGACCTGGGCTGATTTCTCTACCAGGTTCAGGGCGGAATTTGCACCAGTTATTGAGGTGCAGCAGCTAGCCAGAGAGTTTCAGGACCTCACCCAGAATACAGAGACCGTGGCGGAGATCACCGCCAAGTTCAGGGAGAGGGCTCTTCTTGTTCCTCAGTATGCGGCCGATGAGGAAATGAAGAAGGCCCGTTATCATGAGATGTTGTGGAGCGATATCCGCCAGTTTGTGAGCCGGTCCAGCTGTAAAACGCTGGATGACATGATTGCTAGGGCTCGGGAGAGGGAGATTGATCTCGAGATGGAAAAGAAGAGGAAACCGGAGGCGGTTTCGGGTTCAGGCAGTTCGGGCAAAAAGCCCAAGGTTTCTGATCACGGATCCAGGAGTCAGCAGAGCCACGGTCGATGTGGCAAGTGTGGGAGATTGCACGAGGGGGTGTGCAAGGCAGGGAGTTCCGGTTGCTACAAGTGCGGTCGAACTGGGCATTTGAGCAGGGATTGTATGGCCCCTGCTACCGTCGTTGCAACATCAGATTTGATTTGCTTTCAGTGCAATCAGAGGGGACATAAAAGTCCCAGTGTCCGATTTTAGCTGCGGTAGGGAAGGTGGCTGCACCTGCCCCTGCTACCTTGAGGATTACAGATGGCCGGCAGGGCCGAGCTGAGGCGCCAGTGGCGAAGAGTAGAGCGTTTCAGATGACAGCAGAGGAGGCGCGAGCGACTCCTGATGTGGTGACGGGCATGTATCTTCCCTTCATCTCTTTATTATTATTGATTGATTATTGCTTATGATTGTATGTTTTATATAGGGTCGTTCTCTGTGAACGGCATTTCTGCTATGGTATTATTCGATTCGGGGGCTACCCGATCATTCGTATCGCTTGCGCTTAGCAAGAGATTTAGCAGAGCTCCAGGGGAGCTGGATTGTCCATTAGAGGTTGAGATAATAGATGACAGGACCGTGAGGGTCGGCAGAGTGCATAGAGGGTGTTCTCTTCAGTTGTTTGATGAGCAGTTTCGGTGGACCTGGTTCCTATTCCCCTGCGAGGGAATAAGGTAATTGTGGGCATGGATTGGCTAAGCCCCAATGGGGTGGTGATTGATTGTGAGCTTCAGCTAGTGAGGGTTCGCACTCCCAGTGAGGGAGAGTTAGTGATTCAGGGCGAGAGGCCACAGCGCGGACCGACCTTTTGTTCCGCCGCAAGGGCGAGGCGCTATTTTCAGCAAGGTTGCGCTGGTTATGTAGCTTATGTCTTGGATGCCCGGGAGAAGGGCAAGACGACAGTTGATGATGTTCCGATAGTGCGAGACTTCCCGGATGTATTTCCCGAGGATTTACCGGGGATACCTCCTGAGAGGCAGGTTGAGTTTAGGATCGACCTGATTCCTGGTGCGGCTCTGATAGCCAAGGCACCATATCACTTAGCTCCCCCTGAGATGCGGGAGTTGTCTACGCAGCTGCAGGAGCTGCTAGACAAGGGTTTCATTCGGCCGAGCAGTTCGCCTTGGGGAGCGCCGATCCTGTTTGTGAGAAAGAAGGATGGGTCGCATCGTATGTGTATTGATTACCGGGAGTTGAATAAGGTAACGGTGAAGAACCGTTACCCACTTACGAGGATAGATGATTTGTTTGACCAGCTTCAGGGAGTGTCTTGGTTCTCCAAGATCGATCTACTCTCCGGGTATCATCAGATGCGGGTTAGGGATGAGCATGTGCAGAAGACTGCTTTCAGGACCAGGTATGGTCATTATGAGTTTGTGGTGATGCCATTTGGGCTCACCAATGCCCCAGTCGCGTTCATGGATCTCATGAATCACGTGTGTAGGCCGATGTTGGATCGGTCAGTGATAGTATTCATAAATGATATCTTGGTATATTCCAAGACGCAGGAACAGCACGAGGAGCACCTGAGGGAGGTGCTAGAAGTTTTGAGGAGGGAGAGACTTTTCGCAAAGTTCTCCAAGTGTGAGTTCTGGTTGCACGAGGTGCAGTTCCTTGGTCACCTCGTCAACCAGAAGGGTATTTTGGTGGATCCGGCCAAGATAGAGGCCGTGATGCAGTGGGAGGTCCCGAAGTCTCCATCTGAGATTCGTAGCTTCCTAGGGCTGGCATGGTATTACCGGAGGTTCATTCAGGATTTCTCCAAGATAGCAGTGCCGCTCACCCGACTGACCAAGAAGTCGGTGGTATTTCGTTGGGGGCCTGAGCAGCAGGCAGCGTTCGAGACCCTCAGGTAGAGATTGTGCGAGGCTCTGATCCTTACCTTGCCAGAGGGAGTAGAGGACTTTGTAGTCTACTGTGATGCCTCAATCACAGGTATGGGAACAGTGTTGATGCAGCGAGGCCATGTGATAGCTTACGCCTCGAGACAGTTGAAGCCTCACGAGGCTAACTATCCTACTCATGATTTAGAGCTGGGGGCGCTTGTGTTTGCCCTCAAGATTTGGAGGCATTATCTTTATGGGGTCCGTTGTACTATCTACACGGATCACAAGAGTTTGAGGTACCTTATGGATCAGCCGAGTCTGAACATGAGGCAGAGGAGGTGGTTGGATGTGCTGAAGGATTATGATTGTGAGATCCTTTACCATCCAGGGAAGGCCAATGTGGTGGCCGACGCCCTAAGCCGCAAAGTGTCGGCAGTCCCTATCAGAGATTTATGTTTGAGGATGACAGTGATTACTCCGTTGTTGGAGCGGATCAAGGAGGCTCAGGGTGAGGGCCTCAAGGAGGAGAGGCAAAAGTGTGAGAGGATAGTGGGCCGAGTAGCTTCGTTTGATTATGACAGTCGGGGATTGCTGACACTTCATGGGAGAGTGTGGGTACCATACTCGGGAGGAGTACGGCAGGTGTTGATGGACAAGGCTCATAAGTCTCGATTTTCTATCCACCCAGGGGCGACGAAGATGTATAGAGATCTTCGACCCGATTATTGGTGGCCCTGCATGAAGCGGGATGTCGCTTGGTATGTTGAGAGGTGTCTGACCTGCAGGAAGGTCAAGGCAGAGCACCAGAGGCCTCACAGCAAGATGCAGCCGTTAGACATTCCCGTGTGGAAATGGGAGGACATCACCATGGATTTTGTCACCAAGCTTCCCAGGACCGCACGAGGAGTAGATTCGATATGGGTAGTAATGGATCGATTGACGAAGAGTGCTCATTTTATCCCGATCCAGGAGAGTATATCGGTAGAAAAGTTAGCTGATATCTATGTGCGTGAGATCGTGGCACGTCATGGAGTGCCGGTATCGGTGGTGTCAGACCGAGATGTCCGTTTTACATCCAAATTCTGGAAGCGGTTTCACGACGAGATGGGTACTCGTCTTCATTTCAACACCGCTTTCCACCCTCAGACGGACGGGCAGAGTGAGAGGACGATTCAGACTCTCGAGGACATGCTCAGGGCATGTGTTCTAGACTTCGGTGGCAGTTGGGATACGTATCTTCCGTTAGCGGAATTTTCGTATAACAACAGTTATCATGCGAGCATTGATCGACCTCCCTTTAAGATGCTTTATGGGAGGAAGTGTAGGACCCCGATTTGTTGGGGCGAGGTCGGTCAGCGAGTCGTTGGGAGCACAAAGGTGGTGCTCAAGATGACCGAGTTGATTCAGCAGGTTCGTAGTAGACTGCAGACTGCGCAGAGTCGGCAGAAGAGCTACGCCGACAGGAGGCGTTCAGACTTGGAGTTCCGGGTGGGCGATATGGTCCTCCTGAAGGTCTCACCCTGGAAGGGTGTCATCAGGTTCCGGAAGAGGGGCAAGCTGGGCCCCAGGTTCATTGGTCCCTTCAGGGTTTTGGCCCGAGTGGGTCGGGTTGCTTATCGGTTGGATCTTCCTGTAGAGCTTAGCCAGATCCACAACACTTTTCATGTGTCTCAGTTGAGGAAGTGTTTGGTGGATGAGTCAGCAGTCGTTCCCTTAGAGGATATTCAGGTTGATAGCAGCCTGAATTATATTGAAAGGCCGGTCGTGATTCTGTACCGGAAGACAAAGACCTTGAGGAACAAGGCAATTCAGTTAGTGAAGGTGCAGTGGCAGCACCGGAAGGGGTCTGAGTGGACGTGGGAGGCTGAGGAAGAAATGAGAGAGCACTACCCGAAGTTATTTGCAGATTCAGTCGCAGCAGACTTCGAGGACGAACTCTGAGACAAGTGGGGGAGAATTGTAACGCCCTGTCTCTGGTATGTTGTCCCCGTGGGATTTATTTAGAAGTTTTATTGAGGGACCCGGCGAGTCTATGGCCTGACTCGTCGAGTAGGGTCGAGTTTTCGTGCACGTGTTAGTTGGCGACTCGGCGAGTCCATATTCGGGACTCGGCGAGTCTGCCTGCCAGGTAGAAACCCTAAATCCCCGGGTTTGCACCCTATTTAAACCATCTTATAAGCCCCCAAACTCGTCCCCTTCACCCTCAGAGCATCATTTAGCAAACCCTAATCGTTTCCTTGGTTATTTGTGCATTTCTTGTGTGAATCTTGAAGTTTTGAAGAGAAGAAGGAGGCTAGATCCAAAGGAGAAGAAGAAGATCCAAGGTCTTGCTCCCATTTCAGAGTTCATTGAGGTATTAGCCGAATTCCTTCTGTTTCTATGATTGATTTCTCTTTAGCAAGCATATTTAGCCTCTTTTAGCCATTTCTTAGCTTGTTCTTGGTAGAGGGACCACATTAGATTGATTAGCCTTCGGATCCAGCCATGTTTCAGTTTCAAAATCGTAGATCTATCATCTTTATGGAGCTATTTTGCATGATAACCCTAGATCTACTTTTCTAAGTGCCTTTTTAGCCTTTATCTCCTTTTTCATGTGTATGTACACATAAAGTTGGAAACTTTACGTGGTGAATCAGCTTATTGGACCTAGATCTATCATTTGTATGCAATGGATTCAAGCATAATCGAGTTTACAGTAGATGCATGGATGTGACTCGGCGAGTCAGGTCGCGAGTCCCGTTTTTCCCCTTTTTGAGTGTTGTCGAGTGGAAGCCGTGAGTAGTAGACTGGACTCAGTGAGTTGGAGAGCAGACTCAGTAATGGAGGGACTCGACGAGTTGTTCATACAACTCGGCGAGTCCAAGGCAATCTTCTTAAGCTCAAGAACAACTCATCGAGTTGTTCATATGACTCGGCGAGCCGGATGCAGATTGTCTGAGTTCTTGGATCGAGAGAGTACTCGTCGAGTCGATGCCATACTTGACGAGTAGCCATGAGTGGGGTTGTGAAATGAGACTAGAGACTCGGCGAGTTGGCGGCCCAACTCGGCGAGTCAGGTCAACTGTGGGTTGACTTTGACCGAGAGGGTTGACTTTGACCGGGAGAGTTGACTTTGACCAAGGGTAAAAGAGTCATTTTACCCCAGTGCAGTGTTTAGTATTTGATTGAGTGTGTTTATGGACTTGTAGCCGGGGAGATACCGGAGTAGCAGCAGTTAGCTTCCAGAGCCTTTCACACAGCAGCCAGTTCACGAGGTGAGTTTCCTTCCAGTAGGAACGGATCTACGGCCACAATGCCGGCCCGTTTAGTTAGCAGTAGTCCCGGACTTTGGTCCGATACAGTAGTTAGAGTGCTTGATGTCTTTGTGATTCAAGCCTGTTTGTGTTATGTGTTCTGGACTCTGTTCCGATGCAGTATGCAGTATATGTGATTATAATAGTTGATATGTGTTATGTTATGCCATGATCAGTCAGTTCCGGACTTCGGTCCGATGCAGCTAGTTCTGGACTTCGGTCCGATGCAGTCAGTTCCGGACTTCGGTCCGATGCAGTCAGTTCCGGACTCTGGTCCGATGCAGGGGACAAGGTCCCAGTCAGTTCCAGACTTCGGTCCGATGCAGCTAGTTCCAGACTTCGGTCGGATGCAGTGGGCAAGACCCAGTATGTGCTTTATATGTATTGTTTGGTATGTGGTAGTTTGGGGGAGCTCACTAAGCTTCGTGATTACAGTTTCAGTTTTGGTTTCAGGTACTTCCGCAAGCAAAGGGAAGAGCTCAGGATGATGGCATCGCACACACCACAGCTTCAGTTTTGTCCTGGGAGTTGATTTAGTTTTCTTGATATGTTTGGATAACAGTTGTGATACAGTTTTTCTCACAGTATTTTATTATGGTTTTCGAAACACGCAGTATATGGTTTTGTCATGTGATACTCAGTCTCGTGGTTTTGTTATAATAAAAATCGAAATTTTTGGGTGGTATTTTTGGGTTGTTTCAAGAAAAAGACAAAAAGGGTAAAATGATAAAATTATTATTTAAGAAAGTTAAACACACAAACGGTTGGACTTAACGACTTAGAGACCAATCATGCAAGAAAACAAAAACTAAACAATAAACAATCGATGAATACAAAACTTAAACTCAAGGTGTTTGAACTACCGAGCCACAAAGACCATTTATATAATTTAGTTTTTAAAATACACGAATTAACCAAAATATTATAAGAGCATATAATAAAATCTAAAGACCAAATGGGTTAAAATAAAAAAGTATTATCCTTTATAATGAGAAGTAATGTTATAGCAAAAATGATACACTTAATATATATATATATATATATATATATATATATATATATATATATATATATATATATATATATATATATATATATATCCCTATTCTAATAAAAGAATAGGTTTAATCTCATATTGACAAGTGTCATGCAATTAGAACCCTCATTAATGTTATATATCATTTATCATGCCACTTGTCAACCTATTAATTATTCATTTCAAATTTCAAATTTTAAATTTCCCACTCTAATTTTATTAAATTAATAATTGATTCTTCATTTTAAATTTCAAATTTTAAAATTTCTTTCTTTAATTATATTAAATTAATAACATTAGATTAAAAAATAAAATAAAATTAATATAAATTATAAAATGATATAACTCCACTTATTTATTTAAATCAACGATTATAATTTTATATAACTAAAAAAATATCTCTTAAGTAATAATTTATTTAAAATAATTGATTAATAATTTAGATTTTTTAATACGAAAGTTTAATTAATTTTATAACCGTGGTTATCACGGGTTATATATATATATATATATATATATATATATATATATATATATATATATATATATATATATATATATATATATATATATATATATATATATATATATATATATATATATATATATATATATATATATATATATAAAAGATTTTCATCAAATTTGATTTTAACCTTTATCGGCTTGATAGATTTTTCATCGGCTGACTATTGTTTTACTCGATAGAGTAAACCTTCCACCGCCACAACCGGCTCCTATCCATCACCGTCATCGGCGTCTTCACACGCGTTTTCTTGTGCTCTCCCACCGCTCCCTCCCCACCTTCGATCTCTCCACCGCTTCTACCACCTGCTCACCCAATCTGAAAGTCATCTTCCATCTTTCACCCCAACTCATATACTCTCTCATACGCTCTTTCAAACCATTTTATATCATATAATTTAGGGCTTATATTGACGGGTAAGATGATACATGCATGACGAGGCCAGGATCTTGAGGGCTTACCATGAGTTGCTGGAGAATGTTAGGCTTAATGAAGGTATCGTTGGTGGACTTGAGGAGGAGGATGATAACGCGACTGATGATTACATTGACTTTGAAGATGAACACATCGACAAAATCTCGGTATGATTTTGCTTCCATTTGGGTTTAATCCTAATAAATAAATAATTTGGTACTTGAACTTAGGGATACTTAAGTAACTTTACATTTATCTCTATTATAAATATATTCTTGCAACAACTCCTTACTCTCTCCAACAAATCTGACATCTTTTTATTTCAGAAACTTTGCCAAAGTGGCGCAAGAACATTTTGGATTCACAATACGGGTCAGGGGTAAAAATGTCCAAACTTTAACAACTCTCCATATTACAACCTTGCATATTACATTGCCTTTGTTAAGGTAGTTCCTAAAGTTTTGGAAAAATATGTCAGGTCCAGTTAAGAAAGCAGAAGGTCTAGCTTCCATGAGTGCTTTTGAATTGATTTCTATGTGTAAAAGGCTCATCCTCTGGATTCTTTTTTGACACAAATCAGGTTAGTACTCAATTTTTGTAGTTTTGAATTTGGCTGGATTTGGCAGTAATATAAGTTTGGCTGAAACAACACTTGATTAGGATTATTCTTAAAGCTGTTTTTCCTTCATTTGGTTGGTATGTTGAAGTTATGATGTTTATCTCTAAAAGTTTGTTGTTTGGTTCCTTTTACTTACAAGGTGTAGATTAAAGTTTTTCAATTTATCAAACATGATGGATTTGTCCATGTAATTGATTTTACTGCTATTTGATTGTGATTGCTATCTGGATAAAACTACCATGGCTTTAGGTTCGATCAACAACTTGATTTTAAGATCAAGAAAAGTGAGCTGGTGTACAATGATAGTATTGTAGGGTGTAGCCTCTAGCCTCTAGGAAATGTTTTACTCGCATCTCTTGTTGGCAAGATGCCACATCATGAGGTGAAAGCTTGCATTTATGTTATAAATATTTTTTTTCTTTTCGTAATTATGCGTTGTATTTTGAAAGTAATGGTTAAATAACAAAAAAAAAAATCAAAATTAAGGATTAGTGGTGTGTCAGATCGATTTCTATATGCTTTTGTTCGTCATGTGTCTCGGTGTTTGTAATTTATGTTGCTTTGATTCTGAAGTTTGAGGCTGTTTTACTCTATAATGACCAATAATTTTGTTGCAGTCTCTAATTGTAAGTGTATATGTTTCTATGTGTACAGGTGAGTGTGTCATAATAGAAAGAAATCAATTTAGGCTTTTATTAGTTTTTGATACTATATCATTCTACTTTATAAAACTACGATGGCATAACTTTAAGTTACATCTCACCCATTTGGGATGCTAAAGAGCTTAATTAAGATATAAATTAGTCTTGACATATTACCTTCACATTCAGGTACGAAATAGGGTTGACTAGAAGAAATGGAACTGTGATATGGTTGATGTTGATACAAGTACATTGCTATTATAGGTAAGAAATAATATCAAGATTTATATTACATAATGAAACATTCACATTTTATGGATGATATCTTTCGGTTATGTGACAAAGCTATTGGCAAAGTTGTGAACATAGATCAAAATTAAAATTATACGAAGTCCGGCCATCTTCTATAATAGAACATAAATGTCTTTTTGTTGCTTTTCAAACATTAGGTGTTTGGTTAAACTTAATAGTCTTAAATGACATTTATTTAGGCTTTCAAATAATACCATATAATATAAATAAAAAACACCATGAGATATTAATTTATAAATGGGTGTTCTATTTTTGCTTTCCTGATGCCACAAAGGTGTTTGGGGTTCGCATAGTTGCAGCTTGGTTTAGCCTCTACCTTTTCATATTTGCAGTAGGTATCACATAAGGTGGGATTTGTAAATAAATAGAGAATGAGAGTGAGATGACAACAACCCCTATGTGTGCTATGTTGCTATGTGTAGAAACAGACATTTTTGCTAAACCATATATTACCTCTTTGCCCTCCTGACCCATGCGTGGGCCTCATCACTAGTTCTGTAAATAAATATGAGTTACATTGTCTAGGTTTTAGTTATTTAGTTTTATATGAGTAAAATGTAGGCCTGACAATTGGGTTGAGTTCGAGTTGGCAGGTCAGGAGTTGGCGAGTCAGAAAACATAAATTCAACCCAACCCATATAATATATGGGTTGGCGGGTTGACATGTCATGGGTTGGCGGGTTGGAAACATAAACCCAGCCCAACTCACATAACTTATTTAAGTATATGAGTCTGAGCGTTCACATATTAGAAACCCAACCCACATAAAACATATTAAGTTTCAATGTAAATATTGTTAATGTTGTTAAAAATTTATTAGAGTTTAAGTTACCAATCCTCTATAGCTATAAATCCTTTACGAGGTTTCAATTGTCTATAAAATTGTAGATGTGACATAAATATCGTTTCCCATCCAGCTGCACGCGGGGCTCTGTGGCGGATCCAATAAGCCGAAATGGTAGGCATCGGACAATCTTCTTATAGTTGTACCATAACATAATGATTACCATGTACAAGTGAAATCGTAATAATCCGATGGTACAAAAATTCTTCCGGACCTTTCCAAAGAGGAAAGAAAGTTAGGGAACCATGCTCGGTTAAGAAAGTAAGGACCACACTAAACCTGTTGGCAATCAGAATACCTGTTTTAGGCATAAGCATCAAGTGTTTCTTTAGTGCACAAGATCCAAAGAAATACAATGAAGTCCACAGTTCATGGATTCCATCTATGAAAAGTGTAGCATATGCATCAGATGCACTCTGTAATTCGTATACCAGTTGTTTTCGAACGTACAACCATTGATCTTCGCCACACCCGAGACAAACAAACAAATATTGCTCGAAATCCGCAATGTCCATCACCCTCAACATTTTGTATATATGAGACATATGGATGAAACACGAGTGGAATTTCATCCATTAATGGATGAATGTAGCATGACGGAGGATCTTGGTTCGAATCCGAAATTTCATTTAAGTCTGGATTTGCTTCATTCTAAGTCTGGAGTTGCTTCATTAAATTCTAGAATTGCTTCATTCATGTCTGGAATTGCGGTTACATATGAACTATGTCTTGTTGGTTCCTTGTCCATCCATGTTGAATACAATCCATCATATTTTGACGTGGTTATATAGCTACGTCTTTTGGGAGCTTGATTTGTAGAATCAACTCGTTTTTTGCTGTTGTTTTTTCAAGTTTGGTCATCCACGGGTATTTTTTGAATTGTGGGTTCCTTAATGTGTGTTTTACTTGGTAAGAACATATATCTTAGCTTTCTTATCATACATTTTTTTTCTGCTAATAGAAGTTTTTTTTAATCATTTCTAAATCATCCTCGCAACGAATATCCTCATTTGCTGTAGAAATTGACTCTGATAAATCAAGCTTTCTCCGGAGTATATTTATCGAATCTAATGGAATATACTCACCAGTATTGAAATACCATTAATATATAAAAATTCAATATATTAATTAAATTTAAAAAATACTTGTTGAATATACTCACCCGAGTTCAAGTAAACTCATAACATGCAAGCACATGGTAAGCCACAATTATGTTGTAGTTTACAACCATAGTTTGATTAGTCAATTTGATTTTCACTCAACCGATAAAATTCCCCGACTAGTTTATCGAGAGCTTCATGTGACACTAAACCCCACAATAATCTAAAACATGACAAGTCGTGTTCCCGCTTACGAACAATTATACTCTTTTCAAGACTATCATGTATCGATGGAAGTTGAGACTTCACAAATCGATCTAAGACGACCGATAAATTTATCAAGAGAAGAATTTGTGCCATCCAAGTACTTCTTTAGATTTGAATGTGCGCTCTCAACTCTATTTGTAGTTCGTTGTCCAAAGTTAAGATGTCGATCGATCCAGACTGAGACAAACATTTTCTTATATTTGTTTAACCAAACTTCATCCAGATAATTTAAAACATCTGCAATCATATAAATGTTATTTATCTATAAAAATAATCTAAAATCATAAATAATTAGTTAGAAAATAAGAAGATTTGTAGCTTGATATTTTCTCAACATCGATTGGAGTTTTTGGTAGTTTTCAGTGTATGTTATCCATCTTGGAGAGTCAACAAGTACAGTCCACATTAAACGAAAGGATTTCCACTCATCGTCTATCTTGAATGTACTCCTCCAACGCTTTCTAATATTTTCAGTAATGTACCGTCTACAAAGTAACTGCGTGGCCCTGGGGAAAACTTGTTGACATGCGTTCATCAGTGCCAATTCCCTGTCCGTTTCTATAATGTATGGGTGCATGCACTTGTCTAGTGTGGACTTTAGACACGTTAATACCCAATTATAGTTCTCCTCCTTTTCATTAATGATAAAGGCAAAAGCTATGTTAAATGTCTTGTTGGTTGAAGTTGTGCTAACAATCTAAACAAAAGGCATACCATATTTGTTGGTCTTGTATGTTGCATTTATAATCAAAACGTGTGGAAATGCATTCCATATATTCAACGACTGTGGATGAATGAAGAAAAGATTTTCCAATTCATTTGAAATACTGTTTACGGAGAACTCCGTAACAAAATGTTTCTCGTTCAAAATTTCCATTAGAACCTACATTTAAATAATGTTAATTAATAAAAATTCAATATATAAATTAAATTTAAAATAATACTTGTTGGATATACTAACTTGCATTAGGTCTGTCAAATCGGGCCGTCGTGTCGTGTTTTTGTCTGACACGACACGACACGATAAGGTTTTTTGTAACACGAACACGACACGACACGATGTCGTGTTTTTTTTTCACTAACACGAAAATGAATCAATTAAAAAACGACAACACGACACAACACGACAAAGATAATATTACATAACTATTATTTTTTTTAATTCATATTTAATCATATATAACACGATAAAAACGACAAACACGACAAATACATGCTCAATCGTGTCAATTTCGTGTGGATTTGTAAACACGAACACGACACGACACGACACGACATCGTGTTTTATAAAAATGACACAAACACGACACGAAAACGAATTCAAATTTTGATTTCGTCCCGATTTCGTTTCGTGTCGTGTATTTTTGTCGTGTCGTGTCATAAATTGACACCCCTAACTTGCATTGGAGCTTTTCCGTAATTTTGGGACAAGCGAGGCTTGAGACACTTATTGTATCTAGTTTTTAGGGTAGAAACATTATTTTCGTCACGCTCCTTTAATATCTAGAGTATGTCATGCGGTGCAACATTCTAATTTGTCAAGTCAGCCACCAAATGTTTCTCGTGTTCTTTCAACCACCTAGCAAAAGCATGTCCCTCCATATATTGTGCAGGTGGATGTTTATGTTGATTACATATCACCATCAGGGTCCAACTATCATATTGTTTGATGTACGGACCTACCAATTGAAAGTTACAATTGATTTTTTTGGTTCCAGAGTTTTTAATTGTTGCTTTACTTTCGTATTCACGACCACGATCACAAATAAGTGTGATATAAGACACCAAGCCATTTTTTGCCTTTGATCTTCTGATTACGATGACATAACCATAAGAGAATGCAATGTTTCGCACCCATTCCATCAACTCATCACGAGACGTAAACACCTACTTAAAAAAAATTATTAAGAAATTGTAACGCAATGATAATTTTTTTTATTATGATAAATAATATACCCTCTTTGTAGAAAATGACATGTCGACGTAGTGTTCATCCCTTCATTTAAATTATTTTCATTGGGGTTCCGCATTATTTATTAAACACGGCAAAAGAAATTATAAAAACTTAAATTATGTATAAAAAAAATAATTATAAAATAAATATATTTTATAAAATTTTAGTATAGAATACGTGTTTACTCCAACCGATTTTGTTAAAAAAAATATGTTAACCCATGTCAGCCCAATGTTCAGACCCAAACCAATCTCCATATATATACTAAAAAAACTCTAATCCTTTCATTATCCACTCCAAAAATCGATTCTGCCATCGCCTCCAAAAATCAATATCGCTGGAAATCTCCACTCGTTTACTAAAGGAGTGGAGATTTCCGGCTATGAGAGTGATAGTAGGGAGAGACAGACGATTGGTTTTTGGAGGCGACGGCATAATCGATTTTTGGAGTGGATAATGAAAGGATTAGGGTTTTTCTAGTATATATATGGAGATTGGTTTGGGTCTTAAAATTGGGCTAACATCGGCTAACATATATTTTTTTTAACAAAATCGGTTAGAGTAAACACATTTTCTATACTAAAATGTTATAAAATTTATTTATTTTTAAATTATTTTTTTATACATAATTTTAGTTTTTATAATTTTTTTGTTGTGTTTAATAACTAATGTGGAACCCCTATGGAAATAATTTAAAAGAAGGCATGAACGCTACATCGACATCCCCCTTTTCTACCAAGAGGGTATAATATTTATCATGATAAAATTTTTTTTATCATTGCGTTACAATTTGTTAATAATTTTATTAAATAGGTGTTTACATCTTGTGATGAGTTGATGGAATGGGTACGAAACATTGCATTCTCTCTTGATTATGTCATCATGATGAGAAGATCAAAGGCAAAAAATGGTGTGGTGTCTTATATCACACTTATTTGTGATCGTGGTCGTGAATACGAAAGTAAAGCAACAATTAAAAATTCTAGAACCAAAAAAAACAATTGTAACTTGCAATTGGTAGGTTCCTACATCAAACAATATGACAGTTGGAGGCTCAGGGTGACATGTGATCAACATAAACATCCACCTGCACAATATATGGAGGGACATGCTTTTGTTAGACGGTTGAAAGAACGTGAGAAACAATTGGTGGCTAACTTGAAAAATCAGAATGTTGCATTGAATGACATACTCTAGATATTAAAGGAGCGTGACGAAAATAATGTTTCTACCCTAAAAACCATATACAATAAGTGTCTCAAGCCTCGCTTGTCCCAAAATTATGGAAAAGCTCCAATGCAGGTTAGTATATCCAACAAGTAGTATTTTAAATTTAATTTATATATTGAAATTTTATTAATTAACATTATTTAAATGTAGGTTCTAATGGAAATTTTGAACGAGAAACATTTTGTTACGGAGTTCTCGGTAAACAGTATTTCAAAAGAATTGGAAAATCTTTTCTTCATTCATCCACAGTCGTTGAATATATGGAATGCATTTCCACACATTTTGATTATAGATGCAACATACAAGACCAACAAATATTGCATGCCTTTTGTTCAGATTGTTGGCACGACTTCAACCAACAAGACATTTAGCATAGCTTTTGTCTTTATCATTAACGAAAAGGAGGAGAACTATAATTAGGTGTAAATGTGTCTAGATTCCACACTAGACAAGTGCATGCACCCACGCGTTATAGCAAACAGACAGGGAATTGGCGCTGATGAAAGCATGTCAACAAGTTTTCCCCGGTGCCACGCGGTTACTTTGTAGATGGTACATTACTGAAAAATATTAGAAAGCGTTGGAGATACATTCAAGATAGACGATGAGTGGAAATCCTTTCGTTTAATGTGGACTGTACTTGTTGACTCTCCATGATGGATAACGTACACTGAAAACTACCAAACACTCCAATCGATGTTGAGAAAATATCAAGGTACAAATATTCTTATTTTCTAACTAATTATTTATGATTTTAGATTATTTTTATAGATAAATAACATTTATATGCTTGCAGATGTTTTAAATTACTTGGATGAAGTTTGGTTAAACAAATATAAGGAAATGTTTGTCTCAGGATCAATCGACATCTCAACTTTGGACAACGAACTACAAATAGAGTTGAGAGCGCACATTCAAATCTAAAGAAGTACTTAGATGGCACAAATTCTTCTCTTGATAAATTTATCGGTTGTCTTGATCGATTTGTGAGATCTCAACTTCCATCGATACATGATAGTCGTGAAAAGAGTAGAATTGTTCGTAAGCGGGAACACGACTTGTCATGTTTTAGATTATTGTGGGGTTTAGTGTCACATGAAGCTCTCGATAAACTAGTTGGGGAATTTTATCGGTTGAGTGAAAATCAAATTGACTCATCAAACTATGGTTGTAAACTACAACATAGTTGTGCCTTACCATGTGCTTGCATGTTATCAGTTTACTTGAACTCGGGTGAGTATATTCAACATGTATCTTTTAAATTTAATTAATATATTGAATTTTTATATATTAATGGTATTTCAATATAGGTGAGTATATTCCATTAGATTCGATAGATATACTCCGGAGAAAGCTTGATTTATCAGAGTCAATTTCTGCAGCAAATGAGAATATTCGTTGTGGATGATTTAGAAATGATTAAAAAAAACTTCTATCAGCAAACAAAAATGTATGATAAGAAAGCTAAGAGATATGTTCCTACCAAGTAAAACACACATTAAGGAACCCGCAATTCAAAAAATACCCGTGGACAACCAAACTTAAGAAAACAACAAAAAACGAGTTGATTCTACAAATCAAGCTCCCAAAAGACGTAGCTATACAACCACATCAAAATATGATGGAATGAATTCAACATGGATGGACAAGGAACCAGCAAGACATAGGTCATATGTAACCGCAATTCCAGACATGAATGAAGCAATTCTAGAATTTGATGAAGCAATTCCAGAATTTGATGAAGCAATTCCAGAATTTGATGAAGCTATTCCTAACTTAAATGAAATTTAGGATTCGAACCAAGATCCTCTGTCATGCTACATTCATCCATTAATGGATGAAATTCCATTCGTGTTTCATCCATACGTCTCATATATACAAAATGTTGAGGATGATGGACATTGCGGATTTCGACCATTATTTGTTTGTCTCGGGTATAGCGAAGATCAATGGCTCTACGTTCGAAAACAACTGGTATACGAGTTACATAGTGCATCTAATGCATACACTATGGTTTTCATATATGGAATCCATGAACTGTGGACTTTATTGTATTTCTTTGGATCTCATGCACCAAAGAAACACCAGATGGTTATGCATGTGTATTCTGATTGCCGACAGGTTTGGTGTGGTCCTTACTTTCTTAACCAAGTATGGTTCCCTAACTTTCTTTACCATCGGATTATTACAATTTCACTTGTACATGGTGATCATTATGTTATAGTACAACTAAAAGAAGATTATCCGATGTCTACCATTTCAGCTTATTGGATCCGCAATAGAGCCCCGTGTGCAGCTGGATGGGAAACGATGTTTATGTAATGTCTACAATTTTATAGACAATTGGAGCCTCGTAATCAAAGATTTATAACTATAGAGGATTGTTAAATAATATTATTTGTTTCTCGTATTTGAAGAATTTTTAAATTAGATGATAATTGAATGATTAAAGTTTGTCTCACATTTATGTTTATTTATTTTTAATTATTAGATAATATCATTTAAAATAAAAACTTTATAAATATGGTTATTTGGAAATAACAAGTAATAATTATATAGTTATATAATAACTAGATTATAAATTTGATAAAATGTTTAAACACTCGTAGTCTATAAGTATATACGTAAATTAATTACACAAAACTTTATAAATATATTTATTAATAGTGTTTATTATTTTTATAGTATCGAAAAACAAAAAGTTGTTCTAATAGAGAAAAGAAAGCATACGTATATAAGATAAAAAAAAAATATTTGTTAATATTTTGTTATAAAATATTATTTAAAATAAAAGTTAATAAAAATAGTTATTAAGAAATAACAAATAATAATCATCGTTAAAAAGTCAAAAGTAGATAATCATTGTATAATTATTATGGGTTGTCTAAACAGCCATGCAATGTCTCTTTAGCCAACCTTTATATATATATATATATATATATATATATATATATATATATATATATATATATATATATATATATATATATATATATATATATATATATATATATATATATATATATAGTCAATATCAAATAAGAAGGAAATTTTTGGTAGGAAGGTAAGAAATTTTTTATATGCACATTTTCTTAGCAAAAATATGAAATGAATCATTAGATGATTCAAAAGTAAGATGATTCACAAGAAAAATTCCGAAAAAAAAAACACCTTCATGATTCATTTTTAGGTAAATCAAAAAAAATCACTTTTATGACAATTTTAATGAATATCAACAAAATCATCTTAAAAATGAATCATCGAAATTCACTTTTTTTGGGATTTTTTTGGTCAGTCTTGTTATTATTGATTCATTTAGTGAATCATTTGTTTTGTTCGCCAAAAAAGTAAGTCGAAATTTTTTTTCTTACTTTCCTACCAAAAAAAATTTCTTACCGGATATATATATATATATATATATATATATATATATATATATATATATATATATATATATATATATATATAATGAAAAATTTTAAGTTTGAAGATGCTTTAATTTAATAGTAACACAAATCCAGTAGCTGAACATCAACTCGGAAGATTGAAACTCCTCAGAACTAACTAACATAAATAATTAGACATATGAAACTTAGAGAATCGTAGGCATCAGAGGACACGTGCAACAAAGTTTTGTGCGAGTATGTCAAAATCAATCTTCGTTCCCTTCCGAGTAACTGGGTAAATCAACGACGTTGTCCTATTGTTATAAATCTACAATTGCAGCTTTAGCTAATTCACCAACAGTTGTTTCCAAATTTGGATCAATCGAGTAAGAGCAATGATGGAAATGAACTCGATCATCGTTTAGATTTCATTGATCTCAAATTTAACAAAAATGGAGTCAATGACTACATCATCAGTGGAGTATTGTGATAAATCTTCCATCAGAAACTTATGGGAAGGATATTAAGATTTATTGTTTAAACTAAAAGAGTGGATATATATCGATATTTTAGGAATAGATGTGGTGGATCTATTTCCTGATTCATAGGGATAGTTGTTTTTCCTTTTCCTATAAGTATTATATTCTCTCTTTGATTTGATAATAAGAAAGATTGATCGTTTCAATATGGTATCAAGCAGGTTTATGTTCTTAAATATACAAACTCATAGAAACCCTTCTCCCGTCAAATCGCCACCTTCAAAACTCTAAACGATATCCGATAAAGAGAATAGTGGGTCTTCGTCAACCATCTCATCGGTCATCATCCATTCAGAGGGGGTGTTTAATGTCGGCATCATACTCACCTAATCAAACTATGATGTTTGGTCCCAACTAATGGAGATGCATATCACAGAAAGAGAGAAACTATGCTATATACATGGGAAAACAAACCCACCAGAAGAAACCAATGAAAAATACGAAAAGCGATATGCCGACAACCAAAACATGAAGAGGTGGATACGCATGTCGATGAAACCAGAGATCATTAAAAGGTATCTACGCTTATCAACTGCATATGAGATATCGACTTGTGACATCCCCATTTTCATGGCCAGAAAAGACCGATTTTGTTTATGCTTTATAAAAATCAGAGTACCTCTTTTAATAAAAATGTTGCGGAATTTGTTCCCAGTAAAACATGATAAATACGTTATCAAAGCACTTCCGAAGTAAAGTATTTTTATTCATTTTAAAACATTTGGGATGTCATCGTCAATACAGAAACATAAGCATAAACAAAACTTACATTCATTATCACTAGTGATTTATATCTCCTTAATCTCTCAGTGTAATGTGACTTCATATCAACACTTGTGATATAAATAAACTGAGTGAGTCAGGTTGGGAAACCTGGTGAGTACATAGAGATTTCAATCCCACAATGTTATACCATATATATAGTTTAAAACTCACAAAATATACAATTTGACCATATATAAACAACTTTTATCCCACCCCCGTCGATCCTCACAACGAGACTATCCATACTCTCGGACCTAAGATTATCCGTTTTACCTAATCCATACTCTTGGATCAGAAATGAACGACTTTACCTAATCCGTACTCTCGGACTAGGGACAAATGACTAATCCATACTCTCAGATTAATGATGAATGATTATGCCTAATCCATACTCTCGGACTAGGGACAATGACTATGTCTAATCCATGTTTCCGGATCAATGACATATACTAAGGTTTTATTCTCTGAGTATAATTCACTCGTTATCGTAAGAAAACACTACCCAATATTCCTAATAATTAATTTAGGTTTACTCTTTATCCTAAATCAACATATATAATCAGGTATGTTCTTTAACAAGTATCTCAGGCAACATCAAATAATTCGTACATAAGCATATATTTAATACTTCAATCGATACTTGTATTAAAATCATGTTCATGAAAGGGACTATGCACTCACGCATAAACTCTTCAACAAATATTTAAATCTTTAACATATATTTAATACTTTAATTAATACTTGTATTAAAATCATGTTCATGAAAGGGACTATGCACTCACTTGAAAAGGTGGTGATTCCGAACTCAGACAGCGATTCGCTTCTTAAAAATAATTTCCTCCGACGAAACCTAGTATTATTACCACTAGAGTTTAGTCTATTATTTGTCGAGACTAATAAGTAGTCTAGCTATTATTACTATTATATAAGCGTTAAACAATACTTGTATAACTCATAATAATAGCCCAAGTACTTATTATAAGTTTCTAATAATGTTACCATAATTAAATAAACGATATATTAAAAATAGAGTAGGCGTAGCTCACTTACAACGGGTTTTATAGAAAACCGGGCTTTGCTTGGAGCAGCGTTTCTGAGCCGAAAAGCTCTTCTTCTCGGAGTCGTCGAGCACTCCGGGGCTTCCGCCTCGTGCTAGGGAGGTTCCCTAGCCTTTTCGGGGGGTTTCGGGGCTAGAGAGAGGTTCTAAAGAGAGAGTAAAGATAAGAAAGAATGAGAAATGTGTGAAGAAAATGAGGGTGTGAGAGGTTCTATTTATAGGGTGAAAATGGTTGAACTTGGTGCCACATGTCACCATCTAGTTGCAAGACTTGGGGAGAAAGCAATGGTCAAGATTGTGCCACATCACCCATTTTCGCACAACACACTTCCAACTTCTAAAATCCGTAACTTTCACATACGAGCTCCGTTTTTGACGTTCTTTATATCCACGCGTAGGTAAAAATAAGATCTACAACTTTCATTTTGACTCCGTCAGCTAATTCTCGACCGATCTTAAATTTAACAGTACGAGGAGATTATATTGTTAAATGTCCGCGTAAAATTCATAACTTCTACATACGGACTTTGTTTTCGTCTGTCTTTTTTTACCATTGAGTTCCTATTAATGAGATCTTCAATTCTCATTTAGGTCGCGTAGGCCAAAAACTGCTCCAACTAAAATTTGAGTTTCGGATTGTGCACTGCTATGCCAAATCTTATAAAATTCATAACTTCCCCATACGAAGTCAGATTTGGGGGTTCTTTTTTTGTATGTTCTCGGTTTAACATATACTATAACTTTTATTTGGATCGATAAGGCTAAAAATTCGTTTATCAAAAATTCACTATTTACGTCTCCCGATGCCGTGCCGGTTTTGCCGTAAAACTTCGACGAGCCATAACTTCTTCGTTATAACTCGGATTTCGGCGTTCTTTATATGTACGGAACCCTTGAGACATATTATAAAGGTTGGTTAAGATTATTTATTCTAAATAATCTTGTCAAAAAGTCGTTTTCGACCCTTATTATCTCTAAATTGACTAGCCCGGATCTACAGGCGTTACACGACTACAGTATCAAAGGCCTTCTATGATGGAAGTCATGAATTGCAAGTGTTCACATTGAATCAAAAAGCCTTTATATCTAAACAAAATGGTAAATCACTTTCTGGATAATATGGCGAATTCACTGCAATTTTCCTTGAATTATACCATTGTTATAAAGTGGTCATGAAAGACCTATATGATGTTAAAGCTTCTCGCAAGGTAATTGATCGCCTACGAGTAGATATTTTCTTTACGGGTCTAGATATTGTGTTTGAACATATCAGGGGCGAGATACTCCGAAAACATCCTATTCTAGAATTAGAGAAATGTTATGCACTCATACATAGAGAAGCCACACGCCATGCAACCCTTATGAACGAATTTGATAACCTTGACGCTGATGTGATGATAGCAGACAACCACAACAAACAAACCATGTTGGCAAAAGTTCATTTAAGTGTACTCAATGCAACAAAATTGATCACACCAAAACAGGTTGTTTCGAAATCATCGGATATCCAAATCGGTGGGATCACAATCGTGAACATAAGAAGAACTTCAATACAATACCCATGACAAGAGTTGTTGAGAACAATCATACTGGTGCTACTGCTCTCAATGTCGAGTTCCATAATGGTATGTCTTTAGATTCCACTATACATGTTGGTAATAGTGAATGGATTATTGACTCGGGTTCAACTGATCATATGACATTTGATGCTAAAAATACAACATCTCTTACATATACATCACAAAAATTTGTTACAACCGCAAACGGTACCCCAACTCCAGTAATGGGCGAGGGTACCTCAAATGTTACTGAAAAATTGAACTTGAACTCAGTTTTAGTTGTTCCATCTCTATATCATAATCTACTATTAGTGTCTCAAATTACAACTAACTTGAATTGTGTTGTAAATTTGTTGGCCTGATTATTGTGTGTATAAGGACATCCCAACAAAGAAGACAATTGGCTATGGTGTTACGAGAGGAAAGCTTTATTACTTGAAGTTGGAGCCAAGGATTTCAAAAGGATCAATGAAAGCATTAGTTGTAAAAGGGCATCAATGGAATAATATGGAATTAGATATTTGGTTGTATCATCCTAGATTTGGTCATACATCTTTCAGTTATCTAAAACAATTATTCCCAACTTTATTTATTAATTGTGATGTTTCAAAGTTTCGTTGTGAAGTCTGTGAATTCGCTAAAAGTCATCGTGCATCTTATCCTTCAACATTAAGTAAAAACACGCTTCCATTCATGACTATACACTCTGATGTTTGGGGTCCTTCCAAGGTCCCAACAATGGGTGGAGCTCGATGGTTTGTCACCTTTATCGACGACTATAGCAGAATGACGTGGTTATGCTGCATGAAATCAAAAGATCAAGTGAATATGTTATTCCAAAAGTTTTATAAAATGGTTGAAACTCAATATGATGTAAAAATACTTATTCTCCATATTGATAATGGTGGAGAGTATAAAAATGCTAATCTCCAATGATATTTAGAGGAGCATGGAGTAGTTCACCGCACTACATGCTCAAATACCCCCAACAAAACGGAACGGCAGAAAGAAAAAACATACATCTTCTTGAATTTGTGCGAGCATTGTTGATTACAATTCATATGCCAATAGCATATTAGCGTGATGTTGCTACCACAGTTACCTACCTCATAAACTGTGTTCCGTAAAGCTCTGTTAATTTTTAAATTCCTCATCAAGCTCTAACAACTTCGGTTGTTGCTCCAACTGATCGTGAATTGTCCCCTCTTGTTTTCAGGTGTGTTGTATTTGTACATCTCTATAAACACCAACAAGCCAAACTAAATACACATGCTTTAAGATGTGTTTTTGTTGTATATGATAGCAATAAAAAGGGTACCGATGCTATCATCCACCAACAAACATGTATGTTACCATGGACGTTGTTTTTCATGAAGACAAAATATTTTTTCTTCATGAGTCTAAATCTCAGGGAGGGGAAATGTCGATGAAATTCAGACTCTTGATTATATTAATGAGACTCTTTATGTCACCATAGATGAATCTCAAGGGGAAAATGGTGGAAACAGTGAAATACAAACAAATGGTGAAGAGGTTGTTGATAATAAAATTCCACCAGAAGATGGAGAAGAAGAAGACTTCCAGTTTTGTAATGAAGATGATGAGGAGACTCTTATCGTTGAAGAAGTTGAAGAAAAAATTCTTGAATCTCCATTATAAATATGGAAACTTCTCCTCGCTACAACATGGGTATACCTAAATCGACATATGAAGCTGATCTATCTTCCAAAATTAGGTATCCAATGAGCAATTATGTATCTGTTCATAATCTATCTGACACACACAAGGCCTTTGTAAGCCAATTATCTGTTGTAGATATTCCTAACAACGTGTAGGAAGATTTGACTGACCCAAAATGGAAAGAAGCCATGAATGAAGAAATACGCTCATTACAAAGGAATGCTACATGGGATCTTACAGAACTACCACCAAGAAAAAGGATCGTCGGATATCGATGGATCTATACTATGAAGTACAAGGCCGATGGAAGTATTGAAAGATATAAAGCCATATTGGTAGCAAAGGGCTACACTTAAACTCACGGAATCAATTACACAGAGACATTTGCACCAGTTGCCAAAATAAATATTTTTCGGGTCTTGTTATCTTTGGCAGCAAATCCTAATTGGCCACTACGACAATTTGAAGTTAAGAACGCTTTTTGGCATGGAGATTTGTTTGAAGAAGTATATATGGATCTCCACCGGGGTGCGTTCTGACTGAGAGCCAGAAGGACCAAGTGTACAAATTAAAGAAATCTTTGTATGGCCTTAAACAATCGCCCAGAGCATGGTTTGGAAGATTTACCAAGGTATGAAAAGTTTTGGATACAATCAAAGTAATGTGGATTACACGTTGTTCCTAAAACGAAAAACAATAAAATCACTGCTCTCATTGTGTATGTTGATGACATGGTGGTTACTAGTGATGATCTGGATGAACAAGCAGCTCTACAAAGTTACTTGTCTCAAGAGTTTGAAATGAAAGACCTTGGGCCTCTAAAATACTTTCTTGGGATTGAAGTATCCAGATCCAAAGCTGGAATCTTATTATCCCAAAGAAAATATACCTTGGATATGTTACAAGAAACTGGCATGTCAGGTTGTAAACCATCAGATACTCCAATGATTGAAGGTTTAAAACTTAAGAATGAGGAAAGAGATGTTCCAACCGATAAGAAGAGGAGGTATCAAAGACTGGTGGTGAGATTGATATATCTAGGCCACACTCATCCTGATATTGCACATACATTAAGTGTAATTAGCTAGTTCATGCACAATCTAGGAGAACAACATATGAATGCAGTCATGCATTTACTAAGGTATCCAAAATTCAGCTCCTGGAAAGGGAGTTCTTTGCAAGAAAAATTCAAAGTGTGAAAGTGTTGAAGTATACACAAATGCAGATTGGGCAAGATCAAAGGTTGATGGTCGATCTACCTCGGGTTATTTTACCTTTGTTGGAGGAAATTTGGTGACATGGAGAAGTAAGAAGCAACATGTTGTGGCTCGGTCTTCAGCAGAGGCGGAATTTAGAAGTATGGCTCTTGGCATTTATGAGGCTTTGTGCCTCAAACGTCTCTTACAAGACTTAGGCCGACCGATTAGAAAATCAATACATGTAACATACCAAAAATATGATCCAAAATTTTCATTTTTAATATAAATAAAATAGTATTCCAAAAGCATTATCCATACATCTCAAATGAAAATAAGTATCTCAATAACATAACAATCATAGTGATTTCTCAAAAGTGGAATCTATATGGTATGTGCGATGTAGTTATCCCAAGCTCTTCTCCTTGGAACCAGAAGTACATCAAACATAAACTAAAAACTGTAAGCACAAAGATTAGTGAGTTCCCCAAACTACCACATAACATACATAATAAATCACATATTGGGCCCCCGCCTTACTTCGGGCCTCGCCCGACATCGCCACCGCTCGGTTTACAAATATGTTATTCTCAAGTCTCGCCTGTCACTAAGCCTCGCCCACTATACACATACAATCTATATCATATAATCATGCTAACACATGTAATGATCATAAACACTAGCATATGTTCCAATCCTCAGGCATCGCCCGACATCAAGCCCTGCCTGGTATACATAGTAGTACATAACACATGCAAGGGTCATGCAGACTCCTAGAATCCTAGCATAATCAATAAGGGTCGGCATTGGTGCCTTAGACCTGCTAAAACTAATGGGAAAACTCACCTCAAATGTTAAATCTCACTTAAAGAAATCCCTAGTTGCTGCCCTGATGACTCGCCGAGCTAAACAATCTAAACAACACCCGATTACCACTTGGGTTCCAGCTATAACCAATAATCCATACTTGGTGTAAAATGACCATTTTACCCCTAACCTAGTTTGAACCAAAACTGAGGCCCAAATCCATAAACCAAAATGGCCCAAAACCAATTGTTCCACCAAGGCCCACTTATGGCCTAATTTTCCAAATTGTGCCCAACTCCCCCCCCCCCCCCAACCCCATATGGTCCATACCTTAAAGCCCAATAATTTTCCTTAGTCCAAAAGCTTGATTTCAGATGGCCCAAAAGGCCCAAAGCAACAAGGTCCATAGAAGTGGCCTAACCGAGGCACATAAGATGTGAAGCCCAAACCGACTGAGTACGCGGGGCGTACTCACTGCATGGCTTGTACGTTGTGTGTACTGACTTGTACGCCCAGCGTACTCTTCCCTTAAGCCAACTTTTACATTAAGCTCTTAATGCTTAAGCCCAACGGTCCAAAACACTAATTTGAGTCCCCAAGAGTATCTAGAACCATAAAGTCAATGACTTGGTGACTTTGCATGCCCAAAACATCCCAACTTCGATTTATAACTTTTTACTTTCATAAAAATGGCCATAACTCATGCATGGATGGATCTAAGCTCGAAATATGACAACTTTATGACTCTAGGACCAAAAGAACACCAAAAGTGGCAACTCTAAGCTTCAGAAATGATATTAAACCATAGGATCTCATCTATGGGACAAAAAAGGGTCCAAAACTCAAACAAAGGAGATCTAAGCTTCTAAAGAGCAACATTAAGACTTTATACCTCAAACAAGCCATAAATGGAGCAGATAATCCGGATCTACAAGCTCGTCTTTGAACCACCACCTTTATCTAACCTTCTCCTTCCTTCAAAGCACCAAATAAACTCAAAAAGACCTTCCAAGCTCAAGAACATTCAACAAAGGAGTTAGGGTTTCATGGAGGTTGGTTAGAGAGAAGAGGGAGGCTAATAGAAAAGTTCCTTAGGACATAATGTTCTTTAAATAGTGCTCAAACCCTAAATATTAGGGTTTTGGGGTCTTGACACGTACGTCGTGCGTATCCATTCGTACGTTGCGCATGCGTGCATGGCATCCGCGTTCCTTTTACTCTAGTACGCCTTGCATACATGGGGTGGTACGCCCCGCGTACAGCACACACCAAGCACAAAATGAAAAGTCTAATGACTTCAAGGCCCAAAATCAAAATAATTAAACTAACCAAATTTAAATAAATACTTAGAATTATCGGGCGTTACAATACAACTGTTCTGTGATGACAAATCAGCCCGTGACATTGCTTATAATCCAGTTCATCATGATCGTACCAAGCATGTGGAGGTAGATAGATTTTTTTATCAAAAAGAAGTTAGAGAACAAGCCATTGGAAGTAAATAAAATTCAATTTGAAGAGCAACCAACTGACATATTAACAAAGACAGTCTCGAAGAAAGTATTCTCTAAACTCATTAGCAAGTTGGGCATGTGTGACATATATGCACCAACTTGAGGGGGAATGTTGAGATTTATTAATTAAATTAAAAGATTCGATATATATATATATATATATATATATATATATATATATATATATATATATATATATATATATATATATAGGCTTAGGTTATTTTGTTTTTACTAAATATTGTGTGCCAGAATACACAGATCTGGACCAACGGATGAAATTAATCAATGGACATGATTTGAGAGTGTATGATATTATAATGGGGTAACATGTACCATATAATCACACAATTTTAGCAAAAGAGTATTTTGGACAATTAACTACATTTATAAAAGGAAATTTTCGGAATTTTTGGGGATGATTAATTCTCCTAATTTAAAAAAATTGAATTTTTTAATTTATTCAATTTCAAATTTTAACGATTTTATTCTATCAGAATATTTTTTGTTAGAATAATACTCTTTCAGAATTTTATTCTAATAGAATATTATTGAAGAAAAACAAAATTCTTGAATAAGATGTTGAAAAATAACAAACATTCTAATATATTCTTATACATCCAAACTTAAATACAAATTCATACATATTCTTACAGACTAAAAGTCTTATACATTTTAATATAGTTATAAATATTCTAAAAGAATATCAACAAACATGAATAACATTCTTAAAAAATAACAACATTCTGCTAGAATACTCTCGTTCTCCATGTTTTCTTCTTAAATTCTAAAAGAATATTGCTGTTTTTGGATGTTGAATCCTGAAATTCTGAAAGAATATTGTTGTTTTTTTTTCATTCTTTGAGAATGAAGTGTCACATATCTTTTTTTCATAAGTTTCCTCATCATTCCTGCATCATCCTAACATACAATAAATTCCAACAGAATATCTGAATCATGAATATTTGAAATCCAAGATTTCATTCTAATAGAATTGGAATTCAAGATTCCTGTAACGTCCCAAAATTCAAGACTAAAAATTTCTTTTAATAAAACATTACTTTAAGCAAATTCATCATTTCAAAACATAAACAGAATATTAGTTTCCAATGTACATGTTTGTTATCAGAGTAAACATTCCCAGGCTGTCTAAACTATGGTATGTGCCATGCGATCACCCCGAGCTCTTCCCTCCGCTACCGGAAGTACCTGAAACCAAAACTGAAAACCGTAAGCATGAAGCTTAGTGAGTTCCCCACCCTACCACATAACATGCATAACCACATACTACACATACCGGGCCACGCCCGCTATCCTGGGCCTCGCCCCCTACCTCGGGCCTCGCCCGCTACAACGGCCCCGCCACTCTAGGCCCCGCCTGGCTTCGAGCCCCGCTCGGATACAGATCTGTTTCACTTAGGCCTCGCCTGTCACAGGGCCTCGCTCACTAACATATAATAGCACGTAAACATATCACATCACATCACATAATCTAAACACATGCTAACGGATCTTGTCCTAAGGCCTCGTCTATCTCTGGGCCCCGCCCATGTCCTGCTACTGATAAGTCATGGAACCCCGTCCGTACTCCTGCTGATAGTGAGATATGGGCCCAGCCCACCCTCACTCCTTCCCTAACTTGGGCATCGCCCCTGATCTGCTGCTACTGAGATATGGAACACCATCCACACTCTGCTATTGGTGAGATACGGGACCTCGCCCACACTCACCTCCCTACCAGGCACATACAAGTATCACACAGACAACAAGTATAAACTATCATTTAAACCATTCCTTGGGCACCCGCCCTCTATCATTGGACCTCGTCTCGAATATCATACTAGCATACTGGGCCTAGGGCTAACCCCTGGGTCTTTTACTCATAACTACATGGGCCGGCATTGTGGCCGTAGACCCATTCATACAAAGGGAAACTCACCTGATACTATTGAACTGCTGCTGCTAATTCCTTTGACCGCTACCTGACCACTGACTCCGGACTGCTGCTCCACTAGCTCCCCGAGCTACCAATATCAACATAACACTTAGTCTAACTGACCTTCAAAGGTCAACTAAGTCAACTCTTGTCAAAGTCAAAGTCCTGGTCAAAGTCAACCTTCTAGGTCAACCCTACTCGCCGAGTCCACTTACTGACTCGCCGAGTTCTTATGCTCAAAGTCCTTCCAATCGCGACTTGACTCGCCGAGTCTACAGATTCCCGAATCCTGTCCTGACCAACTCACTGAGTCCTTGCTCGACTCGCTGACTCGAGTCTTAACTCGAAGGGTTTGGGACTACGCGACCTGACTCGCCGAGTTTAAGAACAGACTCGCCGAGCACACGGCAATCTTCATCCAACTCGCCGAGTTCATGCCTATCTTCATCCGACTCGACGAGCTGTTCATCCCACTCGTCGAGTTCCTCCTCATCTTCAAGCTACTCGCCGAGTCCACTCGAAGGACTCGTCGAGTCCATTCAGATCTACATACATGCAGAGGACTTTCGAGTTATGCATGGACTCCAAACTGTAGATCTACCCTTCCCAAGCCTATCCCCCACGTAAAGTTGCAAACTTTACGTGTAGAGAGGGAGATCTAGGCAAAAAGCACCATAAACTAGGGTTTAAGGCCAAGGGGCTTCAAAATCGACTCAAGGGCTGATACTTTATGCTTCCCCAGCTCATAACACACTTGGATCTGAAGTAGAAACTCCAAATCCGGCTCCTAACTCAACATAATATCATTATGGCTAAAGAGCCCCAACAACCACACATAAATCTAGATGCAAAAAGGGTCCAGGAACTAGTTTATACCTCCAAAAGCTCAGAAATATCTTCCCAATCCCGGATCTACAGCCCCCTTCTTGCACTCTCAAGATTCTTCTTCTTCCTCCAAGCTAAATGCACTCTTGAAGGCAATAAATGGTTCAAATAGAGGATATGGTGGCTAGGGTTTGATATCCAGGGCTTAAGAGGCAGTAAGGAGCCCTAGGAAGAAGATTAAGACGTTTATATAGGCTCCAAGTCCCGAATTTAGGGTTTTCCACGCACAGACCAGACTCGTCGAGTCCACTTGGCCGACTCGCCGAGTCGGTCACTTACTCCTCGACTCGGATCCCGCTCGGACTCGCCGAGTCCCTCCTTGGACTCGCCGAGTCGACCCCTAAACTTAGGGTTTTCTTTCCTTTCTTGGCCTTCAAAACTTTGGGTGTTACAACTCTCCCCCACTTAAATTAAACTTCGTCCTCGAAGTTTGCCATGGCCCACCGCTTGCGATCCGCCTCCAATACCCACCAATTATCCCAACACCAGCCGCCTACCTGCGTTGGTCTTCCACCTGGTCATTCTGGCTAACATAAACCTCGCGGTTAACCCTCGGGTCAAACCTGACCCTGAACAACTTAGAAACAGAACTTACTCAACCGACAATCCTTCTGGTACTCACCAAGTACTGCACTGAACCCATAGGGGTTCTCAACTTCCTTCCTTGTGCGATTTCCTTGCCTCCCCAAGGCAATGCTCCATAACCAACTATTCCTTCTATCACTGTGAAGGCCCTATCCTTCACCCACTCCATCACCCCCGCTTACCAGTACGGGTCATTATCGCCAGTATCCACTGGGCATTTCTTTCTACTATGGTTTGGTGCAGAGCACCCCACGATCAACTAACTGAATTCCACCATGCGTTGCACGCTTGCATTGCCACTGCCTGACAATTCTGTTGTTCCTTTTCTGACTTCCGGATGAACTGAGACCACCCTGGTCCCTACCAACCTATCAATGACTGGATTACCGGCTCCTACCGGTAGCTAGTCCCAACACCACCACTAGTCGCTCCCAACGACTTCCAAAGAACTTCGACCACCTATAACTGCTCAATCTACTCTGCCATTCAGGCACTACAAACTTGGGATTCTCGATCCCCTAAGTTGACACTAAGGTCCCTACCAGGTCCCACCTGTGCTGCTAAAACTCACGGGCCTCGCCCACGGGTCCCACCCGCATCTATCCTTCTATTCCCACTAGTCTAATCACTCTCGCTCGGGCCTCGCCCACGGGTCTCACCCAACCATACTACTGAGCAACCCTGCTCCCAGGTCTCATCTACACTACTAATCTCATACGGGCCTTGCCCACGGGTCTCACCCAACTATATCCTAGAGCGGTCTCTCCCAAGGTCTCACCCCTCTAGGGCTATACAGGCAAACTCCATAGCATTCTCGTCCACTACCCATTCCTGATCCCTATCTGATCACTAGGAAATAAGGGCCTCGCCCCAACTCCGCTAACAAAACTACTAAGGAATGCTACGGCTTACCCGTAGTCTTACATCACCATCCATTGCTGACTGCTAGAACGAAGGCACCCATGTGCCATTAGCTCTCAAGATCCTCATTCCGACTACCTCGAGTCGTACGGGCGATCCACAACCTGAATTCTCAACCATAACTAACCATTACCATCACACACACTAGCTGATGGGGAGTTTCTCAAACTCCCAACCCTGAAATCCTCAATCCATGGAACGCTGAACTACTTCTCTTCCTTCTCGGAGGTCACGTACTCATTCTGGGTCTGCGTGCTCCTCTTTGGGCACACCCGGAGGATTCTCCCCCACTTCGATCTTGCTTACCCCTTGCTGCTCAATACTCAAAAGAGATCCCGATCTTTGCTACCATTCCATAACCCATCTACTGAGGAACCCAAGCCCGCCATAGCTAGGGATTTAGCCAATCTATCACAATCGTTGTACCACTCCGAACTTAGCGAGGCGTACCAAATCTCTCCCAAGCATGCTACAGTTACTGCATCCTTCGAAACCTTCTTCATTAGAGCACATCCCCTAACTACCATACAAATATCCAAGGTATGCAGATGGCATATAACTCGATCACAATCAACCACTCAAAATAAAATACTTTTACCGATAATGATGCAGAAACATAACAATAAAATCATGCACAAATAAAAGAACTGAAAATGGGAAAATTGCATACCTGCAACGTCCGGCGTTGCTCGCGTCTCCAAGGTCGTCATCTGAAAAGCCCTGCTCCCTACCGCAGGTGCCTCTACCCGGCCCTGACGGCCATCCGTGATCCTCAAAGTTGCAGGGGTGGGTGCCACCACCCGTCCTGCTGAAAACAAACTGGGACACTGGGCCTTCTTGTGGCCCCACTGGTTGCAGTGAAAACATATCAAGTCTGATCCCTGCGCGGCGGTAACAGTACAATCCCTGCTGAAATGACCATTCCGACCGCACTTGAAACAGCCAGACTCACCACCGCTGCCACTCCTGGACGCGCCCCCGTGCACCCTGCCACACTTTCCGCACCGACTGCGGTCCAGATGATCCCTCGTTCTCGAATCCGATCCCTTGGACCTTTTTCCTGAACCCGCAGCTACCTGAACCTCATCCGGCTTCCTCTTCCGGATTTGCTCCAAATCAATTTCCCTTTCTCTAGCCCGAGAAATCATATCTTCCAGCGTCTTACAACTGGATCTGCTCACGAACTCCCTGATGTCATCCCTCAACATCTCATGGTACCGAGCCTTCTTCATCTCTTCATCCGCGACATACTGCGGTACAAGAAGAGCCCTTTCCCTGAACTTGGCGGTGATCTCCGCCACAGTCTCAGTAGTCTGCGTCAAATCCTGAAACTCTCGTGCCAACTGCTGCACCTCAATAATCGGCGAAAACTCCGCCCTGAACCTGGCCGAGAAATCGCTCCAAGTCATCGCGTCCAACGCGGCATCATCCCCCAAAGCATGACCAATCTCCTCCCACCAATCCCTCGCTCTGTTCTTCAGAAGACAGGAGGCGAGCCTAACCTTGTCCCCCTCGGGACACTTGCTCGAACGAAAAGCATTGGCAACATCAGCCAACCATCTGCTGCTAGCAATGGGGTCCCTAGCCCCATGATAATCTGGTGCCCCGCAAGCCCTGAACTCTCGAAATGTCAAGGTACGCGCTCCCAACAACGCCATCATCTCGGTACGGAAGGCTCCCAGCGTCTCATCCAAGATCTCCAGTATACCCTCCTTGACCGTGCCAAAGATCACAGGAGTCTGAGCTAGGATACTGCGTGTAACCTCAGCTGATATCAACTCTCTCATCCACTCCTCGAGCTGCTCGGCCCCTGAACTCGAGCCTGATCCCTCTCCGGCGCCTGATCCGCCCGCTGGTCTCTCTCGCAACGTCACCATGCTGAAACATATAACATAACCACTATCAGAAAACTCATCACTGCTGCGAGACCAAACACACCCCCTACTAGGTCCCCGGTCTTGTCTTGGCCCTTCTCGAATCAAGTACGGATCCTCTGCTTTCAGTAGTACGGGCCCATACTACCTTCTACATCTATCCGTACTTTCCTCAGGAATTGATTTGACTCCACCAGGTCCCTTATCCATTACTACTGCTCCCAGCACTATCTCATCCTAGGCTTACCCTAGGAAAACCTCTGACTCAACTCAAACAGTCCTCAGCTGCTGAAGGTCTCCTTGTGATGCCAATTAGCCATCACCTGGATACCATCACATGTGACGAGGCTCAGATAATCCTTCAAGTAAAAGACTCATCCCTACAACGGTTGGACTCAAACAAGAGCTGCGCAATAGGGCCAAATCCAGCACTCTGAGATTATTCAACCCTGATCACATGTGATGTGACGTATCCACCTAATGGCTAACTCCCATCACTCAAAATCCCACAATGCACAAAGCAAGCAGCATTCGGACAAGGGGAAAATCTAACCACAACATACTCAAGCAATCATATCCAAACAGCAAGAATCTGAACTAACATGCAACACAAACTCATAAACTCAGGCATAACCTAAATAGGCTATCCTACTACTGTCTAATCAGCACTATCATGCAGCTCAAACACATATAATAGGCACATAAGGCATCATTCCTAGATCCTTAGTCCTAATCTAGCATACTGTTCTATCAACTGATAATCATAACATAAACTTGTATGGGTATTTTGGGGTACTTACTTGAGCTCGGTTGATTGCATGCACCACACCCTTTTTCTCTTTTCAAAGTTCTTTTCTTTCTGAATTATTTTTGTCTTTCTAAAACTGTTTTCTTTCCCAAAACTCTCTTTTTACAAAACTGTCTTTTCATTTTGAAAACTTCTATACCAATCCCTCAGTTTGAGTTCAGACACGCTCGAGAGCATGTCCGAATCCCTCAAACCAAGGCTCTGATACCAACTTGTAACGTCCCAAAATTCAAGACTAAAAATTTCTTTTAATAAAACATTACTTTAAGCAAATTCATCATTTCAAAACATAAATAGAGTATTAGTTTCCAAAGTACATGTTTGTTATCAGAGTAAACATTCCCAGGCTGTCTAAACTATGGTGTGTGCCATGCGATCACCCCGAGCTCTTCCCTCCGCTACCGGAAGTACCTGAAACCAAAACTGAAAACCGTAAGCAAGAAGCTTAGTGAGTTCCCCACCCTACCACATAACATGCATAACCACATACTGCACATACCGGGCCACGCCCGCTATCCTGGGCCTCGCCCCCTACCTCGGGCCTCACCCGCTACAACGGCCCCGCCGCTCTAGGCCCCGCCTGGCTTCGAGCCCCGCTCGAATACAGATCTGTTTCACTTAGGCCTCGCCTGTCACAGGGCCTCGCCCACTAACATATAATAGCACGTAAAATATCACATCACATCACATAATCTAAACACATGCTAACGGATCTTGTCCTAAGGCCTCGTCTATCTCTGGGCCCCGCCCATGTCCTGCTACTGATAAGTCATGGAACCCCGTCCGTACTCCTGCTGATAGTGAGATATGGGCCCAGCCCACCCTCACTCCTTCCCTAACTTGGGCCTCGCCCCTGATCTGCTGCTACTAAGATATGGAACACCATCCACACTCTGCTATTGGTGAGATACGGGACCTCGCCCACACTCACCTCCCTACCAGGCACATACAAGTATCACACAGACAACAAGTATAAACTATCATTTAAACCATTCCTTGGGCACCCACCCTCTATCATTGGACCTCGTCCCGAATATCATACTAGCATACTGGGCCTAGGGCTAACCCCTGGGTCTTTTACTCATAACTACATGGGCCGGCATTGTGGCCGTAGACCCATTCATACAAAGGGAAACTCACCTGATACTATTGAACTGCTGCTGCTAATTCCTTTGACCGCTACCTGACCACTGACTCCGGACTGCTGCTCCACTAGCTCCCCGAGCTACCAATATCAACATAACACTTAGTCTAACTGACCTTCAAAGGTCAACTAAGTCAACTCTTGTCAAAGTCAAAGTCCTGGTCAAAGTCAACCTTCCAGGTCAACCCTACTCGCCGAGTCCACTTACTGACTCGCCGAGTTCTTATGCTCAAAGTCCTTCCAATCGCAACTTGACTCGCCGAGTCAACCCCTGACTCGCCGAGTCTACGGATTCCCGAATCTTGTCCTGACCAACTCATTGAGTCCTTGCTCGACTCGCTGACTCGAGTCTTAACTCGAAGGGTTTGGGACTACGCGACCTGACTCGCCGAGTCTAAGAACAGACTCGACGAGCACACGACAATCTTCATCCAACTCGCCGAGTTCATGCCTATCTTCATCCGACTCGACGAGCTGTTCATCCCACTCGTCGAGGTCCTCCTCATCTTCAAGCTACTCGCCGAGTCCACTCGAAGGACTCGCCGAGTCCATTCAGATCTACATACATGCAGAGGACTTTCGAGTCATGCATGGACTCCAAACTGTAGATCTACCCTTCCCAAGCCTATCCCCCACGTAAAGTTGCAAACTTTACGTGTAGAGAGGGAGATCTAGGCAAAAAGCACCATAAACTAGGGTTTAAGGCCAAGGGGCTTCAAAATCGACTCAAGGGCTGATACTTTATGCTTCCCCAGCTCATAACACACTTGGATCTGAAGTAGCAACTCCAGATCCGGCTCCTAACTCAACATAATATGATTATGGCTAAAGAGCCCCAACAACCACACATAAATCTAGATGTATAAAGGGTCCAGGAACTAGTTTATACCTCCAAAAGCTCAGAAATGTCTTCCCAATCCCGGATCTACAGCCCCCTTCTTGCACTCTCAAGATTCTTCTTCTTCCTCCAAGCTAAATGCACTCTTGAAGGCAATAAATGGTTCAAATAGAGGATATGGCGGCTAGGGTTTGATATCCAGGGCTTAAGAGGCAGTAAGGAACCCTAGGAAGAAGATTAAGACGTTTATATAGGCTCTAAGTCCCGAATTTAGGGTTTTCCACGCACAGACCAAACTCGCCGAGTCCACTTGGCCAACTCGCCGAGTCGGTCACTTACTCCTCGACTCGGATCCTGCTCGGACTCGCCGAGTCCCTCCTTGGACTCGCCGAGTCGACCCCTAAACTTAGGGTTTTCTTTCCTTTCTTGGCCTTCAAAACTTTGGGTGTTACAATTCCATTATGGCAGAATTACCCTCATCATATTAGATACCAAGGCCTTCTATGACAATTTTTTCGATAATCAACTTAACCAAACAACACTTACAGCCATTAGGCACACGAATGTGAAGTAATTTTTCCTCCCTACACAATTGTTCAACCACTGCACAAGAAATAATTTAGAATCTGTTCAACAATTTATTATATTATTATATGCCTGCCTACGAAAGCTATGGAAGAATCTGTTCAATCCACCTCGAAACTTGCTGCAAATCATACCGTTGTTGATATGCTGAATCCACGTTATTATTACTCCCACCATTACCACCACTTCCATCACCGGAATCAACCGCCTCCCTTTCTCCTCCGCCATCTTCATGGTTCACTTCAACCGGTTCACCATGCTCCTCTTCTTGGTCTTCATCACCCGTTATCCAAATCGAAACCTCCCCATTGCTACTCTCACCATTACTACTTCTATTACTAGCAGTACTGGAACCACTTGAGTTATGATCATGATGATGATGGTTAGAAATCAAGATCTCTAATTCGTGATAATCGATATTCGACCTAGGTCGAAGAACACCCGAGTATTCAATTATAGTAGTTACAGGTGCTTGTAAGAAACAAATTATCGGAAACAGAGAAGACGGCATCGCTCTCGGCGAAGAACTGCTACTGCTTATCCTCCGCATCATCGGTGATGTGGGGTTTGATGAATTCGGACTATTAGTCGCATGATTATCAGAACTCGTAGGATCAATGCTAACATCTATTGTTTCCATTAATCGACGCATACAAACCCTTCTCTGATTGTACCTTTTAAATGCTCAATCCACAAATTCCCCAAAAAGAAAAATACTTACGATGATGTAGAAGAAAACAAAGAGAAAAACGTCAAATGGATTGGAGGTGACAAGGGTTAGATAACGATCTTCACATGTAAATATGAGAATTTATGTTAATTTAACGAGTCAATAACCAGATAAATTGGGGAAATGGCTTCAAGAATCCCTCTAAACAGAATTAGAGTATCGAATTCTAGGGTTTTTTTTTTGGTTGTGTTTGGAATCGATATGAAAGCTCCAACTCGATTCAGGAATGAAACGAAACGAAATGGTGCATTTGAAACGATACTGACTACGATTTAGGGCTAATGCTCTAAATTTATCTTTGATTCTTGAGTGAAATCAGGAATATTAATTATCTTCCATAATTAACTATGCATATATTACTATAATACCCTTAACTGATTTATTTAATGATTTATTTTTTCCTAAATTCCTATTGGTGCATTCATGCACACTATACTTGCTGAAAACATTTGAACCTATATATATATATATATATATATATATATATATATATATATATATATATTAAGAATAGATGTGGTGGATTTGTTTCATGATTCATAGGGATAGTTGGTTTTCCTTTTCCTATAGGTATTGTATTCTCTCTTTGATTTGATAATAAGAAAGATTGATCGTTTCAATAAAGGAGAGGTCATTTAACATGAAACTAATGATCTGATCAGTTTATTCTAATTGAGAGAACAAGAGAATGAGATTCGATTGACAAAAAATCTTCGGAAAACAAAATTGATGGCGGAAAACAATCTTATATTTGGAACGAGGATTAATTACCGATCATGAGGTCATATTTGGAAGACTTGATGAACGAATCATCAACGGATGAGATGCAAATGATGCAAAAATGTAGCTCATCCAACCCCATAGAAGAAGATTGTTGAAGGAAGCACTGGAGAACAAGGTCAATGGGAGGACGGCATATCGTAATTTGTAAGAGAAAGATGCATTTGCAAGATTAGTCTATCATCAGATAATAGATTAAAATACTTCTTAGTCATATTTTTTTCCTATAATACCCATGTCTCATTTAATTAAGTACCCCCCAACTCTTTAGTTTTCTATTTATTTACAAAAACGACACCTTGCATCTTAACCCCTTATTTTATCTAATGCTCCATTTTTAGTTCTCGGGTTCTCAAGAAACTATGAGTTCTCAAATGATCCTTCTTCGTATGTGTGTGTGTGTGTGTGTGTGTATATATATATATATATATATATATATATATATATATATATATATATATATATATATATATGGGTTAGATGGTTGACCCGCGAACCCAAACACGTAACCCAACCTAACCCAATAAATAAACGGGTTGGCGGGTTAAAAATCTAAACCCTAACCTGCTTATTTTCGTGTCAGGTTACATGTTGTGTCAAGCATTTCCACCTCTAGTAAAATGTAGGGTTAGCAATGGGTTGACATGTTTTAGGTTCGGGTCAACCCATTTATTAATTAGGTTGAGGATTTCAACCAAATCCAACCTGTTTATTTAAATATGTTGATATTTCTAATCCAACCCAACCTTCAGATAAATAGGTTGTCACTGGGTTGACATGTTTATGTAGTTTTCAACCGATCCTATTAAATAAATAGGTTAAACCTAGGTTAACCAACTTAAAATAAAATAAATTGACTAAAGATTACATCATTTAAATTAGTTCGAAACTTAAATAAAATTTCAAATAAATTATTCAAATAACATTAAAATGTCTAATTCCAAAATGATTTTAAAAAGTGACTAGTTTTATCGGCGTTAAAAAAATGAGAATTATGATTGCATTTTTTAAACATAAATAATAATACAACATTATAATTTATAAATTAATACCTAGATTAATATATGATAATATTTGATTAACTATTAAAGTAAATATATATTAAAGTTAAATAGTCTATTGGGTTGAAAACGAGTTGATAATGTTTACCTAAATCAACCTATTTAATTAAATTGGTTAGACGAATTGACCCTTCAATTTAAATGAGTTGCAAATCTCAACACAACCTACTAATTTGGGTTGGGTTGAAGGATTGTTTTGATTTTTACGGGCTCTAGTAAATGACTAATTAAGTAATAGTGCTTGTACTAGATTATAGCCCGCATTAAACGCGGGAAACGCATAAAAAAATATATAATCGTTTATAGATATTGTATAATGATTATAAAAAAATATATGGTTATTGGTATCATTGAAATGTGTAGAAAATACATTGAAAACGATAAATATATATAATCTCTTTATAGACATCATTTTTGTTTTATTAGTTGTACGACTTTCCTCGTCTCATATAGTTATGATATTTATATATTTATAAGCATTTTAATTAGACGTTCCTTGCATAATAATGTTACCTAATTTAAACATATATTGACAACCAATATACCGTTTTTTCTATTGCATTAAATATTGACAACTATTTCATTTATTCAAATAAAGTTATGTAATATAATTTATAAAATGTTAAATGTTATATAGATTTAATTTTAGTATATCATCAATGTAGATTCTTTTCTAAATCATGATTGGTTTATTTTAAATTGATTATAAATATAAATGCTAGCTTTATGTTTGTTCTTATTTATTTGGTGTTCGCAAGAACTTTGCATTAGTTTTTGGCGCAACTTTAAATAATTTTAGTATATCATCAATGTAATTTGATATATCTTTCAATTATATGAAATATCAAATAATGACATTTCATTACTATTGTGATAATTTAGTTTATATATTGTATTTTCACTAATCTTAACGGTCTTATTTTTTCTAATAACCGTAACGCTTTTACTAAATATACTTTTTACAAATCTCCTAATATCTTATAATTTTTATCTTACTTTATAATTTTACATAACTATGTTATTTTCAAGATTGACTGCTTTAATAGTGTTTTTTTTTCAGTCTATTCAATTTTATATTTCATTGTAGAACATCATCGTTTGTATGTATTCTGAAATTTCACTTTAAAAATGTTTAATGTTTACACCTTGATATTAATTTTTTTAATAAACTCATGTAATAATTATGAAATATATATCTCATTTTAATTAACATTCACTTCCTTTATTATAACAAATTCCTCATTAAACGGATATACTTTTGGAAAATAATAATAATAATAGGGCAGCATTATCTAAGACGTAAATGTTTGATATACTTTTGGAGAAAAAATCAGGATCATTAAAAAAAATTTATATAAAGAAAATACAAATTTAAATTCGTTGAAATTATGGATGAAATTATTGGCGAAAATTTATTTTGGAGGGAGTTGTATTTTGTAAGGTATAATAATATTACAAAATTTGAAATATCTATATTTGTTGTGTAAATTAATAAATTTTATTGTTACTATACAAAGATAAAAAAAAAAAAAAGTAGGTTGATATGATATACAAAAACAAATAATTTCAATGATATTTTAAAATCATGTCAAAATTAACCGGATTCTTATGACATAAAAATTAAAAAAAAAAATCATAATCATCTCTAATATATAAAAGTAACATTTTCGTAATTAATGTCAGTTCCCAAGATTGTTAATTTTTGTTTTGTTAAATGTACCTAATATCTTTTCATGTTTATTTGAAAAGTTTCAGAAAAGTAGTTAACTGATTTCATTTAATTTGTGACAAAGAAAATCGAAATATATGAATACATACATTTGATATAGGAACAAAAAATAATATAAAAAAATATAAAAAAGGGAAAGAAGGTACTAACCTTCTAGCGCACAAGAGCGGATGTTTATAGCAGAGAATGATGATGGAAGTTATAAACAATATTCACGATGTTGTAGGAGAAGGTTTGAAGAAAAGAAACGATTGAAAATAAATGTGAGTCGCAGATTCAACGATGAATCGTATATGTATGTGATAATTTGAATATGATTTTTCGGTATTATTGATTTCCTAATAAAAAAAGATTTTATATTAATGGTTTACTAATATAAACGGATTTATATTAATGGTTGATATTAAGGCCTTGATTGAAATGATTTGTTAGTAATATGTTTTTTAAATTGACCATATTAAAATCTTCATAACTGAAAATTTAAGATGTAAAATATGAAAAGCTTTTATTGGAATTAAATACATTCCATTTCAACGAATGTAAGTGTTATTGATTAATGATTGGAAAGCATTTATTGGAATTAAATACATTCCATATGGGGAAGATGATGTCAGCAATTTGATCTAAGGGTGGAAAAAATAAAATTGAAATATAATCAATGGTCCAGATTATTTAAGATGGTGTCATAAGGTTTCTCTTTTAATAATATTTAAAATATGTAAAATGTTAAATATATAAAACCCTAATTTTTTCAATTTTTGCGCATAATAAACCGTCTCAATCAAATTAAATGACTATTTTACCTTCGTATTTAAAAATTAAAAATGTCATCGATTTTTACCCTTAGATTAAAAAACACTATTCATCGACTCTACGTTCATTACAAATAGATTGATACATACAATTAGTATCTTAATACATTAAGCTAAATTTTTTGGCTTATTTTGTCTAGATTAAGTCAAAAGAAAATAGCCATATATCGTTGTACAGATTAAGTGCTAAACCCATTAAATAAAAATACTTAAAAAGGCTAAAACACAAACAAATTGATTGATTAAACCATGTTAATATAAGTGACAAAAGAATTTGTTTTCTTTTTACTAGACTAGATAGATAAGAAATTATAAAAACACCATCATTCATCAAATCACTTTTTCCATATCTTTTACATCCAATTGGCATTAACCATTCAAATCTAAACAACTCCATAAATACTATCTCTTTCACTAATCCCGAGACCCGCCAGCCGAAGATGATCTTTTACCGCCGTATTTCTGTTTATTACAACAATAATTAAACCCAATTTAATATCAACATTTTAAAACCATATATAATTAGAATATTAGCCAACTTTATAAAATAAAATAAAAACAAATTATTTAGTTCTGATTTAAAATTTATAAACAAATACTAAATAAATATATTATGGTTTAATATTTTATAGATAAAAACATTTTAGATTTAAACCGGCATATTAACGTTTTTATTTATGTGAAACTTTTTGAATCCATTTGAAAATATATATATATATATATATATATATATATATATATATATATATATATATATATATATATATATATATATATATATAATGTTATTCTGTTCTTATTTTATAAACCAAAACCAATTTGAAATTCAAAATAATAATTCGGTTTTATTGAAAACCAATCCAAATATCCGAACCAAATTGTCCAAGGTTTTATCCAAATAATGAACAGCCAAATAGGGGAAATCTATAGAAAAGTTCCAAACTTTTGGGAAAAGTTTCAAAAAAGTCCTAAAAAAAATTTTGAACAGAAAAGAACCATTACCTTGAAAAAATCATATAATCTGTCATTTGTTGTTTAAATATAAAAAATGACTTTTTTATTAATTTGGGCAAAATGTTAAATAATCCGGACTTTTCCGTTAAAAAAAAACTTGTAGGACTTTATTGAAACTTTTCTCAAAATTTTGGGACTTTTCTGTAGATTTCCCCCCTAATATTGGATGCCACAGTGGACGCCATGTCACCTCCAGGTACACATAAGTCTGAGAAATTTTGTTATATTGGATTACCATAACGGATGCCACGTAGGATTCAATACCAATACCGGTTTATCAGATTTTGGTAAATGATGTTTTATATGACATTAGCCAAATATCAAATGCTTGAATATAATCAATGAAAAATGAAATAATTTGTGTTTTTTTTTTTAATTGAATTGAATGCTGACCTGTTTCCCGATGCTGAATGGGATATACTTGTATTTAACCATATGCATGATTTGGCGTTTCATTGTCATTGCAAACAATACAAACCAGTAACAAAGTAGTATTGGCCAAAACACAGGCACATCAAACATGGAAAAGAATGTCATCATAATCGATATAATGAAAGCCTTTGTAATGGCATACCTGTAATTTCAAGTTTCAAGTTTCAAGTTTCAAGTTTCAACAACAACAAGCAATATGAAATTATGGTAAATGATGTTTATGTTGATGTGAAAGGCTGAAATAATTACCAGAATTTAAACTCTGGGAGGCGGCGAATAAAAGGCTTGAACTCATCTGAGCCTTTTGTAGGTAGTAAGGCACCATCTGCGGGGTCCACTTCAGGGTCAACCAAAGGGGACAAAAACCCAATCAACAAATTGAGTAAGTAGATTCCGAGTCCATAGGTAACAATGTAGAATCCTTGAAGATAATAGACACGTAATGCAAAGAGAAGTGCTAGAGTAGCTGTTGTGATCCATCTGTAAACTGCATGTGGAGTGGTTTTATCAAGGTAATACTGGAAAAGCCTTGAATATTGTCTCCATTGATCCAATGTTGCTTCAGAAGCTGTATTAGCACCTCCGATTCCCTCCATGGAAAGTTATCCTCAAAACCCTAATCATCCAAAATACAATTGTTTAGATGAACAGAAAGTCTCCCAAAACTTGTAACTATGTTAAAATAGATTGAAATGATTTTCAAGCTGCTTATCAAGGTGAGAGTTGTGTTCTAGTGTTATTTTTTTGCATTTTCAACAACCGAAACCTATGTGCATCTTCGATAAATTCCATTGGTTTCAGTATTAATAAAGAGCAGCATAAGATTAGAATTGAGATGAGTTCGAATATCATTGATTCGACGATATCAATTAGTAACATATGAGTTTCATTCATTGCAAAAAACTAAGACAAATTGCTACAAGGAAAAGCAAAATAGACGCGTTCAGGGAGCAGATCTGAAGTGAGACATCGCGATTTACAGACATAAAGTTTGAATCGAGAAGATGAGTGATTGTACGCCGAAAACACTAGGGTTTGATGATAAAACCAATCGATAAACATAAAGCTGCTGAAATTAAAGAGAAAAGTGTGGAAAACTGCTTACGTCCAATGAGGGAGGATCCGGTGAGATTGGGCGGAAGGACGGCGGAGGATCGATTTGAGAAATAAGAAACGAGAGTGCGTGGAAAAGAAGAGAGTCGTCGATTTTTCTCAGATGGGCGACGGAATCGGTTCCTCAGGGTTGTGACGGCTGCCGTGCGTTTCTTGCTCTTTTGGCCGTTTGTCTCTGTTATCCTCAGTTATCCAATATTAAACCGTCTATATTTTTGTAGCAAGAATTATATTTTTAAAATTGGATTTTCTAGTAATACATGCTATAAGAGCATATATAAAAAAAAAAATATTAATTATAGAAAATATTATTATAAATGTGAAATACATTAATTATAGAAAAAAATTCTAAATATAAAATATAAAATATATTAATTATAAAAAATATTAGTTATAATTAATACATTTTATATTTAATTATGATAATATTTCTTATAATTAATGATTTTTATATGTGTCATTTGGCACATGTTAAAAAATACATTTTAAAATTAATAAAACATTTAATTTTAAATTTAGCTAAATAAAAACCAATTATCAATTACCACTTGTTAATAAAAAAAATTGTGCTATTAAAAGCAGACAAATACAACTTAGTTGGCTTGAGGATTGTGATAAAATAACCTAAATTTGTTCTTATACCTTAAATATTCATGTTTCTCACAACTAGGTGATATGCATGTGTGAACATGAATGCGAAAATATTGATCTTGAAAATAATTTTACCACATACAAACATATGAATGAAATTAAAATCAAGAAATTACTAAACATAGCAAATATATATATATATATATATATATATATATATATATATATATATATATATATATATATATATATATATATATATATATATATATATAAAAGATCGCTAACATATTATTCAATATGTGCTCAAAAATTTCAAACTCTACTTGCCCATCATTATCCTCACCTACGACACCATCACCAATCTCCTATTTCTAGTATCCACTATGCAAATTTTTTAACTTCAACCAAATGTTTCAGATGGCAACCTACTTGTGACTATATACATACAATCAACTTCAATACATTACAATGGTACCAAAGTATTGACGAATTAAAAGATGCATTTAATATATCTTGCCTACTTCCTTTTGGTATAACATATAGTATATGCCTGAAATCCCCTCCAAAAACAACAACTTTTACACCTAAGGGTGGAACATTGATGCCATTATTTTGTACTCCTAAAATGTTAGCAAGGATCCGATCTAAAGTTTCACCATATTGTCTATGCACCATCGGAGCCTCATCCCAAATAATTAATTATGTCTCCTTAAGAAACTAACACATATTAATGTCGATAGTAATGAGACACATTGAGTCTTTGTCAAAATTAAATGGAAGTCCAAATCTTGAATGAGCAGTGCACCCTCCTGTAGGAAATAGTAAAGTTATTCCAATTGAGGAAATAATAAGAACGATATGTTCTCTAGATCGTATACTTGCAAATAAGGTCCAAACATATGTTTTTCCAGTTCCAACATATCCACAAATAAAAATATTCATCCATTATTACTATCTTTATCTTTTATGATCATATTTGATGTGTTATAAAACAAAGATTTACAATTTATATCCTATATATTCGACTCAACTAAAACACAATACACAGTGTGCCTATTCGTGCAGTTCTAGAGTAGAGTAAGTAAGAGTCGAACACAGTGAACATAATTCTAATTAAGAAAATAATACTAATAATTAAACTAAAAGGATTAAAATTTGATATGGGGGTTTTTATCTGATTTTTCAAGTTCATAAAAGCATTATTAATGCAATCTACTAAAAACACTTTAATCTAAAGCAAACAATTAGAAAATGAGTTTTGATCAAGAGTTAAAATATACTTCCATTTAGCTTTGAATCCCCCCCCCCTTTCATATGGTTAATTTCAAGCAATGAATTATTTCTCTTGGTTACCAAATTAGAAGTTACTAGTTATCATGATTAGACTAACTATTGTATGTCAATTTATGAACATTAATACCAATGATCATGCAAGCTAAGTACACCAACTTTACTAATTATACTAGGATATGATCAATCTTTAGCTCTAGCAATTTAATGATCATAAACAACAAGGTAAACAAATTCATGTAATTAATGGCCACTTAACTACAAAAAACATGAAGGCAAGGCAATACAGATTGAAACTTTAACATGCTAGGATGGGATCTATCAAACACAAGTTAAAACCGACTTCAAATAGAAATCAACACATAGTATCAGGGTTCATCTAATATAAACGAAAGTAAAGGGTTATTAGCCCATGATTATAGAAGAAACACTCATAATCATAAAGTAAACTAGGTTAAACATAGTAAATCTAGGCAAACCGAATGATTAATGAAATTTTTTTACTTCAATCTCTCTAACTCTTCCTCTCCAATCGAAATCAGGTCTCAAAGGGTTCTTGGTTTCCTTAGGTTGAAGAAAACAACAGCTCCTTCTGCATGCAACCCGAAATCTAATCTAAAAACCAATACTTATACTTGCCAAATTATAGCTTCCACGCCGTCGCCAAATAGTCGCCACGCCTTGGAAAACATTCCAGACGCGTATTCCTCAAGCTTCACTAAACTTCAGTCGAGAAGGTTCTAAAAGCCACACTGTGGGTTTCTTCTTTTATGCGAATCTTCTTCTCTTCTTCTTGATGCAAGCCTCCTCCCTTAAGTTTCCAACTTTGCTCCTTTTTATTCCCTTTTCACGAGAATGTCTTTCTTTGGCTACAAAATATAATTTGTACTTTATAAGTACTATATATATATATATATATATATATATATATATATATATATATATAAATAACAATATCAAAATACCTCACACTTGTCTTTTGATTATCCTCAAGCAAAACTTTATTTCAATACATCACATTAAAACATCGTCCATCAATATCACACAAAACAGTCCAATTTGAACTCACTAATTACATATCGCCTTAATGCATGTAGTTGTGTCTAGTTTTCACCTAATTACATCTCGCCTCAATGCATCTCGCCTCAACGTTCATTTTTGGCATTCATACCACTTACGCCCTTTTATTTACCCCCTTTCGTTTCAAAAGTTATTGCCAAATTTCAATTAACACGATTTTAAAAAGAAAAATACTTTATAATATAATTATCCTAGAAATATAACTAAATTTATTGCAACACACTTATTTTTTTTGGAAAATTTTTTCTTTTTCACTTTTTTTTATATCTTTTCGCAACTTTTCAACTTTTTTTTTATCTTTTCTCAATATTTCAACTTTCGCATATAAAAAAGCAAACAATACTAACTTTATTATTACTAATACTATAGTTCTTGACTTTCTATAAAAGTTGTAGCATCCTAAAAATTTCAACAAAATTAAACTTTTCAGAACTACACATTTACTAATAAATGTGTTTACAAAATCAGTATTTCCAAAACTTTAATTAAAATGTTTGTCTCCCAAGATCAATGACATAAAATCAGGATGTGTACAGTCACACATTTGTCTTGCTACGATTCTCTCAAGTACCAAATCATAAACCAAACACTATAAGCACAAAGCCTAGTGAGTTTCCCCCAAAGTACCACCACACAAACATATAACATATACCAACAAATAGCATGCATACAAAGCATTCAACCTGGCTGGAACACCTCACCGACCTACAAACTATCTAGACCGCTCAAAGAACCTTCAGCAGCGACTGGACCGCCTCACCTGACCTTCAGCCTATCTGGACCGTTCTTCGGGCCTTCGACTTGACTAGTATGCCCCTCTGGCATGCAGTCTATCCGGGCCGCCTGTGACATCCCCAAATTCACAGTCATTTTAAAAAAATTTATTTATGCTTATTTAAAAATTAGAGTATCCATTTTAAAGAAATATGTTGCGGAATTTGTTCCTAGTAAACATGATAAATACATTATCAAAGAATTTCCGAAGAAATGTATTTTGTTTATATTAAAACTTTGGGGTGTTAGTGTCAATACATAAACATAAGCATAAACAGACCTTACATTCATTTACACTAATGATTTACATCTCCTTTAATCTCCCAGTTTAATGTATCTTCAAATCGACACATGTGATATAAATAAACTAAGTGGGTGAGGTTGGGAAACCTGGTGAGTACATAGGGTTTTTAACCAAAAATAATATAGTTAATTTGTTTCTTCACATAATTCATGTCAAACAATTAACCCGACTACCCATCCCCATTTTCTTCATTTAAACTTTACTAAAGATTTATCCTAAGGGTCATCTCCTACATCGTATTTACCTATCATCTCCTTACATCACATTTCCTTATATGTTTGTTCCTAAGGATTATCATCTATATTGCATAGATAATACTCATTCGGGGATTACTCCCCTAATATGTATCCAGTAAGGGTTAGGGTATCATCACATGAATACGTAGTCACAACATCGCCTGAACTCATAATTCAAAGTAAGGGTTAGAGTATCATCGCATGAATACGTAGTTATAACATCGCCTGAACTTGTAATTCATCACCCACAAGTTACGAGCCTGTTGGTGTTCACACATGATTGTCTAGAATAGTCTATGGTCGCATCTATACTCTGGTAGATGACTACATCGCTACATCGCAACATCGCAGGTCAAGATTATGGCATCTCCTCACATCCCACATCACCTATTTATCATCACCCATCTATCATCACATTTATATCATCACCCATCACTACCCAACATATATTTATAAGTATAAAAATACATATAGAGTTTAAATCATGTAAACATGTATAAATCGTTCATCTAACATAGATATGAGGAACACATATAATATGAACACATAACACGTAATTTATATTAAATACTTCATATCTATGTGTAAGATGAAACTAATTATGCACTCACTTGTTAAAGTGATGACTCGAAATTCGGGCAACGCTTCGCTTTTAACAATCATCTTTTCCTTCGATGAAACCTAGTATCATTATTACTAGATTTTAGTCTAATATTTATTTTGACAAATTATTAGTATAGATTTATCACTAAGTCAAGGTCTACGAGCAATATTGTTTTTCTTGTATTATATAAGTGATAAACAATACTTTTCAACTACTAGGTACAGACAGGGGCATGCATGAAGCACCGGAGGGCAGGACCATTTTAGCATTTAAGCTGTTCTGAAATCCAGCAACCTTATGCGGCCCTTCAAACCAGATTTCCCGTATCGTGAGCAGTTAAAAGTGAATATAATAACACTTTGTATAAGTTATAATACTTAGCACATATATTGTTTGTAGGTTCATAATAACGATAATGAACTTAAACGTAAGTTATACTGATTTTTCATAAGTTATACTTAAACAGATATGAAAAATCAGTATAACTTATCTAATTCATACAGATTCGGATTTTGTTGAAATTTATATTTTTACAATTTACGGATGATTAGATTGATTTTTCCTATTTTATTATATTATATTAATCATGAAACACATAATATCTATATATTCATTTTATTATGTCAAATAGGTTACAATTATTGACTCTAACTACTACTTTGGTTAAGATTATTTATCCTAAGTAATCTTTTATCAAAAAAATCATTTTTGACGCTTAATGTCTCTAAATTGACTAGCCTGAATTTGCGGGCACTACAATTATCTCCCCCTTAGGATGATTACGTCCCGGAATCATCAAAAGAACATGGCTTGTATAATGACTCTGTATGTTATCTTTTCATCCTAGATAATAACTGTAACTCTTATATCCTTTCAAATGAGTATCTAACTCTTGGACCTCTTTTTTTTTTTTTTTGAAAGAGCGACTCTTGGACCTCTTGCCTGTTGGCGGTGCTCAATCTTGCATCTGCTTTTCATACTATGTTGGACTTTCAATTGTAACCTTCAAGTTACAAAATTGGTCCTTATTAGAGACTCCTTCTTCTTCTTAACTTAAGAGAAACTCTTTACTTTGATTATCGTAACAGACCGATGAGTCACGTTCAAATGACGCCTCATCGTATGATGTAATGCTTAGACTCGGGTCTTTTAGAGTCAAATTCCATAAAGTGTGATACCTTCTTTCATGTTCTAATGTGGTATAATCACATTCTAGCATGTAGCACTTCTATCTACAAGCCTCTTACTTTAACAACGATCGTGATACTTCTACTAATCGCTTCGATTATCTTTCACTTCAATCTTCTGGCTTAATTCGGATACTATATCGAACTTGGTTCTCTAAACCACGTAACATAATTATCTAAGTGGAAATCGATATGATATGACCACTAGGGTTGGAATAACAATCATCTTCTTAGTTATTACCGAAACGATGGTAACGACAAACATGAACAAAATAGAATCAATTACTAGTGTCTTGGTAACCTTGTGACTTTCCCTGGTCCAAGTGCAAGTCCTGTGCTTCCAGTAGTATAGGCCTCTACTACCTTTCACACTTACTCATACTCGTCCCAAATATTGTCTCTCAGTCCTCCAAGTCACCACACAAGAATTTCACATAGTCATTTGACACATTGGATAACATAACTAAGGTTTATATTATTTCTTGAAGCGATTACATAGATATCCAATTTCACCCTACACTATGCCTCTTATATTAGGCTACACCACATGATACTATATAGCTACTTTATTGATCCTTACTCCTAATCCCTTGCGTTGTCACCTGCTTCATCAAGGATCATCTGGAATGCTCTTGCCTTTGGCTTCGGCGGCGCATTTTGCCTTGCAGCTTCGTTCTTCTTAGGGCAGTTCTTCGAAATATGTAAGTTGTCGAATGTCCAGTCTCTAGAATTGTTGGATTTATATGCCCAAAAATAATTATGGAGTGATATTGCTAATAATATATGATCCTATAGGGTCACACCTTTATCAAGTTGACACATTTTGTATATATATTATTAATGTGATTATTAATAAATAATATCAATTCTTGTATTTTAATTAGGGAATAATTATTGTTTTTGTGAAAATAATAATTATAAGAGAGTATAACTAGTCATTATTTCATATGGTATGAATTAATAAGTCATGCACAACATTTTAGACTAGTTGGATTCCTTTGTCTTTTACCTAAAGACAAATTTTATATTTTATAAACTTGGAGTTTATAAAAACAATAAAGAATCTTTCTTATAAAAGATGATATGGGCGAAATATGATGATGGTGTGGGAGGTTGCTTTTCAACCTTCCACCTTTTGTCTCCCATGCTTCTAAAGTCTACCATTACTTTAGATTATTTTAATGGTTAGGCCTTATCTTTCATTGTCACACCCCCGAACCGGAACGACGGAAACGTTCGGGGGCGGAGGACTTCATGCTCAGTATCATAACCATAGTGAAGAAAGTAAACACAACCATCATAGATATAATTTAAAATGTTACATCGTTGCAGAATACATGTTTCCAAATAAGTTACATATGATGTCAAAATAGTTCAAAAGAAATCTACGCCTTAGCGTCTTGTCTTCAAAAAGTCTTATGGTTACCTGTATTACTGATTACCTGAGAATACAAGTTGTTTTTGAAAGATTATCAGCATTAAAGTCGGTGAGTTCATAAGCAATTTATGAATGAAAAATGAATGTTGTTCCTTAAAGTTTTGTTATGCGTTTGTTTCTAGAAAATCCAATATTTTCAAAAAGGTTTATTGTAGTCTTAACTGAACCAAGACTTAGCATATGTAAGTAAATCATCATACTTATATGTGGTTTTATATGTAAATAAAACTCCTTTTTGTGAAATCCTTAAATTCCTGTGAACGGCGTGTTTGTTAATTTCCCATGTGAGTTGTTATAACCATACTATGACTCGAAGGCCTCATACTCGACGTCCTTCAAGCGTCAGAATGTTATGACACTTGTCACCCCAGACCTGCTGGTCTAGCTGGTGCAAGCAACTCAGGTGCGGGTTGTCAAACCCAATATAGATCTATATACAACTATCACGCTCTCCCTACAAGAGATTCTGGCTATAACTACATGACTTTTCTGTAGTACTAAAGAGTACTCCGAAGATGAATGTCTCACAAATTTATTCATTAACATGTTCACGTAGTTTGTAATAAAATACTCGCTTTGTAAATCGATAGTATTACCATTTGAGGTGTCCAAACTATACCTATTATAGTTTTATCAAAATATTTTATGTTGTAATTGAAACCTTGTTATGCATGGCCTTGTATTTCAATAAAATGACATTGAAAATGCTAAATATAAAATCTTACACACCTTGCTCAGCATGTTACAAGGTGTGAAAAATACTCTTAAACTTGTTTTAAGAGTTTAACTCTTAATTGCCACTGTTTTAGATTATTTATAAAAAAATCATCGTAATTCGAAAACTAAATCCGTAAACTCAGAGAGTTTGGAAAAAGAGTCTACTATGTTCACAAAATTTCTTATAATTTTTGGTTGTCTCAAACCAGTGTGAAAATGTTCATTTTCACAACCTGGTCCGATTTCGTTGTTGCAGTGATAGGCAGTTTTGTAAAAATCACAAATAATTGTAGAAAAATTGTATGAAGATGTGCAAGGAGTCATTTTAAAGGTATAAACCTGAACTATTTGCATATTGAACAGTTTTGAAAGTTATTAAGTTTAAGTTAGGTAAACAGTTCGTGAACAGGTCACAACTTTTCTGTTGTAAGCTGTCAAGTTAAGTTTCACATGTGTTTTGGTGTTTTAACTTGTATTCCCCCCTTTAAAACTAAAGAAAACTAGAAAATGTAGGGGTATGAACTCACCTTTAGTGATTCTTGGAAGAGTGGAGGGTCAAAGTCGAGGGGTATCAAGTCAAAAACACTTGATGAACACGTAAAAGCTTGGATGATCCTAAGAACGATTCTTTGGCGTTAGAATGTGTGTAGATGATTCAAGGATGTTATGAAAACATGGAATAACACTTGAGTTTAGAGGAAATACTTACCAAAAAGTGAAGTAATAACTCAATAACACTTCCAAAAGTGGCTGGAAGTTGAGAGCAAATAAGCTTCTTTGTGTGGTGAGAAAGGTGGAAAAGTGTGAGAATGATCAAGTGAATCAAGAAATCTTCCAGGGATTTCTTTACATAGAGGAGTTACTGGAGCAAGTTGTGAGTTTGAAGTGATGTGTGCATTGGTTTGTGTGATGTGGATAAGGTGGCAAGTGAGAGGGTGACACATGGAAGGCAAGTGGGGACACTTGACCCACTTGTGGGGTAAATATCCTCTTAATATAAAATAATGATTTTAAATTAATAAATCCTTGAGAAATAAATAAAATATGAGTTCTGGGAGTTTAAAATGGTAAAAATATGAATTTGGTGAAAAAATCCCGTCAAAAACGGGCTTAAGAGGCGAAAGTAGTCGAAAACCGAAAGAAGGAAGCGAACCTGCGAGGTTCGGCCCTTAGGAGGTGAGAACCGAGAAAAGGGAGGAGTAGGGACCGAAGGTAGGTGAAGGGACTGAAGGTGGAGGCCCGGGCCCGAAGGGGGAGGTTCGGCTCGCAGGGTTCGGTCCAAGGGGGGCTTCGCTTCTGACGATTTTGCTTCTGATGAGTTCGCTTCTGACAACTTCAGCCTTATGAGAGGTTCCCTCTAAGAGGGTTCGGCTCCTAAGAGGGTTTCGGCCCTAAGTGGCTATTGTTCAATATAACTTCTCGTTTTGAGTGATTTTTGGCGAAGTTAAGGGTCGGGATGACCCGGTTGACTATAAAAAGTTGAGGGAGATTTTGAGAGAGGGAGAGATCCATTTTTAGCCATTTTCATTGAATAATCTTGCAATGCAAGGTCCGTGGACCACGTTATACTTCGTTTATGATTCTTTTAAGTCCCCAAAAGGGTTCATAGACGTGTTTTGATGCGTTTAACTCCCTTCTTAGTGTTTCATATTGATAAACACATAGATTTACCGAGACACTCGAATTCTTGACACACAAATGTACGTTTTCATAGAATAACTTTTAATCATACAAGTATTATACAAGATTGACCGGTTTGACTTGTTGACTTTGACTTTGACTTGAATTTGACGGTTGTCACATTCATGGACTATATAAGAGTGTCTTATGAATGAGAAGGGTGCAAGTTTTTGGTCTCATTTCTTCTCTTGAATCATGTGGCCGAAACTCTCTCCCTTCTTCCTCCTCTCTCTCTTTTGAACTTAGTTTGGTAGTTTAGAAGACCTCTTGAGTTGTTCCCTTTATTGATTAATTGAGTTAATCACTTAAATACTTAAGACACTCAAAAATACAAGAAGGAACTAGCATTCCAAGTGCCTTACTCTTGATGGTGGATACTTGTAGAGAAATCATACACTTTGATTTTTGCTATCTTCATCAACACCCCAAAATCAAGTGGGTTCAAAGGCTTCAAAGGTTATCTCTAAAACATCATATGGTCATTTTTTTATTTCATTCTAACATCTATAAATGGATCCATGATGACTTGGTTTTGTTATGAACTAAAATAAACTTGTTATTTTTAAAGTCTTCCGTTGCCGGTTTATGTGAAAAACAAACTTTTATTTCGTATAAAAACCCAACAGTGATATCAGAGCCATCTTTTATATGTTAGAATAATTTTTATGTTTGATAATCTTTGGTTTTTGGAAAATAAGCATGGATTTCTTTTGGTTAAGAAAAATTCATATTTGTCTTCTTTGGCAACTTCCTAGTTAAAACTATTTATTTTTTATATACAACCATTTTTCATGCATTTTGGTTATATAAAAGTTGCCTTAGAAAAAACAAAGAGTTGTTTGTTATTATATTTGATATGTTGTTGTGTAAAAAAGTCATTTGGACATTTGTGTTGTGTTGGTTGACATTTATTTCTTTTTAAATGTAACAAGATGAATAAATGACCTCCTTGAATATGACTTAACCATTTAAGATCATAATCCCAACCAAAAGCTTCCACTTTTGGTATTGGGCTTAATTATAGTCTTAATGGTTTAAGTGTTGCAACTTTCACAACATGGAGATTTGAAATCCTTTTGCAAGCAAGAGTTGACTTGGCAAGTGGGAGCTTGAAGACCTTTTGAAGTGTCCCTTAAGTCCTTTAGGAAATACTTAATAATTTTTGTGATGGCTCACAAAAATTATTACTAGACATGGATTGATTTATACACATTATAATGCATGCTTGTGATGTTTATTTTATGTTAAATGTATGTTATGTTTTATGTATAAAAATGATTTTTACATTTCAAATAATATTTTTTCATAAGATAATATCACTTGGAGTTTGAGTAAAAAATATTTAAAAGATAACAGAAGATGTTTATAAATAGCTATTTATAAAAACGTTTTACCGGTTACCGGTTAAAACTCAATTTTTTTGTTGAAAATAGTTTTATTGTAAAACTTATAAATACCAAAATTTAAAATATTTGACATGGTTTAAAAGATGTTTAAACTTTGTATAAACTCCATGTCTTTATAATAGATAATGAATGTTTATTAAAAAGACTAAAATCGGTTTATAGCGTTATAACAGCAAATAATAAAACTAGTGATTATTTTTGCGTTGAAACTTAATATATGATATGGGTGTTTTAAACATAACGCAACATGTTGATATTATTCTTTATGCATGCTAAATAAGATTTAAAACATATCATAAGATGCATTAAATTGAGTTTATAAAATAAAATGAGTTTATTCTATAAATTCATGAAGTCATAAGATTTTGATTATGAAAGGGAGATTTAAAATAGTGATTTTATAACTCATCCAAAACTCTAAGTCTTAAGCATAAAATAAAATATTATTAAGACCGTTACCGGTTCTTAAAACTGATCTATGACTAAACTTTAAAATACCAGATTTTAGTTTATAATTGATCACGGTTATTGGCAAATAAAATAAGGTTTTATTTGGCACCTGAAGAACCTCATAACAAGTGATATGAATTTTACAAAAGGGTACATTAATTGTTGGATGTATGCAATATTCATGAGACCATGTTTACATAAACTATAATTGTAAAACATATATAAACCCTTATTTACAAAACTTCAAATCTATGCAATCCATTTAAAATTCACTTGGGATTTTTATGCAGTCCTTATGGATTTTAGGGTCACCTTATTCATTTGAGTTGTAAAAAATAGTCAAGGTGTTTTTGTATTTGCTTATGGGATAAAGGTCACCTAATCATTTGTGAAATAGAACTCACAAGTTTTTTAAATAGATGATTTGATCAATTTCTTATGTGATAAAGGTCATCTAAGCATAAGAGTTTTGAGGCACAGATGGGATAAACATGCTAAGCTAAACAATAATTGTTTAGGATCCCATAATCTATGAGTTACATATCATATGTAATTGGTAAGCGCTACCTACCGAGTTTGATTAAGTTTACGGGATAAAACTCAACCAAACTTCAGATCCAAATCATATAACCTTCAAGGGACCTCAAGGACCCATAAAGTTGCCAACTTTATAAAATCCATCCATCCAAACTTTCCCAAACTTGGAGAAAATACACAAAAAAGCCTAGATCTAGAAGCACGGAACATAAAGCTTGGAACTTGAGCACTCACAATGGTCTAGAGTAAATGTTAGGAGATGATGATGATTAGACTTGCAAGCTGGATCTATGCACCAAGGTTGTTTCTTTCTCCTTCAAGACTCCAAAACACCACCAAAAGCTCATGAACTCAATAATGGAGGTTAGGGTTTTGTTGAAAGGGTTGGAGGCCGAAGAGGATGCCCTAAACCTTGAGTTTAGGGCTTAAATATGGAGAAAACCATAAAAATTATGGGTTGGGGCTGAAATAGCCGCCACATCGTGACACCCTTCATGTCACATCGTGGAGTCCATTCGAGACATGCATTCTTCATCTTTCATTCCATGTCATGACACTCCATATGTCACGTTGTGGCATATGGTTTTCCTCGAAAACCATGTCTTTGACTCCTTTACATCATCAACTGGTCCATTTTGGGAAACAGGTGTTATAGATTTGGATTGATCAATTGAAGTAGGGTTAAATCAATCTAGTTAATCAGGTTTTGATTATGTAATTGTTTTTAATCAACTGGTAATAAATAATGAATATCGTATTGTTTCCTTGTTAGGGTTTAATTTTGGTATAAACTAAAAATCACGGATTTTAACGCTTCTGAGGTTGTGAGACGTATTGAATATTGTTAGGAAATTTACACATATCATAGTGCAACTTCTTTGGTTTAATTAAGATCCTATTGATTAAGTTAGTAAAAATTTAGGTTTAACTCATAGAGCATGTTTTTGGTAAATAATTTGGTAAAAAAGAATTTCTAGAGCTTATTAGTAGTTTTTCGGTACCAACTTAGATAGAACATTTGTTAAATGACCATATCTAGATTAATTACATAATTATGAGAGTCATAACAGAATTAAAACATCTTTTATTATTTAATTTTCTGAAGTTTACTTTTATACACTTCTATTTTATGAAGTATTATTATTATTAATTGTAAACAACCCCCATCTTTAATTTTGTATTCGAACTAGTAATTGTGCCTTGCGTAAAAATGCATTAACTTTTAGGTTGTGACCTTGTGGATTCGAACCTGCTTCCCTGCGCTACCCTTTAGTGCAACCAAATAGTGAACTTTATTATTTGTTTAGGTTTGGTGATCCTAACAAGCATATGAAATTATGGGATGGTTTTTATGGTTGTTGCTTACTTGTCGAGGACAAAAACCTAGTAGCATGATGTGGCTACAAGGCCTGATTACACTGTTATCGTGCATCATTCTTGCCACCAGGAGGTGATATGTAAACCCATATCTAAGGCTAGTGGTTATCGTACAAATATGAGGGTTGGTTATTGTTCCCCATGGATGACGACAATATTTTGCATTTTGGTAACGATCTTAGGCGGCGGAAGTTTCCTTGTCAAGAACCAGAATTTCCAATAATCGAAACTAGGGGGACGAGGGGGATGATCCCGATGGTGAAGCTACTGTGGTTGGTGGATGTTTCACATATGTTGCTCTTCTAAGAGTAGCATGGAACATGTTTCAGAAAAAGATGGGATGGGAGAGCGGTACATAATGATATTTGTAATAGATTCGTACTTAGAAGAGAGATCATTTATGGCGTACATTATCAAGTGTTTTTCCGATTTTGCCAATGTGGATCAAGATTAAGAACGATTTCAACTAGGCTTTTTACTTTCATGCGGTTAACATCAATGTAGAGATCACCCACGACTATGTTTCGCACCTCAACAACGATTTGCATAAATAACTCGTCCTTATTTTACTAGAAAAGATACTCAAGGTCTTTCAAAACTTGTAAAGCATTAGTGACTATCTTTAGCATAGTTTGAATAAGTGCTTGAGATATGGAGCCGTAAATTTATAGTTTCACTATGGAATCCACATTTTTCATTCAGAATCCATAGGTTTCCACCTAGCATTGTCGATTTGATCAGTAACATCGATGGGTTTATAGTGGTTGGAGAAAATTTAAGTCTACACATCTCAATTGATTTGCTCAAAATCAAGAAGAATAAAATTTGAAGTTTGATGTTGATAATTCCATATACTTTGTTGGGTGTTGGTGGTGTAACATCGAACATCATGTAAAAAGGCGGATGAGGGAGGCATAGCTAGGGCTGAAGGCGACAGCAAGGATGTGTTGTTAGAGAGAAATGGGATTTAAGGGGTAAGGATGGAAAGGATAAGTGACGGGAGAATTATTAAGCTAACACCATGTTAACATATATGTTCCATGTCATTCAAATAAGGCATATGAAAGAATAAATATACAACATATGAGGCCTTAGGCTAATAACAAGAATGGGCTGAATATACAGACTACACTAGAGCCCAATATAAAGAAATATAGAAACACTTATACACTAACAGTAAAATGTCACTTAGACAAAACTCAATACTTATATATAATACATTAATTAGTAACGCAACTTAACTTGCCTATTTCTAAGTTTTCCATCTTGAAACATGATAGTTTATTTGTTTAACACCCGGTTTATTGCTAAGACCATCTTTATCGTTGCTTCATTACGACCGGTTGTGATGAATAAAAACAAAAACTAAACTTAATAGACAACTTATGAACCAAAAGGTTGGATGGAAAACTTCTTTAACGACCATGGCATATAATTTGTGATACTTTGCATATAAAGTATACTATGATATATTTCTAATGATTATTTAGTTGTCAAATAAAATAAAATTTATTTTTGATGAGATTAAGTCGTTGATTAATGATGAAAATATTTAAATTTCTTGTTATTATTATGATAAATTAAATTTTTTAACTGAAAAATCTAATATACATCTAATCTAACACACATAATTCCATCTATGTTCACAATGAGACTTGAGCCGTCAAGCTCAAGGAATGAGGAAAACACCTAATATCGTTAAGCTAAAAACCATTTGGTATGAGAAATCAGTTATCCTTCTATTTTTTTCTCCAACCATCTTGTTATATATTTAAGATTATGACATTTATTATATTTAATAAAATTAATAATTTTTTATTATATTTGTCATCATCTTAAAGTGTTAGTAGGATGGATAGGAACAATAAGTAAAATGATATTTAATTTCTCTGTTATTATGTTGTGTTATTATATTGTAAGTGGATTAAATATTGAGTTGTGATACATCGGTGATAAACATAGTAAGAACAAAATCTCTAAGAGCATCCACAATGGGAAGTTTAATGGAAGAGTTGAATGAGATGTCATGCCTACTTGTCATTCAATGGATACAACTCCACCATTGTGAAATGCCACATTGGCATTCAATGGATTTGGAGTTCAATGGTCATTGAAATCTTCAATGAGAAAAAGGAAAGTCTTTAAATATTTAAATAATTTTTTTTTAATATGTTCCATTGAACTTGTAGAGTTTAATGCATTGTGGGATAAAAATGAATAGAGTTGTATGGAATAGTGAATGATGATGTGGCACTCAATTGAACTCTATAGAGTTCAATGCATTGTGGATGCCCTTATTAACGATAGATGTGCTTACTGTTACGAATCCCATCATTAATTCTTCCATTGAACTGTTTGACAAGCAAGTTAGCAAGCATCCATTGCAAATAAAAGGACGTTTAATGGCACAAAAGTGTCAATAAAAACCAAAAAAGTGTCACTATAAACACCCTTGGCAATTAGCGACACAGAAAAGCGTCACTACAAACGCTCCCACGAAAGGCTTTTAGTGGCACTTTTTTGTTGTGTCGCTGTAGCCCTTTTAGGTTTAGTGACACTTTTTTTGTGCCACAATTTTTTCTTTTGGTATTTATGACACTTTTCTTATGTCACTATATAATTGCTAAAATAAAAATAATTTTTATGTTTTAGCGACACTTTTTTTACCAGAAAACATTTATATTTCAAAATTAGATCCAATGTTTTTTTATAAAAATTTAAATGGAATATAAAAATAATAAAAAACAATTAAGATAATAAATGCAAAACAAAAAAAAACATTACTTAAATTAATATTTAACTTATCTTACTGTAATATTCTTAATATTTGTTACGAAGATATATTCCAAAAACCTATTATAAGTCTAAAATTGTGCTAGTAATTACTCAAAATATTAACGTATCAAACTTAATACTTATTGGAAAGAGACACAAAAGTTGACATGAAGATTAACTTTGCATAGTTGCTCCTCTTGTTTATCCATCTTGAACAATTGTCTGTAATATAACCATACTAAATCACATAATATATATATATATATATATATATATATATATATATATATATATATATATATATATATATATATATATATATATCACTAATAATAACATAAAAATATGTAATAATATCACTAATAATCATCCCACATAAAAAGAACCATAGATCAATTGGTTATTCTAAATGATATTACTTATCATTGTAACATCTATGTGCCAGAAGGACCATTTCTGCAATATATCCCTGCTAGAAGGACCATTTTAACAGCTTCTTAAAAGGCCACTTTTGTCATGTTTTCCTGCAATAGGGACCATTTTTGTAACAATTACCTGCCATAAGGACCTTTTCTTAATATATTCCTGCAACATGTAACAATTACCCTAGTTGGAGTTATTTTAATCAACATTAAAATTAAAACAATTCATCTTTTAATTCATATTTCATCATACTATAGCATTGTAGTTTTAGAAATTGCTATGTGAGCATAGCAACGTACTTTCACTGATTTGTTGATTATAGCACTCTACTTTCATATTTCATCATATTAGAGCAGTGTATTTTTAGAAATCAATCCAAACATACCTACATACTTTCACTGATTTTAGAGCATTGCATTTTTGGAAGTACAATGCTATCATTGGGTATATTTTTCAAACAACAATGTCTTACAAATGAAAGTTGAATACTTTAAATTTAAAGAAATGAAAGTAGAATCTAACCTAATAAATGAAAATCAATTTTGCCAAATGTCATGCTCCCATTAAATTTGACACATGTCATTTTCTAAGAGTTTTTGAATTATTTCTTTTCCACTTGTCATTTTCTTAAATTTTTAACTTTTTTTTTAAATTTAAAATCCACATTTTATTGAGATTTATATATGTAAAGTAGATCATTCTATTAAATTTAATAATAAATGCTCTACAACCTTTATTATTTACTTTATTTATTATATTCTTTGTATTTATGTAAAATTATTACTTTAAAAAATATGTAATGCTTATAATTTTATATTTTTTTTATAAACCCGTGTAATACACGGGTCTCACATCTAGTGGTATAATAAGAAAAATAAAAATGCATTGATAAACATCTTTTTCATTGTAAGGATTTTAGAGTCTTTATTAAAATAATGTACTTTACTGATATGTTTATTATAACATCCTACTTTCATTTATTTCTTATTAAAACACTGTCCTTAGAAAAAAATCACCTAACTAAAAATTTAGATTCAACACCAATATTGTGACAACCCGTAATTTATTCCGTCACTATAAACCATTCCCGTTAAATAAAACCGTTCGTATTCAAATTTTCCCGTTAAGCTTAGAGTTAAATTAATTTAATCGCGACTTTTAATCCGGTTTCATAAGTGTCGGGATGTGTTATAAACATTAAAATATTTTCCATATTATTTGGAAAAATTATTAGTTTCATCTAAGTCGTGATTACGACAATTTATTGGGTACAACCAAAAGCACCGTCTAACGGCAATATCAGGTAAAATTCCACCGGGCCATAAACTCAACCCCTATATAAGGGATTGAGTGACATCATTTTGAAGCTTTTTTTTCTCTCTCTAAACATTTTCTCTCACTACTCTCTCTCTAGAATTCGAAATTGATCCAAAAACCCCATTTCAAGCCTCAATTTGGTAAGTATTCCATCCTAGCTTGTTGTTTAACTTGTTTGGCATGTAAATTCATGTTTGAAACTCCCAAAAACACCCATGGACATGTGTTTACGGTTTGGGGACCCTCCCAAAACCGTGAACACCCCTTAAGAGGGTTTTGAAGCCCAAAACCCCCTCCAAACCCCTACTAGTGCTTAGATATGGCTTAGAAACTTGCATGCATGAGCTTAGGACCCCAAATTCGTGCCGTTTGAGTACTGGACATGAGTTTACGGTCCAAGAACATGCTTGGACCGTGAACCCACATTCATTGTCCATAAACTCCGTTTAAAGTGTCGAAATGCCCCTAAACACCTCCAAATGCTTCCACGAGAGTGTAGAACCTTATAATCCTTCATGTGATGCACCAAAACATATGTAAATGGGTCAAACTTGAGTTTACGGCCCAAGAACATTCTTGGACTGTAAACACATCTTCTTAGACCATAAACACCCCCAAAGGGTGTTAAAGTGCCCTTAACACCTTGAATGGCTTGTATGTTGGACTAGAATCACATGTGATTAACCTACAACCACTAAAACGCATGATTCATGGACAAACATGAGTTTAAGGTAGTAAACTCATGTGTTTAAGGTAGTAAACTTCCCAAGAACATCTTCATAAACCGTAAACTCCTTTTCCAAGGCCATTTCAAGTCCCGATCACTTCCTAAGCCATGGAATCAACCCTAGAACCTTCCCTTGTGCATTATAAGACCATTTAGCATCCAAGAACACACCACCCATGAGTTTACAGCCATAAACTCATGGGAATATGGTCATAGGACCGTAAACTCCCCTAAGGACTTACTCTTGAAGAGTAAACTCCTTATCTAGGCCCTACACACCCTTAGATACTACCCGAACCACTCCTAACACTTGAATTAAAGTGTTTTCTCGTCTTGGAGCGTATAAGCATATCTAATTAGTGATTTAAAGTCTAATTAGATACATTTTTGTATCATTTCATATTACATAGCAACCTCGCACGTTTTCAAGCCCCGAACCGATGTTTAGCATCCAAACCGACACAATCCTCGTCCGGTGAGTTCATACCCCTACCCTTTTTCAATGTTTTTCAATGTTTTCAGGGGGGAGAATACAAGCAAAAGTACAAGAATATCTTGTGCTTAAACTTATTATTTCAATTGAATTGTTTCATATTTCACTTGCTTTTAACAATTGAAACCGTATTAACCAACTGTTTGATTTGCAAAATCAGTTTACAAACCGATTTCATATAATATTATATAATTTTATATTATATATATATATATATATATATATATATATATATATATATATTTCACAAATGAATTGTTCCATATTATTATTGTTAAAAGCATTAGATTAGTACAATTGTTTTGTCCTCGGTAACACTCCACAGAGATACGCGAGTGGAGGATTGTCTTTGTAAATAGAATTTAAACATGATTTTTCCACATTATTACTTGTAGATTTGTTATTCCTATAAATTGGAGACACGTCCTCGGAGAACACTCCACAGAGATACGCGAGTGGAGGACCGCCTCTGTAACCAGAATCTCTCTGTGAGGGAGCGTGACTTGAGCGTATAGATCTATACGGGGCTGACTACCCCACACCTGGCTGCTAGCTACAGCCGAACTGAAAGGTTCAAGGGTGACAAAAGTCATAAATGATATTGGCTTTCCTTTGCCATATCTAGTCTTTAGTATGGTTATAGAACTCGCAATTTGGATAACAGAGATTTACTTGTTAGTAATAATGAATATAGTAAATTAATAACCTTTGAAATTAGTTTACTATGTTGATAGTTTTATATACGTGTTAAAACTAACATACATTTCAAGAATAACCAGACTTTCAGGAAACTTCACACAAACATTTTAAGTATGGTAGATATTTGTACATTACATTCAGACTCGGTAACTAATCACAAACTTTTTAGGAAAATATAGGATTTTCCTGGGATAACAACTGTTCATGACTAGAATTGTGTAACGAAACAGATAACTAAACATTACTTTTAAGAAAATATGGGATTTTCTTGGATAACAACTTTTTCAAAAAGCTAAAGGAATCTTGTTCATTTTCAGAAAACAAATCACTTATGAACTCACCAGCTTTATGCTGATTTTTAAACTGCTTGTATTCTCAGGTTCTTCTTAGACAGGTATCCCGCATTCTTTTGTAGAAGACGGAGCGTATGGAGTCACGTCTTTCTTTTGTTTAAACTTATATACTTACAAAACTTGTATTACTTTACTTTCAAACAAATGTAATGAATCTATGTAATGTATTGCTTTGTGTTTACTATGCTTACTATGTACATTGGTTGCGATATTTATGACGTCCTCCGCCCTGAAACGTTTCTGCCTTCGGTTTCGGGGGTGTGACAAATATGACTAAACAAATTAGACTGTTTTGAGTTTCTCTAACACCTATTATAATGATGTTATAACAAATAAACAACAATAAACAATCAAGTAATAAATATTTAGACCATTTTAGTTTTAACTGAAAAGTTGAGATAGATTAGAAGAAATAATTAACTAAATTCATCAATTCTTAGAACCAACAACACAACCTACAGGTCTGATGATTGTCTAAACAAATGAAAAATAATCCAAAGTTGTTATCAATTTACTAAGTTTTCTGCAAAACACTTATATTTTGATTTCAAAATTCGTAATTTCAGAACCAAAGATGCATGCTTGTAGAGTGAACTAGACTCACACGAAATTTACTCTTTTACCCTTGACATGAAGATTAAATTAGGCATCAGACCTGAATATGCGCCAAAGAGGAATCTTCTGACCTCTGTAATCAATAGTTGTACCACCTTGAGAAGCCTGGTTATTTTGAGTAAATCAGAATTAGTAATTTTCCAAAAATTCTTACACGTGTTATCATTGGTATTTAATTTTTGAGCATACAACATGCCAAATATCAGTAATTAAAATATTTTGCTATTATGTAGGAGTGGCTAAGAGCATATGCTTACTTTGTTCTTTAAATACTTTGAATTTGTTGATAAAGATTAAGTAAAGAGCATTTTAGTTCTGTTTGGAGAAGAACGCATAATAATCAAGAGTTGGTTTCAAGAAAATTAAACACATCAAAATCTTTATCTTAAAAAGAGTCAAAATATTAAGGATTAAAATAAAGTTTATAAGAAAATTTATATTAGAATAAACAAACTACCTGCATATATATGTAATTGCTTCTAAAACAAAATGTAGCGTATTAAGGAACTTCCATCGACTTTCATTCCACAAATCCACTAGTTCCCTCCCATATATCTCACTTTCATATGCACAAAATTAACAGCCAAAACAAAGGTAAATCTATGTAACTTATGTAGTTATTTTTTTAACAATAAGTGAGATAATAATGTCAAATACCACACCTTATAACTTGGGTGGATATCAGTTTTGTAACCGAGTCACATTTCTCTTTATCTATGGTAGGTCCTATAATAACCTATTAGAATACAAATGAAGATAATATGATCTCTAGTAACATGCGAAACTTAGCTTGCATAGTGAAAAAGATTACCATGTCAGGGTAAAAAACTAGTCCATCAACAGGAAAACTAACTATCTTTAAACTCTCCATACAATAGTCATAAGCTCGTCCTTCCCAATCCTTTATGTTCATTATTTAAGTCATTTGCAAAACACAAGTAAGGTCAAATCTTAATGACCATAGGGTGAAATGTTAAACAAGTAAGATTTACTGCAATTATGAAATTGAAGAGCTACAATACAATAAAACCGAATATATAATCAAATACTATTGAAATCTATGACAATTTCTTCATATAAGATAAATATTGTGTTTGATAATTATACACTATTTGATAATTTAGTTTAAGCATGATTGTTGCAACGATCGAAGTCTATATGCAAATTATTGGTAGAAGCAATAGATTCACGCACCTGAAGCAACTTATGAGTCTCCATGGGCTTAGATATTGGTGATTCGACGTGTTTCCCTCTTCAAGTATTTTGCCACTCTTTATTCCTTATCATCTATAAAAAAAATCCTCAAAAAATACCTATAATCAGTTTTACACTTACGAGAAATAAACAAATATTTCCTGACCTTCAAAAGAGTAGGTTCGGAGAGGAATTCATCGGATCAAGACCGTATTGTTTGAGCAAATCCCTATCTCTTCTGTGGAATAGAATCTTATGTGGGTTCTAGAAGATGTTATCGTTTTAGGGCTCAAAATTTCCGGCCTTCCATTTAAGAAAGCAAATTAGGGCTCGAAACAAAAGAAAGAAGAGGCGCAAAGAAATCTCTAGCCTTCGATTAATTTATGAAAGCAAATCAGTTCACAGAATTAAAAAAAAAAATTGTAATGGAAACTTAGTTTGATACTAGTAGATGTTGCAGGAGGGTAGGAGATGGCGACCATGACGAAGGGGCCGACGGTGAGTTGGTGGCGACAAGGATTGGCAGTGAGTCGGCAACGACGGACGAAGGATGGCGGAGAATGATTGACGGCGAGTGACGATGACCAGGGAGTTTAGTACAGATGGACCACAGGGTGGACGAGGAATGAAGTGACAAAGAGATTATAAAATTTTCCCTTTAAAACTTTGCCCACATTTTGCCAAGAGATTATGGAATTTTCAGGCATGACTTCTTTAAAAAATTGGTACGAAAAAGCGGGAGAATAGATGGTAACCTGAAAATGATATGTTAAAATATGTAGAGGCATAAAAAAAATGTGTTATTAAAAACATAACATACATTGGCACATAAGAAATATGCCATTAAACTAAAACTATATGTCACTAAATGTAATTTTATTTGTAGTGATCTAAAACGGAAAATATATGTAGCTATCAAGTGTCCGAAGGCAGTGGCGGAACTTCATTGGGGCCAAAGGGGGCCATGGCCCCTTTGCTTTTTTATATACGTATACCTAATATATATATATATATATATATATATATATATATATATATATATATATATATATATTTATAGATGTTCTTTTATTTTGTTCATAATTTCTAGCCCCTTCACTCTCCATATTATAATATATCTACATATATATAGTTCGAAAAAATTGTTTTATTTAGTATTTAACTTCAAAAAAAAAAAAAACAGAAAATCTATCATTATCTTGTTAGATATTAGGATAATAGTAAGGTAAATAAAGAAGTAGTTAGCAAGAACTCTAAAAATGACCGAAATATATAAAAAAAAATCCTAGTAAAAATAGGACACAAATTTATTAAGGAAACCAAAACTCTATAAAAAACCTAAAAAATATTCAAATGTAGAACTTGTCATCTGGAAAAAAAATCGTTGGAGTGTACACCACTACCGGACTTTTCATCAGATAATATGATCACCGTCTTCGGAGTGCACTATTTGTCTCTCTTTTTCGCTGTTTGCCACATTGCAACACCACCACTGATCTCCATGGTCAGTGCGCTTTTTTACATCTCCTCTCCTTCGTTCACAGATCTACAACAACAACTAGCATCTTTTGTGTCTTGTGAGCTCTTCGTCCCTCATCTCCAATGTATTTGTAAATTGTTTCTTTTTTTCTCTTTCTAACTTTTACTCTGACTTCTTTCTCTCAGTACAACAATAATATAATATATTTGATATGATATAAGGGTTGTGCTATAAGTACCCCTTAACCATTTTTACCCCTCTAAAATCAATCAAATAAAAAATTTGACATTATTTTTTTTTACTTTTTTTGTCTTTTTGTTTTTTTTGTTTTCCAAATTTGTATTTTTTGTTATTTTTATTTTTTTTAAATTTATATTATTATTATTATTGTTGTTATAAATTTCGTACAAAATTTAAACATCCAGACGACAATATAAATTCAAACGGCTATATAAATCGGTTTTTTAAATATATTTTTTTATATTTTAATAATAATAATATTAAAATATAATAACAATAATAATAATAAAAATAAATTAAAAAAGAATTAAAAACAATAAAAAAACAAAATAGAAAAAAAAAACAATAAAAGACAAAAAATCAAATCAGGAGTGGAATTGGAAAAAAGAAGGGTACTTTTAGAAAATCCCATGATATAATGACAGAATTTGAAAATACCTTATGAGTTGTTAAAAGTACTTAAAAGACTGCAAAAAATGCTTTTTGCTATTTATTAGTTTTTATTTAGCTAAACAAGACAATCCTATAACAATCTCATATAAAATTATGTTTGTTAAAAATAAGGCTAATGTCATAAAAACCCTCAAGTTTTCAGGGTTTTGTCGGTTTTGCCCAAAGTTGAATTTTATGTCTGTTTTTACCCTAACATTTTCCAAAAAATGTTCGGTTTTACACTTTTACCGGTGATAAGAGGTTACCATTATATTAACTTCGTAAAAAAACCCTTAAGTTTACAGTTTTTTTTTTTTTTTTTTTTTTTTTTTTTTTTTTTTTTTTTACGTTTTTACCCTTAAGTTTATAATTTTTTTTTTACACTTTTACCATATATATGTATTTTTTTTTTTCATATTATACGTATTCAAGTAGAAAAATCATATGAATATGTATATTATGAAAAAATATACTTAGGGTAAAAGTGTAAAAAAATTATAAACTTAAGGGTAAAAACGTAAAAAAATGGTACACTTAAGGTTTTTTTTTTTTTTTTTTTTTTTTTTTTTTTTTTTTTTTTTTGCGAATTTAATATAATGGTAACCTGGAAAACCTGTTATCAACGGTAAAAGGGTAAAACCGAACATTTTTTCGAAATGTTTGGGTAAAAACGGACATAAAGTTCAACTTAGGGCAAAACCGACAAAACCCTGAAAACTTGATGGTTTTTATGACATTAACCCTTAAAAATATATAATCATCAAAATTCCAATGATACACTACATAGATCCTTGTGTACACTTTTCTTCAAAATCTGATATTGAATAGAAAACTTACAAAAATTCAAGTGGATAGGTAGAATAACTTTGTTTGTTTCAAATAATTTTTTTTATCTTTATTATTAGTGATTAATTTTGTTATATGGTAAAGTTTTAGTTTTGGCCCCTCCGATAATATTGTTCGATAATATTGTTCATGTTCCATCCCTGTCCGAAGGTTATTAGCGATGGCTTATCCGTCACTATATTTGATTACCACTACGTAATATGTGATCCGTGTGTGTGAAGCTAGTGGGGGCGAGCAACAAGGCCAAGTGTCCTACTTATTAAGAGGACCAAGAAGAGAAAGAAATAAACCTACGCATCCACGTAAGATATTTTTGGAAAATCATAAATGTTTAGCTATAAATGTAAAATAGCTTGTTAACTAGTTACACCGATTTCCAAACAATGTATCTTTTGTTGTTTTTGCTCTGATTATAAAATTATTTTTAACTGATAAAAACTTGTATAATATTCATGTTCATGAGACCAGAATAGTAGGTTATTTGGATGTTATAGACTTAACAATAATGACATAGTTATTATGAAATTTTTCTAGTTGAGTTTTTTTTAGAATGTTCTATTATTTTCTTATTATTTTGGTGTTACTTTCAAGATTACTTCTCTGGTTCTCAATCCACCACAGTGGTTTAACATCGGAGTGTTTCCTCAAGGCACTCCTACCTTTTTTCTTTGTCATGGAAGATAACGATGAAGATTAGATTTCAGCGAAGTTACTTGCAGCGCGTCAAGAAACCATTGCCGATATTATAGGTGGTGGTTTTTTTGGCATTTTCACAATCCATTCTATATTAAGTGGTTCTTCATGGTCAAATTTTCGCTGTTATCATTCCATTTATGTAACGTAGAAAAAACCGAAGATATTCACCAAGGAACAAAATTGTTCCTGTTGAAGTGGGGCTAGGGTCAAAAGGTATTATGATCAATCAACATCAAGAAAACAAAGGGAATCAAGCAAATCTTGCTGAAGATGAGGCCAGATCTTCCCGTCCCTTTTAACATATGGCTTGAAAAAGATCGAAAGCTGCAGCTCTTAATTGACCCATGATCAAGTTTATGGATTCATAGTAATATTGTTCAATCCACCACTCAAAAGAAAGCATTTTTAGTTAGGTTTTACAAGCTAAAACCTAAAAGAATGATGATCTTTAATGGTGGGATACATACACTATTCACCTCCCCATGATGAACAATTACCCGAGGTTAATAAAGTAGTAAATACTGTTCATAGCACCATATGTCTCTTTCAAAATCGTCTAGTTTGGTCCCAAATAGTTTCATTCTGTCAAAATATCGATATTTCTCTATCTTAAATTCGTGTTACTTTGGATATTTACAAGTTTTTCTTGGAAAAGGCTTATATGTATTATGAAGTTTACAAAGAAGGTGAAAAACGGAGTAGTTCTTTGCAAGTAATAAATTCTGAATTCTAGTTATTGTTTCTAGAATGCTTACATATATGTGATATAATGTATATATACATTTACATTAATGACAAATGATGAATCAATTAACAATGGTAACATTTAGATTCAATCATTCATTACAAAAGAATTCCTCAAATCGATCTTTACGTTTACATCTCCATCTTCATATTGCTTCCTTCGTATAAACCTGAAAAACATTTAAATATTCTTGATTTAAAACGGAAAATTTATGGTGCTAAAAGTACATTATCTCTCAACTTGGCTTTTCTTTTTAAAGGGTTATTGAGAACCTTGGAATTTTCATCATTTTTGGTGGATGACAGTGATAAAGAAAGATACCCAACAAGCAACTTTCTTGGTCCAAAAATGGGAGCTTGGACCCATTGATCATTTAGTTTTTGTGGGTCTCTTTATTTGATGTGTATAATAATTAAATAAATAATCTCTTTTCTTTACCTGTAATTTTTTGTGATTGATATGGTATTGTTGATGAACCTTGTTGAAATTCCATTCTGTATAGATTCTGTAGATCACTATCCCATGCCACATTCGGATGGATTTGCTGCGAGTAAAAAGATTGAGTCATTATAAGCAAAACTCGGTTTTTTTTTCCATAGTTTCAAGAAGTTATTTCAAACTTAAAGAAAGAAAAACGAATTACATTAAAACATGATGAAACCACGAATGTTTCAGGGATCGAAACTGGAGCACCACCACTAATGCTTCTTCTTAACACCATGTCAATTGGGTTAATCCCCATTTCAAGCAACGAGTTCAATTGAAAATATGGGGAATTAGCCATCTCTGAGGTATATCCAGCTGTTGAAACTTCAAACATCTGATGATATATATATATACACAACATTAGTTAGATAATAGTTGAATACACAAATAAAAATACATTCAAATAGTACTACATTTAACATTTTAAGAATCTTGTTGACTACCTCTTTCATGATTAAGTTATCAACGTCTAAGTCTAGTCTTGGATGAACTGTAGAAAGCTTCATGGACAAGAACTGTTGCAATCCACATTAAAAAAAAAAAAGATGAGTTTCTTAATTTAGAAAGATTAAATTAATGGAAATGGATTGATTGTTGATGAACGGATTTCATAATTACTTCTACTTGTTTTTGAAGAGATTGAACATAATTGATGATTTCATCAAGCATTCCAGCTTTTCCAGTGATCTTGTTGCATCCAGGTACTAAATCTTGCAAATACTTCATTCTTTCACTGATTTTCTCCCTTCTTACCTATGAACACATATGAATCAAAATCAGTTGGGAGTGTATTTCGTTAATCCATATAATTGCATCCTCGAAATGTACGTAGTATCAAAATGACATGATCTAAAGGAATAACGTACTCTTTCGGCTAAACTATGGCTATCAGTAGCTTGCCCTCGACGAGCTCGAACATGAATATAATCTTGTTTTTGAGCTTCTGTAGGCTTTGATTTTTCTTTTGATGAAGTTTCTGAAGAGTTTTCTTCTGAACACCCTTTTAACTTCTTCTCTTTGATGCCATTCACTTCTGAAACCACCTGAAAGTTCTGTCACCCATCAAGATATATTAAATTTTGTGTACTTTTTTTTAAGGCAACTTTTTGAGAAAAAAATAAAAAAAGATTCGACATTTACCTTCTGATTCTCATGGGTTTTTCTTTTCTTGGGTGACAACAAGACTGAACTTGAGTTCTTCTGCAACTGCATGATTCTTTGATCCGCCATTAATGGTGAGAATAACTCGTCACACCCGTCACTGAAATCTGGCCACCCGTTTTCCAAACCAGGGTCTGGTTTAATGTTTCCAATCAAACCCAGAAATGGATTCGGAACCTGATGATCATTCTCATTGTAAAAACTATGTTGATGCTGTTGCAGTTGTTGCCACTTCATTCTTGCTTGTTGTCTCTCGAACACACTTACGTCGGTGCCGCCAGTCACGGTGGTGTTGTGACCGAGTAGCATGTCCGGAGAAACCCTGTTCATTCTGGATCAAAAAATTTAAATGGGTTTGTTGTAAGTACTTAATTAAACGTCCTTCAAGAACCAAAATGCGACTGAGATCCGTTGATTATACTTTTTAAGAAAAGTAAATGAAATATGTGTGTGTGAAAGAGGTGAGTGTGAGAGGATTTAGAGGATAAGGAGGAGAGGTAAGAGGAGGTGGGGTATATATAGAACAAGGGCGGGGAAGTGGGGAATTGTCGTCGGAGAGAGAGACAGAGACTGCCGGAGACTGACACAGGTGGCCGGAATAAATAGGAGGATAGAGGAGAGAGATGTAATCACAGGGAGAGCCATGGGTTGTGGGGACTCACTGACATGACTGCCACGTGGTGTGTTCCTGGGAAATAGTTAGAACATATACACTTTAATCCATTTATAGATTTTCATTAGTCGTGTGATTTCATCTTTTCAATCCCTTTTTGTCATAATTTAAATATTTGATTAAGAGTTTAAAACGCTAATAATATCAAAGAAAGAGGGTTGACATGATCAACTAGTTATTTTCATTTTAATCAAAGTAAATTATAAATTTAATTTTTGTGGTATTTTAAAAAGTACAGCTTAAGTGCAAGTCCAATTTTTTTAGAAAAACTTTATGTGTTTTTCACAAATCTAGTATATAGTTTTTAATTTCAAAAAACTTAATGTATCAATCCATATAGTTTCAAAACTTTTAATAATAAATAATATCTAAGCTACATGAAAGATAAATTAAATTCATTTTAGAATATATTTTGATTATCTTTATTTAAATCTATTAAAATAAATAAATTCCCCCCTCTCTCTCAGACACACACACACACACTCTCTCTCTCTCTCTCTCTCTCTCTCTCTCTCTCAACAACAGACAATCAAAAACACACTCTTTTCCCTTGTTCTTCCTCCTTGATCACTAACAACCACCTTCCTTTGTCTTTCTTTGAGCATGTCGATTTTGTTTTCGAAATGTCTGATATTGCAGAAGGTGGTTTGAAGGGAACAAATGAGGTCAATGGTTGTAGCGGATCAATTAGAGCAAAAGAGAGTTGAGTACTAGGGTTCAACTTCCCATACGTCCTTCTTCTCGTAGATCGGCTTCTACTTCTTTTGAACTTTGTCATCTACGAACCTCGACACGAGTAGTCTCGTATTTGGGGCAAAAATCCACCGAATTTCGATCTTTGACGACTTCTGCTTCTTTACATACCCAAATCTATTATCCCTCAAACCAACAATGTTAGATTCATCTTATGTGGTATTGATTTCAAGTATAATTTTTATTATAAGGTTCGGTTCTAAGATTTGATTTCATATATTATTTTGGTATGGTTTTGAGCTTCGATAACTTGATTTCATACTTGGTTATAAGCATTGATTTCATGTACAAAAGAGGGAGCATGATCAGCGAGCAAAGTGAGGTTCAAACACGATCTGCCCCTTTCTTTCCCTTTCACACAAGTCTAAGAAAAATGAGAAAAGATGAATTGGGTGTACTGGATGATGATGAACTAGGTGTATTGAGAGCATCATCGAGGGTTTTGGAAGATTTGTTGATTCCTCCTAGAATTCCCAGAAAATGATTGTTCTTTGTTGGAGTTCATGATTCATATGTTGGTGTTGGGAGGATGGTGATGAAAAAGAAGGTAGAATCTTGGATTGGATTGGATGATGATGATGACTTGTATCAGAAATGATCTAGGTAAGAATTTGGTGTTTATAGGTTTATGTACATAAAGATGGGAAGAAACATATGAATGGAGAGACAGAGAGATGTGGGTCATTCATGTATTTAATAATAAAAAAATATTAAAAGGAAATAATAAAACATGAAAAATAAATATGTAAAGGGTAAAAAGGTCATTTTAGTTTTCGAAATAGACTAAATCTACAACAAAACTAACTAAAAATGATTGTTAAAAATTTTGAAACCACAGGAATGATCTATGAGGTTTTTTGAACTTGATGACTATATATCAGATTTCTGGAAAAAATAGGAACCTTTATGACGTTTTTTCAAAAAAAAAATGTACATATGAGGTCCATAATTTAAATATCATGTAAATTTGGTGCCTCAAAAAATTAAATATATTTGAAAAACTATTTTGTCCTGCTGATTTTCTTGTTTATTTTTTATTTACTTAATTTTATTTATAATTAAAAAAGAAACCCAAAATCCATCGGCTCCTTTCCCCAACATTTGTCTATTCCTTTCGTACTCTCTCTCCTTCACACTAGTGTTGGTAGATCTACGACAAACCCCTTTCCAACAAAGCTACAACTTCCTTCGCTTTAGTATTTGTCAATGTTGGAAAAACCGTTTGACGGTAGCTCGACGGTCGACTGGTTTTAAGCGAGTAATCAGATTAGACGGCGATTAATCGGAGATCCTAAATTACTAACAAAATTATTTTAAAAAAGTAATATATCCTAAAAAAATAAGTATTTGAAAATTTAAAATTTTAAAATTTTGGTGTAATATATTTAAATTTGAAAATTTAAATTTTTTGGTGTAATATTTGAAAGTTAATAAATTTGAATTTTAAATTTTTTTCTCGCCTATGACTGTCAAGGACCGCCAATGACTGTCAAGCCCGATTTTGACCAATTTCCGCCGAACATCCTAATCGTAATTGGTTGAAGGTCGTCAAACAAGTAATTGGCGACCGGGGCTGATTTCTACAACATTGGCATTTGTTCAAGTTTTCCATAAGCTTTGACCACTGAAACGTGCAATAAAGTAAACAAGTAACTGGTTTAAGTCTATTACATGGTTAAAAGGTTCAAGCTTTATTCAAAATCAAACAAATTATCCAAGAAACCAACAAGCATTTGATTCATATTTTGTAACACCTGTTTTCCAGAATACATCAGTTAAGGGTTTAGAAGGATCAAATGTAAGGTTTTGGGGAAAAACCTTGTGTCGCGACATGATGAATGGAGCGTCATGACGTGACACACCAATTGGATGAATACGTATCAAGGATACCCGTCACAACGTGACGAAAGGAAGGTCAAGATGTGACCGTAGCTGCAACTGCAACTGCAGTCCATGATCTTTTAGGATTTCTTCCAAATTTAAGCCCAAAAACTCTAGGTTTAGGGCATCCTATTTAGCCTCCAACCCTATCAATGAAACCCTAGCATCCATTGATGAGTTCTTGAGATTTTGGCGGTATATTTGGTGCCTTGAATGAGAAGGAACCATCATAGGTGCATAGATCCAACTTGTAAGTCTCATCATCATCTTCTAGCACATGCTTTAGGCCTTTATGAGTATTCAAGCTCCAAGCTTTATGATTCTATTTTTAACGATCTAGATTATTATGCATTATTCTCCATGTTTAGAGTAGTTGGAGTGTTAGGATTCCATAAAGTTGGCGACATTATGGATCCTTAGGGCTCCATTAGGGTTAGTTGTGTTAGATCTGAAGTTTGGTAGAGTTTTGAACTCATGCATGAGGTTTTGACCTGTATTTCATAATTTGTGACCTAACATGAGCTCAAGACTTGCATAGGGAATTCATGTCTATAACCATTGATTTTTTATGATCCTTTAGATGTAAGAAAGCCTTATGGTGGAGATGAGTGTGTGGCTTAATGGATTAAAGGCTTAATCCATTAAGTTGACCAGAATTAGTTCTAACTATCTGACGATATCCCTGACATGTGGTAGTGTTTGAGGATATCACGGTTGTTTTTTCTGAATATTCCCACGACGTAGCCATGAGTTCTCCACGCCTTGGTGAGGGTTTGACTGTTGAATTTTGCTTTTTTGACCAACTTGACTTTGGGTCAACTTGAAGGAATTGGGTCATTGATTAAGGTTATATCTTGGTTTGGTGCAGGTCGGTCCGTCGGAGCAATCAGTACAAGCAGTGAGAATGTTGCTGTGTTTTTTGGGTCTTCAAATTAGGTGAGTTTCTCATTATATTATCTATGTCGTAGTAGAGTGCATGCAAGACTACCTGAGTTGATGATAACTCCAAGACTGCTGATAGTCCTTAGGGCTGCTGATCGCCCTTGGGTTGCTGATAACCCATCGCTGTTTATATTGATATAGGGGTAGTGGTACGTTGGTTAGAGTACCAGGAGATTAGTGATCATCCATTTGAATGCATTATGGGTTGTATGTAGTCATGTAGGATAACCTGATAACTCTTAATCTAGGATTTACTGCTTGTTCCTTGTTTGGTTATGGCTCTAGATTAGGATCACCTATTTGTAACACCCATTTATTTATTAGTTAAATAAATAAATTAGTGAACGGGTGGTAGCCTAAAATAAATAATTATATATCAAAATGTTGGTCTCATAGAGCTAATTGTCACACTTCAAGAGATTGGGGGTTGAAAGTGTGAGTTTGGGTGTAACAACTCAAATTTTCAAACAATTTTTTTTTTTCATTTTAAAAACATAATTATTTCCATTAAAACAAGACATAAACAGTTTAATCATTCGGTCAATACAATTATTCAAACTCCCAAGATCATGAAACATTCTTCAGTGTGTATCGATCATGCCGGCGCCTTCCCACGGTCCTCGCTAGTACCTGAAATACATACATACACAACAACTGTAAGCATAAATGCTTAGTGAGTTCCCCAATATACAACTTACGCACATACGCCTTCCGGCCCGGACCATTCGGTCCACATAACATTGCCTTCCGGCCCGACCTTCCGGTCCATGTGTCTCAGGGGACTTCCGTCCCTGCTGGGTAAACCTTCCGGCCTTACCCACGCCGACCTTCCGGTCCATCACACATCATATCGCCTTGCGGCCCATAATATATTCGCCTTCCGGCCCGTAACATACATAGCACATATAACATATAACATACCACATATAGCATACATATCACATATCATATCCGACCTTCCGGTCACACAGTCAAACCCTTCTGGGTACAGTATAGTGAGAAGACTCACCTCGTATGTGCTGAAAGCTAGCAACTCCTGAAATCACTCGCGTACAAACCAACGAGCTACAACCCTCCTATAACATTATATAACTCATTAACACTCATCTCATCTAAGTGTGACTATCCCTAAGAAGTCAGACTTAGGTCAACTCTGGTCAACGGTCAACGGTCAACTCGACTGGACTCGGCGAGTACCATGGCGACTCGGCGAGTCTAGTCGTCCTCACAAATTCCTGAATATTCCCTTTCTACTCGTCGAGTATCCCTCTTGACTCGACGAGGTCCTCGTGGAAGAATCGCGGGGCCACCCCGACTCCACTCGCCGAGTCTGATGAACAACTCGGCGAGTCCCAGTATATCTTCAAGCTACTCGCCGAGTCTGAAGAACAACTCGGCGAGTCCATGCCATGCAGACGAGTAACTGCTTCCTGAGATAGTTCTCGTCCCGAAGTACACATTCATGGGACCTTCTGGACCTCTAAAGGTCCTAATACAAGACTATAGTCGTGGGGTAACAAGGCATTACTTCATCAAATCACTAAATGGGTTCTATAAACCCTAATTTCATAAATACATCAAAATAACAGATTTGGTCCGAGTATTACCTGAAAACGCACTCTCTGTGTCCCCCAAATCTCAGGACTCAATCCTCCTTGATATTCCTTTAGCCAAATCCCTCTTCTTCTTGCCTAACCAATTCTTCCAAGTTCCAAAGCTTTCTCCCTTGCTCTAGGCGTCCACAGCGATTAGGGTTCCTCTCAATTGACCAAAAGACTGAAAATGACGGCCTAAGAGGCGTTAAATACGATCCAAACTGAACGGTTAGGGTTTCTGCTGAACAGCGTCGACTCGCCGAGTCCATATCTGGACTCGTCGAGTCCAGTCGCGGACCCGCGACCAAGTCCGCGATCCTACTCGGCGAGTCTAGGCTCCAACTCGCCGAGTCCCCTCTTAAATCACCCCAAAAACATAATTTTAAATAATACCTGGGATTCCGGGCTGTTACATTGGGACTCATTTTATAAATATCTATGAAGACAGGGGCTCTGTGGTAATTACCGGGAATTATTTTTTTTAAAAGAAATGAAGTGGAGGGGCTGAATATGTTATAATTAAGACATTGGGGGACTGTTTGGTAAATTATGTACCTAAGTTGTAAGGATTTTAATGGTGAGGGTTCAAAGGGTAATTATTGGATTTACTTTGAAAGAATAAGAAAAGGGAAGGACCAAAGGTGTTGTTATGGGGAAAAGTTTGATGGGCTTCGGGACTATAAAACCCATCACCCGTTAACCCTAACCCTAGCATGAAGGCAGCCGCCATCATCGGAAGACCTCCAGCAGCCACCCTCACCTCCTCTCCGCTCCAGCCGCCGGAGCCAACCCTGTTATGTCGGAAAGAAAGCAAGACCGTTGCTGTGGATTACCGCCGCCTCCCCTCTCCGTTGTCAAGGTCGTAAATAGCGCTGCCGGCAAGGACGTTTTTGCCAAGATCCCATAGCTGCCGACGACAACAACCTCGCTATCGTTTTTACCATTCATGGATAGAGAAACGACCCTATTGATCCTTTTTCCCCGTTTCTATTCCGGCGGTACGATGCTACTATTCCATTGTCGTTCGACCGCCACCTCCCTGCTATTACCACCGTACCCTCCGCCACAATCATCACTGTTGAAGACGAAGGGCCGCCATGGAGCGCCAAGGCAGTATGTGACCGAAGGAGACCTTTGGTTGGTCATCGTCGCTGGTTTGCTGTCGCCAATGTGAATCAGCCGCTTGATCCGACTGCCGTACGCCGCCACACGAAGGTTGGGAATCTGCCAGCCAGCAGCTAGGGTCGAGTCTGCGGGACTTCAGCGAGTGTGGGATTGTGTCTTCGGGACTTCAGCAGTGTGAGGTGAGTTACCTTCCAGTAACGGTGGGTCTACGGCCACAATGCCGGCCCACCAGTAGGGGTTGGATGTTAGATGATTGTCTTTGTGATATCATCTAGGTTTGCTACTATCTGATATGTTATATGTTGGCATGATATGTTAAATGTGATAGTAGTAGAGTTCGGTTGTTAGGACCGAAGGGTAGTTTGGACACCCCAGGTATGTCTGATAGTATGTTTGTGTTATGATATATGTGATAGTAGCTGAGTGTGGGCGATTCCCGTATCTCAGAGATAGTGGAGTGTGGGCGAGGCCCGTATCTCCATGAGTGTGGGCGAGACCCGTATCTCCTAGCTGTTCATTATATGATTGTATATACTTGTATGTTATAATTTAGTAGCTGAGTGTGGGCGAGGCCCGTATCTCCCAACTAGCGGAGTGTGAGCGAGGTCCGCATCTCCATGGGTGTGGGCGAGGCCCATATCTCCTAGCTGTTCATTATATGATTGTATGGCACGTGGTATGATGGGGGAACTCACTAAGCTTTGTGCTTACGGTTTACAGTTTTGGTTTCAGGTACTCGTTTTCAAAGGAAAGGAGCCGGCTTGGTCGCAACGCATCACACAATGTTTTCCGCACATGAGATCCTTGGGATTACACTCTAATATGGTTTTATGTTTTGATTATTGACATTTTGTTTTGACACGAGATGTTATTATGAATGTTTTATACTGATGGTTTTATGTAATAACTTATTTAAAAACGAAATTTTTAGCCTTGAAATTTGGGATGTTACAAGTTGGTATCAGAGCCTTGGTTTGAGGGATTCGGACATACTCTCGGGTGTGTCTGAACTCAAACTAAGGGCTTGGTATGAAAATTTTCAAAAGTAAAACCATTTTATAAAAAGGAGTTGAAAAGAATCTGAAAAGAGAAAAGAACTTTGAGAAGAACAAAGTGTGTGATGCGTGCAATCAGCCGAGCTCAAGTAAGTTTTCCCTAAGATACCCATACATTCTATGTTATCGTATGATATGATATGATTATGAGAATTGCATGCTAGATTAGGGCTAAGGATCTAGGAGGATGCCTTATATGCCTATTGTATGTGCTTGTAGACTTGCATGCTAGTACTGATCAGTTAGTGATAGGATAGCCTAATTAGGTTATGCCTGATTGTATGAGCCTTTGAATTGCATGTACAGATTCCTGATTAGAGGATAGAATGATTTGATTGGAATATGATGGTTAGATTTTCCATTGTCTGAATGCTGCTTGCTTTGTGCTTTGTGGGAGTCTTTGTGATGTGAGTTAGCTACTAAGTGAATATGCTAAGTCACATGGGACACATGCCGAATAATCTCATATTGATGGACTTGACCCTATTGCACAACTCTTGTTTGAGTCCAACCATTCTAGGGATGGGTGTCTCACTCGAAGGATTATCTGATCTCTGTTGCAAGTGGCTATATTCATAAGGTAGCTAGTTGACATTATTGGGAATCTTTCAGCAGCTGAGGACTGGGTGAGTTTGGGAACCTAGGAAAGCCTAGGATATGTATCAGTGGGTTAGTAGTGAGGCTCAGTTAGACTTGGGTGTACCAGTTGAAGAAGTGACTTGGAGGATCCAGGAGGATTGCTGAGGAAAGTATGGATATGTGTGGAAGGTAGTATTGGGCCCGTACTACTGAAAGCACAGGATCCATACTCGAATCAGTGAGAGTCTTGGAGAATCTAAGAAGCTTCAGGGAAGAGTTTGTGACCCAGTTTGGGGACAGAGGATGTTCCAGTTGTTGCAGCTTAGCCATTGGCAAGCGAGCTAGTGAGCGTGACAGGCTGTCAGACCCTAAAGGATATGATTTCCAAGAGTTGCAGATGCGGGATCGATTTGCGAGCACCCTGGAAAGAGAGGTGCATGCCAGGTGTGTATAGTAGAGGGTTTCGGGAAGAGACCCATGACTTCTGATCATCGGGTGAAAGGCCAGCAGGGCCTGAGTCAGTGCAACGCGTACGAGAAAGTACATGAGGGAGTTTGTCACTCCAAGGGTTTAGGCTGCTACAGGGTAGTAGGATTGGTCATGTCAACAGAAGGGGGTCAGTATTTCTCCAGATGTCACGGGTATGTCATCTTCTATGATATTAGGTGGATGTTTGAAATACGTACCACTTTGGAATTATGAGTGAGTTTGGATAAGTCAGATCTCGGGTCGGTTTCTTGCTAGTGTTTGGGTTACCAAGGATCATATGTGCCTTCCTGCATGCCGAAAGGTCCTTGATGAACCCAAAGAGGGACGCATCTTGCGGAGTGGGTTCCGCGCATACCGTTATCATTTCGGATCTTCGTCGGGATCTATGCAGGAGTATTATTTAGAGGATACTCGATCAGGGTTGGAGTGATTGTTCTCCAATGAAGTCAGCGTTCAGAGGTTCTATCATTGTTCAGGTATGGTCGGTAATTGTTTATGGATGAACTTTGGAGTTCAAGGAACTACCGTTGCTAGGACAGAACTGGTGATAGGAAGAGGGTAGTGTCAGTCGCGGGTGTTAGATGCATAAGTGGCTGGTCATTGGATGTTCAAGAGAATTATGTTTTCGCATGGGTCGTGTTCGGTTAGAGTTCAGTGGTACTACAAGATTGGGAGAGGGAACGAGGATTCGTCAACTAGAGTGAAGATTAAGGTCTTCAACTGACAACATGTTAGATGGATTGAGGTGTCAGACTGGATCAGGTTTCAAGAGTACTCATCGAGATTTCCGAGGATGGGAGATCTCAAGGTTTAATCGGCAATTAAACGCCAACATTGGCAGGCACATGTTGTCATCAGTGGGATATTAGAAAGCGAGAAGGATTGGGAATCCTTCAATTCTCATGTGATGTGAAGACTTAGTCGAATCTAAGTGGGGGAGAGACTTTTTTTTATAAAGTTCTCCAACTGTGAGTTCTGGTTGTGCAAGGTGCAATCTCTTGACCACCTTGTCAACCAGAAGGATATTCTAGTTGATTCGGCCAAGATAGAGGCCGTGGTGCAGTGGGAGATTCCGAGGTCTCCATCTGAGATTCAGAATTCCCTGGGTATAGCGGGTTATTACCAGAGATTTATACGGGACTTCTCCGAGATTGAGGTTCCTTTGACCCGACTGACCAAGAAGTCGGTGACCTTTCGTTAGGGGCCTGAGCAGCAGGCAGCCTCGAGACTCTCAGACATCGGTCGTGCGAGGCACCGATTCCCACCCTACCAGAGGGTGTAGATGATTTCATGGTTTACTGTGACGCTTTGATCATGGGCATGAGTGCGGTACTGATACAGTGGGCTTACGTGATAGCAGGTTTCAGGAACCAGGTTAGAGTCCCGGTTAGGACTCAAGTTCAGTGATGTGTTAGGTCGAGTGCATGTTTGACCCGGTTTGGGAAGTGTTGTAAGACTGCGGGGGTAGCCGTAGCATTCACTAGTGGTCAGTTAGAATGGGAAGTGTTGTAAGACTACGGGGGTAGCCGTAGCATTCACTAGTGGTAAGTTAGCATGGGGAGTGTTGTAAGACTGCGGGGGTAGCCGTAACATTCACTTGGTTGGCACAGATGGCATGAGCACGTTGTTAGGACGCGGAATGAACAGTAGTGCCCACCAGTTCGGGTGTAGCAGTGAGGATATGGGAATCCACAGATTGGATTCGGAATTACCCAGATGGATTAGGTCTGGTTGAGCCAATGCCGAGACTATAGGAGCGCCACTACAGTTATGAGATCAGGGAAGCAATGGATTGCTTAAGGTCGTTTGTGATGTAAGACTACCATTGGTTAGGTAGCAATCACTTTTAGCCTTGGATTTGGTGACGTCAGGATTTGACGCATGGACTTGAACAGTTAGATCGAAAGGTTATTAGAGCCTCAGTGGCATGATAACTAGTGGTAACTAGTTCAAGAGAAGGATTTCTTTCGAAAGTCGTGTGAGGCGACTAAGTGGGAGCCCTTTCGGCTCGGCGACGGGGCCGGAACCTGATATTTCAGATGACTGACGGATGAATTGAGACTAGGAAGGTCTCGAGAGATTTTGGGAAGCAGCTATGTAGCAACATGCTACTTCAGGCAGTTTAGTGATTAAGCAGTTTTAGCACTTGGGCAGTGTTAGCATTTGTGCTTCAGGTTGCGAGTACGGATGTAATAGCTAGATGATTTGGGGAGTGAGAAGGCACTCACAGCAGGAGTATCTGATCCTTGGATAAGTATAAGTGATCTGATGGTGGGAACCTCGAGTTTTCAGAATTTCGGTAGTTAGTTGAGGGATAAGTACACTGGTACCATCTATAATGATTTAGTATGAGTGGTCTGTTTGGGATTCAGACCATCTCGATACAACAGATTTCAGATGCAATAGATGTGGTCTTGTCGCGAGGAATTCATTCACCTGCAGATTTTAGGGCTTTGCGAAGATTGGTTATTGCTACCCTAGGAAGGCTAGGGTGTGCCCAAACGGTGATCATGCTAGTAGAAGTGGTTTGGCATATAAGAAGTAGTAAGGAGTGATTTCGAGGACGAAATCTAATTGAAGTGGGGGAGAGTTGTAACACCCATTTATTTATTAGTTAAATAAATAAATTAGTGAACGAGTGGTAGCCTAAAATAAATAATTATATATCAAATGACGGTCTCGTAGAGCTAATTGTCACACTTCAAGAGATTGGGGGTTAAAAGTGTGAGTTTGGGACTCATTTTATAAATATCTATGAAGACAGGGGCTCTGTGGTAATTACCGGGAATTATTTTTTTTTAAAAAGAAATGAAGTGGAGGGGCTGAATATGTTATAATTAAGACATTGGGGGACTGTTTGGTAAATTGTGTACCTAAGTTATAAGGATTTTAATGGTGAGGGTTCAAAGGGTAATTATTGGATTTACTTTGAAAGAATAAGAAAAGGGAAGGACCAAAGGTGTTGTTAAGGGGAAAAGTTTGATGGGCTTCGGGACTATAAAACCCATCACCCGTTAACCCTAACCCTAGCATGAAGGCAACCGCCATCATCGGAAGACCTCCAGCAGCCACCCTCACCTCCTTTCCGCACCAGCCGCCGGAGCCAACCCTGCTATGTCGGAAAGAAAGCAAGACCGTTGCTGTGGATTACCGCCGCCTCCCCTCTCCGTTGTCAAGGTCGTAAATAGCGCTGCCGGCAAGGACGTTTTTGCCAAGATCCCATAGCTGCCGACGACAACAACCTCGCTATCGTTGTTACCATTCATGGATAGAGAAACGACCCTATTGATCCTTTTTCCCCGTTTCTATTCCGGCGGTACGATGCTACTATTCCATTGTCGTTCGACCGCCACCTCCCTGCTATTACCACCGTACCCTCCGCCACAATCATCACTGTTGAAGACGAAGGGCCGCCATGGAGCGCCAAGGCAGTATGTGACCGAAGGAGACCTTTGGTTGGTCATCGTCGCTGGTTTGCTGTCGCCAATGTGAATCAGCCGCTTGATCCGACTGCCGTACGCCGCCACACGAAGGTTGGGAATCTGCCAGCCAGCAGCTAGGGTCGAGTCTGCGGGACTTCAGCGAGTGTGGGATTGTGTCTTCGGGACTTCAGCAGTGTGAGGTGAGTTACCTTCCAGTAACGGTGGGTCTACGGCCATAATGCCGGCCCACCAGTAGGGGTTGGATGTTAGATGATTGTCTTTGTGATATCATCTAGGTTTGCTACTATCTGATATGTTATATGTTGGCATGATATGTTAAATGTGATAGTAGTAGAGTTCGGTTGTTAGGACCGAAGGGTAGTTTGGACACCCCAGGTATGTCTGATAGTATGTTTGTGTTATGATATATGTGATAGTAGCTGAGTGTGGGCGAGTCCCGTATCTCAGAGATAGTGGAGTGTGGGCGAGGCCCGTATCTCCCAACTAGCGGAGTGTGGGCGAGGCCCGTATCTCCATGGATGTAGGCGAGGCCCGTATCTCCATGAGTGTGGGCGAGGCCTGTATCTCCTAGCTGTTCATTATATGATTGTATATACTTGTATGTAGCTGAGTGTGGGCGAGACCCGTATCTCAGAGATAGTGGAGTGTGGGCGAGGCCTGTATCTCCCAGCTAGCGGAGTGTGGGAGAGGCCCGTATCTCCATGGGTGTGGGCGAGGACCGTATCTCCTAGCTGTTCATTATATGATTGTATGGCACGTGGTATGATGGGGGAACTCACTAAGCTTTGTGCTTACGGTTTACAATTTTGGTTTCAGGTACTCGTTTCAAAGGAAAGGAGCCGGCTTGGTCGCAGCGCATCACACAATGTTTTCCGCACATGAGATCCTTGGGATTACACTATGATATGGTTTTATGTTTTGATTATTGACATTTTGGTTTGACACGAGATGTTATTATGAATGTTTGATACTGATGGTTTTATGTATTAACTTATTTAAAAACAAAAATTTTGGCCTTGAAATTTGGGATGTTACACTCTTCATCTGTCTATCTCACTTCTGATTACATATAGCTATGCATTCAGTAGTGGTCTGCTACTGGTGATGTAGGGTACATTGTAAGGCCCGACATGCGGTAGTGAGCTGCTAGTCTGGTAGACTAGTATTGGTGTTACATGTGTTTAAATTCTTATTTGTTGATTATTGTTATGTGTTATTGAGCTGCTGATAACTCTAGGGAATGTTGTTAGCTCATTGAGACTACTAATAGTCCCTAGGGTTGCTGATAACCCACATGGCATGAGGCTAGTGTGGGATTAGGTGTCTAAGCCCATAACTATAATTGATATGTACTTGACCCAAGAGTAGCATGGTCCATTTGGGTTGCATATCACCACGACAATTTGATAGGATGGACTTTTGAGAAGAGGTTATTTATGATTTATTAATATATTATAAGTTCTAATATATTAATATGAAATCATATTATTTAATTAGTATTGATCAAGAATTAATTAGGAATTAATTTAGTGATCAAAAGAGACTAATTAAATGTAAGTGTTGAAGATTTAATGCTGCATCATTGGGCCTGTTTTGTTTAGTCCATTTTGTATATATGAGTTGGGCCTGTCCACTCGTATTTACTACTAGGGTTATAATATATAAGGTGCATGCTTTCTACATATTTGAAAATGTTTATTTAGAATTATCTTTGTAACCATATTTTACGCCTCTACAGAAGCAATTCTTCATCGAGTTCTTCTGAGGCGTGGCAGTTAATCATTCAACACCAGTTTGATCACATTGTGTTCTTGTTTACCTGTTTTTAATCTATTCGATCATTAAGGATTTATTCCTATCAATTGGTATTAGAGAAGGAGACTGTGTACTTAATACGCATCTCTTCTGTTTGAAGAAATGATTAGGGTTTTCGAAAATATTGGATCTATTAAGAGTCGTCACTGATTTATTGACGTTACTCTGTGATCTCAATATTAACCTAATAAGTGTTTACAGTCTGATAATTGCAGGTATTAAAAGATTATTCACTATGCAGAATGACGATTCAAACATCAACTCCTTGAATATCTCAAGCAGCATCAGATCAAAAACCAGAATCCCGATTCTTTTTCCTCATGAATATGAAGTCTGGGCGCTAAACTTTGAAGATTATGTTTTAGGTTCAGAATAGAATGGTTATCTGATTTGGGAAGCAATCACTCTAGGTCTGTTTGTTCACACAAAGACCAAAAGAAAAATCAATACCCAGAAAGAATACAACCAACTGCGTCTTGATGTGAAGGACGTTCCTCAAGATGAAAAAGACAAACTCATGAGCAACATTAAAGGAATGAGGATCATCAGATTCGCTTTGCAAGCAGATACCTTTCGTCTTGTTAGTTCATGTGACACAGCGAAGGCTATATAGGATAGGTTGAGAGAGCTCTATTCCACAGACGTAGATCTAGAACACTCAACTCAAACGCTTTTGTTATCCGATTTTGGCGAGTTCGTTCAAAAGCCTGAAGAAACTCTGAGTTCCACCTTTAATTGATATAATCATATTCTCAGCAAGATGATGAAGCACGGAATAGGACGTGAACTGATTGAGCAAAAAGGTCACGTTCATGAACGAACTACGATAAGAGTGGAAAGCAGTGGTGTCAACTGTTAAAGCTCACGAACAGTTCAAGAACTATACTCTTGCGATGCTTGTGGGAATTCTGAAGGCGCGAGAGAGTGAAGTAATGAAAGAAGAAAAGGTGGTGTCTGGATGGGGTCTTTAGCCTTAGTTGCAAAACGCAAAATTGTTGTTGATGACAGATCTAATTCATATCATTCTGAGTACAAGCTCTCAAACGAAGATTTTGCTTTAATGGTGTCTAACCCTAAGCGATTTTCTAGGAAGAAGTTTCCCTCAAGCAAAAATAGGAACTGGCAGGGAAGCTATAGCTTAGAGAAAGTGAAAGAGGAGAACAAAAGTAATTCTCAAAAAGAGGAAGAGAAGAAGGAGAAAAAGGTTGTTGGTGACTCCGGATACTATTGTAATTATTGTCATGGTAAAAACCATCTTGCAAAGGAGTACATGTTGCGAAGGAAGAATGAGAAGAATGAAGGAGATGATGAGGAGGCCTATTACATGCGAAAGCTGGAAGAGATTAAGAAGAAGAAGTCTAATGATAATTCTATGCCTGCTTTTTTTGTACATGAAAACTAGGCTCAAGGTGAGTTCGGAGGATTGGATGTCTGGTCAACAGATTCAGAAGATGAAGAAGTACGCAAGCCCACACATGGAAGGGCGTTAGTTATGAAAGAACAGAATTCGTAGTACTCAGGAAGATGCTTGATGGTGACTGATGGTGGATCGCAGATGCAGGAGAATGCAAGTGTGAGTGGAACGAGCGAAGATAGTTGTTTCGCGGCAAGGCCTGTTCCAGAACAGATCAACGAATGCAAACAACTGATCAATAAGGTAAATTCCATTCTTGAATCACTTAATATTCCTATATCTAGATACAAAACAGAACTTAACGATCTAAAATTCACCTTTTCAAGTATAAGCGATAGTTTAAAGCGAACCCGGTTATCAAACTCTAACCTGACCGATCAATTGAGTAGGGCAACATCCAAGGGTGAGGAGAGACGTAAGTGGATCCAGAAGGTTGAGTTGGATTTGTCTAAGTCTAGGGACGAATCTACTTATTTGCATAGAGATAACTTAATGCTTTTAAAATAGAAAAACATTTTTTGTTTGATTACAAAAAGGATTTACTTCAATATCACTCAACTGCACCTTGATTGTGAAATCGGTAAGAAAATCCATAAAATGTTTTGCCATTTCTCGAATTAAAGGAAGACAAAATAGACGCAGACTGTTACAATTGCGAATCTATTGTTTCGTCTGAAGAAACTTCTAATGCATACAAATTCGGACTTGAACATATGGAAATTTACATTAAGTCCAAGGACCACAAAAACATGTTGAAACAGATTTTGGATGAAAATGATAAAAAGCAGATCAAATATGATACTACGCAAAAATTTGATTCATTGAATGCCAATTTGAGTTCAGAAAATAAAATAAATGTTGAAAGCACTTTTGAATTTGATGAGGATAGTGATATGAGTGACATTTCTGTAGAGGATGAGGTTGACTGCTCAAAGTTTGTTAAAATTGAATCTCCACTTGTGAAAGCTCTTATTTCTGAAAATTTTGTTGAGTTTGCAAGAGTTGTTCAAAACTAACATGATTTTTTGAAAGAAAAAGCAAATGTTTTTCCAAAAGTTCAAACAATGCCCAATCAAGTTTTTAAAGCCAATGGGGTAACCGAAAATCAAACAGTCGAGCGAAAGACCATTGTCGACAATGACAACAAAGACGGATGTGATGATCTCTTCTGGTCAGCTCCCATAGATAATGCTAACGAAACCGTCGGTTTATCTGAAAGAACTTCCTGGAAAGTCAAAGGAAGATACATGGCTGAACCCTTTAATAATCACTCAGCATTTGAAAAAGGTAGCCCTAGTGGTACCAAGGAGGTTCGCATCGAATCTAACCCCGTGAAGAGCGAACCTGAAGTGACAAAAGCGAGTCCGAAGGTAAACATCCATAAGTCATCAAAGCAACTTGCTGATTAAAAACGACAAAGGAATGAAAGATATAGGAGAAATCTCAATGAATGGAAGCAATTTTGGCAATCCCAAAATTCAGATTATGTTCGCTACAAAAGAAGAACGAATCACAAAGCGAAAGCTCCTTCGCGAGTAAACTCCAATCAATGTTCGCATTGTTGTTCTCATAGTCCAAGGGACTCTCAGCAAAAAGGGACTCCAAAACCTATCTTCACAAAGCAACCAATGGAGAGACCAAAGCCTTGTCACTCTCAATCCACGAAGTTTGCACCTAATAACATCAAAGGAAAGGGAAAGCTTTTTTCGGAGCCAAAAGCTCCAACTAAGAAAACTAATGCTAACCCTAAGGAAGCTAAAAAGATGCCCGTCAAGAATCAAGCTAATAACAAGAATAAAACTTTTGATTCTAAAGAAACTAACTTAAAAGATTGCAAAATCAAAGTTTTCACATTTAACTAAAAAGATGAAACCACTCTTATAAAACGAACATATATGGTTGATCTTAATATTACTTTTCCTAGTTTTGTGAAAGGCTCACAAGGACCCAAGAGACTTTGGGTTCCTAAATCTGCTTGAATTTTGCTGGTTATTCGTGAAGAACAGTTCGACGCTGAATGGTACAACAACAGTGACTGTTCACATCACATGACAGGGAGAAAGGAGGAACTACAAGAGTTCAGGGCTCTCAAGGATGGCGGCAAAGTAAAATACATGAATAATTCTTTTGGCAAAATAAAAGGCTACGACATGATAACGAATGGGGAATTCTCTAAAGTGGCTTATCTTAAAGGCTTGCATCACAACCTAATCAGTGTCTCACAGTTAGTTGTAGGAACCAAATTGAAAGTATCATTTGATGACGAAGGATCAGAAATCATTGAAAAGAAATCCAAGACTGTTCTTCTGAAATCACAACGAAATGGTGAAATGTATCCACTAAATCTAAACCCTATACGAGGAAAACCTGCCATTTGCCTGCTTACAAAAGCTCACTCAGACGAAAGCTGGTTATGGCACAGGCGACATTCACACTTCAACTTCAAAGACATCAACAAACTCGTTCTTGGTGATCATATGCGAGGACTTCCTTTATTGAAATTTGACAAGGATCATTTGTGTGTAGCCTGTGAGATAGGAAAGCAAAGTAGAAAGAGTCATCCAACTATTGTAAACACGAAGGTCATCGAACCTTTGGAACTTCTACACATCGATCTTTGTGGACCTTCAGCTATTAAGAGTGTTTGTGGTAGTAAATATATTCTAGTAATTGTCGATGATTTTTCCCATTTCACTTCGGTATTCTTTCTCAAACAGAAATATGATGCAACGCCAAAACTCAAGGATTTCATCAAGAAGTTGAGCTTCAACTGTGAAAGCTGGTTCGCAACGTTCACATCGACAACGGGATAGAATTCAAAAACCAAGTATTTGAAGAATTTCTTGCTGAAAATGGAGTCACAAACAACTTCTCTGCTCCCTACACTTCACAACAGAATGGCGTAGTTGAAAGACGAAACCGTTCCTTATGTGAAGCTGCACGAACCATGCTAACGTTCGCATGTTTGCCACTATACTTCTAGGCTGATGCGATTGCTACCGCTTGCTTTACCCAAAATCGATCCATCCTAAGTAAGCGATTCTCAATAACCCCTTATGAAATCATAAATGATCGCAAACCTAATGTTAAGTTTTTCCATGTTTTTGGCTCCAGGTATTTCATCTTCAACTCCAAAGAACAACGGAACAAGTTCGATGTGAAAGCTAACGAAGGTATATTCTTGGGATATTCACTAACATCCAAGGCATATAAGGTTCTCAACAAACGCTCTAAGAAGATAGAAGAAACCTACTATGTCATGTTTGACGACAATTATCTAAAGCGAATTCAGTCGAACGAAAGCCAGATCATGGAAATCTTTCCTAAACCTTGTCCAGCCGTTATTCCTATTTCCAACCTTTATGAAGAATTCATGTTGCTCTTTGATGAACTTGAGAAAGCTATCACATCTGAAGCTAAGGCAGCGGATAATAAAGTCGATGAACTTAAGAAGATTATCGTTGATGCTGTGAAAGACTGAAAGACATGCCACAACAGCCATCCACTGCGAATGTCCCTCGAGACATGCACACCACTTTCCAGAGGGAGAATTTTGGGTCTAACACACAATTCCAGGGGGAGGATGCTACACCTCTAACCTCGAATGCTTCTCTACAGGAGGAGGATTTTACATCAGCTACTTGTACTTAGCCTCTTCCTGATGGAGATTGTTCCCTGCCAACTATGACCCCCGAACTTCCATTCACAACTGATGATTCAATTCCTGAGGTCAGCGAGTTCACATCATTCGAGGGGGGAGAATAAAGAAGCGAATGATGACTTGGATGATCAATCATTTCAATCTAAATTTGAGGAAGTAAACGTTGAACTAAATCCATCCTTAGATCCAAATTATCCTCCTTTAACCAAATGGACAAGAGATCACCCAAAAGCTCAAGTTATTGGTGAATCCTCTGCAGGTGTCCTTACCCGTTCTCAACTGAAAGTGAAGCAAACTGCATTGTTTTGCAAAGTAGAATTTTGTATGTTTAATTCGTTCGTATCCAATATTGAACCCAAAACCGTCAACACTGCTCTCGATCACTCGGACTAGGTGCAAGCAATGCAAGATGAACTCAATGAGTTCGAACTAATTAAAGTTTGGAGACTGATTCCAACTCCCCCAAATGCATCGGTTGTTGGTTTAAAATGGGTGTTTCAGAATAAAATGGATAAAGAAGGGAATGTTATCAGGAACAAAGCTAGACTGGTGGTCAAAGGTTATGGCAAGGAAGAAGGATTGACTTCGAAGAGACCTTCGCACCCATTGCAAGGTTGGAATCCGTTCTCATCTTCTTGGCATATGAAACACACAAAAATTTTGAACCTTTTCAAATGGATGTGAAGTGTGCATTCCTAAATGGCGAATTGGAAGAAATCGTTTATTTAGAGAAACCTCCTAGATTTGTAAATGAAAAATATCCTAACCACTGTTATATTATTGACAAAGTAGTTTATGGTTTAAAGCAAGCTCCAAGAGCCTGGTATGAAACACTAACTCGTTTTCTTAAAATGTCTTAATTCAAGCAAGGTTCGGTTGACCCAACCTTCTTTCGCAAGAAAGAGGGTGACCACTTGATGATTGTGCAAATTTATGTTGATGACATCATCTTTAGATCTACTAATCCCAGCCTAATAGCTAAGTTCCGGAAGCTGATGGAAACTAAATTTGAGATGAGCTCAATGGGTCCAATTAAATTTTTTCTTGGCTTAAACATTAGACAGGGATTGGAAGGAAATTTTCATCAATCAGGAAGCTTACACGAAGATCCTACTTGCTAAGTTAGGAATGTTGGGGGACTCAAAGATGAAGGTTCAAATGGCATTCGAAACGAAACAGACTCCTTCGCTGGAAAAACATGTTGCTGATATGACCCTTTATCGTCATATGATAGGTTCCTTCATGTATCTAACAACTAGCATAACATATATTATGTTTTCAGTTTGTTATTATGCTAGGTTCCAAGACAACCCACGTGAACCTCATATGGTGGCTATCAAGAATATCTTCCGGTATCTAAAACGAACGTCATCTCTTGGAATTTGGTAACCTGCGCACTCAGGTTTTTTCGTACAAGCATTTTCAGATGCTGACCTAGGCGGTTGCGGTTTAGATAGAAAAAGCACAACTGGTGGATGCCAATTTCTTGATGGCAAGCTGGTGAGTTGGCAATCAAAGAAACAAACATGCGTATCGTTGTCAACGGCTGAGGCTAAATACATAATTGCAGCTTCGTGCACATCTCAAGTCATTTGGATTCAAAGCCAACTTCATGATTATGGATTAAGTATGAAAATAATTCCTCTCTATTGTGACTCCGAAAGTGCCATTCGCATTTGTCACAACCCAGTGCAACACTCAAAGACGAAACACAAAGCATTGAGGTATCAATTTATTAAGGATCATGTGGAAGATGGCAATTTCGAGATTCATTTCATAAGATCCGCTGATCAATTGGCTGACATATTTACCAAGGCCCTACCTGAAACAACATTTAATAGAATCCTTCAAGGGCTGGTAATGATGGAAGCTGATTCAGTACCAAATCCACTATCGCACTCATAAAATCTTCACTGCGAATCGATGCGAACGTTCGCAGGCTTTCGCAGTCAACTGTTCATTCACAGTCCATTTTATCGATGTGAATCAATGCGAACATTCGTAGTAGTTCGCAGAGCATTGTTCATTCGTGGTTTGGTATTTCGTATATCCTTTTGTACATTTTGTATATTATTGTTTATCCTTTTTTTTTAGTTTGTATACTTTATTTTCTTTTTGTTTAATTTTTTTTATTTCATTTTCAGAAAATCTCCAAAACCAAAAATAATTTATTTGTTTTATTTTTAATGGTTTTTAGAAAAATCAAAATCACAAAAGTATTTTTAATTTGTGTCTCTTTCTATTTTTTATTCTTTTTTCAAGCCATTAAAAATTCCAAAAACTATAATTTACACCAAGATCATAGAAGAAGATGTTCACAACATTTATCAACTCGTGTGATGGGGCAGGTATAAATCTCGTTACTTATGTATTAGCTAAGGGTCCCTAGAAGCATGCTGATGCATGTTGACCAAAGCCTCAACGACTCGACTGTGAAGCCTTAATGAGTTGATTCTACCAAACAATTCTTCCAAATCAGGCTACGTATTCACATTATTCATGAGCTACCTTTCTCTTCTCACATTGAGTTAAGAGTTATCTGCATGGTCACTTTCACATTGCATAGGTAGTTTCACTTTCTAGTAACCATCTACTCTCTTCTCCACCATTTTTGCATCCATATATGTAACCCTTGAGACTCTCAAGAATTACCACTGAAGTTTATGGTTACACAAACATCTGTGTTAATGATCTTAGTTTCATTCTACCACGAACTGAGTGAAACCCAAAATTCAATACCTTATATGAGTTGACGGTGAACAATCAAATGTTCTAGTACTTTCACCCAAGAATTAACGAAAGTCCACATTCATGGTCAGTACCAAGAAATCTCTTTTCTTTTGAGAGATCCTAATGAAGTGTTCTCGTCCCAAGACATTTCCTCCAATGGATCCAGTTTATTTATTTATTTATTTATTTATTTTGAGATTTCAATATTTTTCCAAGTCACTTAAGTAAATTCCAAACCTACTCATTCAACTGAGTACACTGGTCACACGGGTACCTCCTCCAAAATTTGCACTTATGTCAAGTTCGTAGTTTGGATGAAGGATGAACCACCATTATAAGCCTTATTAAAAGATGCCTTTCAGTGTTTCTCATCAAACATTTGATCGTATTCAACAAGAAACCACACAGACACTTCTTAGTCTCTCTTGACTATGAAGAAAGAGATCTTTGCCTGGGATCAATAGATTAATGTCTCTAGTTAGACATCACACATCCCACAGATCAACTTCGTTTTATTTCTTTTTCTTTGACACTCTTGCACGAAGATCCTAGTGATTTTCCAAAAGTCTAGTTCGTGGTTACAAATAATTTTCAGGTCCGCAGTTGTACTCATGATTAGTGACACTGAACGTCCGGGGTGTATGAATTCAACGTGCTTTCTTTAGTGCGAAAGTAGATGAGCTGACGCGGCAAGTTTTAAAAAATAAGAATTCAAACGGGCGCGTGCAAAGTTGAACGGACAGATGTTAATACGCCGCGTGACGCAAGCTTCTGACTTATCACATCTGTCAAATCACGCTTTTTCAGGCGACGATTCATTATTCGAGATACTCTCTCTCCAGATTTTGTTCACCAAATCTAATCGTATATAAAGGTTTTGACGGTTCCATATCTATTTACCACTTTCAAAATCTCTAAACGATCTCTGGCGATAACAAAGCTCTCCACTGTTCATCTTCTTCTTCAAGCTTCATCAATGGCGGCTTCATCTAAGAATCTTTCCGTTCAAGACCAAACTACTCATTCAACTATTCTGGCTATTAAGCAACATCAAAACCTCATTATCGATCTGGATCTAGTTAGATATGATCCCTTTCTACTACCTCTAATTGAGTGCCTGAAATACTCCCCTCTCACCATTGCTTTACCTTAAGTTGAGAATGTTCCCATATCGATTCTCTCCAAAGCATACACAATGGCTAACTATGTCAAGCAAGAACAACGAATATACTTCGACATCCATAATCATACAACCTCAATTTCTAAAACCTGTTTCTGCAAACTGTTAGGGTTTCCTCAGTCAGAAAACATGGTCAACCTGGAAACCATTTCCAACGTTGCTATCTTGAAAATGTTTTATCAAATGGGGTACAAGGAAACTCTCACTGCTGTTTCTAAGTTCAAGAAACCCAATCTTCCACCTATATGGAACGCCCTATTCACTATCTTGTTCAATGCTTTTTTAGAAAGGGTCACTGGTAACAACTGTTCAAGCAATCTCTTCATGGGTCTGATGTTTGGCCTTTATATTGGTCAAAATGTTAACTATGGTTCTATTCTCTGGGCTCAACTTATCCAGAGCAGTCATTTTGTTACTCGTCACAGTGAGATCTCCTGTGCGAGATTCTGGACCATTGTCGTTAACAGGGAAATTAAGCATCTCAAAATTCCACCGATGTTTGATGCACTGATGGCTTCTATTTGTAACAGCCCGAAATCTCAGGTATTATTAAATTATGTTTTTGGGTGGTTTAAGAGGGGACTCGGCGAGTTGGAGCCTAGACTCGCCGAGTAGGATCGCAGACTTGGTCGCGGGTCCGCGACTGGACTCGACGAGTCCAGATATGGACTCGGCGAGTCGACGCTGTTCAGCAGAAACCCTAACCGTTCAGTTTGAATCGTATATAATACTCTCATAGGCCGTCATTGTCCGTTTTTAGTCGACTGAGAGGAACCCTAAACGGCTGTGGACATCTAGAGCGAGATTGGAGGATATTAGGGCTTGAAGAAATTGTTGGGCAAGGAGGAGAAGGGTTTTGGCTAAAGGAACAGCAAGGGATTCGAGTTCTGTGGTTTGGAGACTCAAAGAGGGCATATTCCAGGTAAGGTTTCGGATTCCTTTCTGTTAGTTACTGTGTTTATGAACCTAGGGTTTATGAAAAACCCATTTAGTGATTAGATGGGTTATTACGTTATTACCCAGATGTTATACCCACAATAATGAGATGTTTAGAAGTCCAGAGAGTCCCATGGTTGTATATCTGGGGACCATACGTAATTCAGGAAGCAGTTGCTCGTCTGCATGGCATGGACTCGCCGAGTTGTTCTTCAGACTCGGCGAGTAGCTTGAAGATTTACTGGGACTCGCCGAGTTGTTCTTCAGACTCGGCGAGTGGAGTCGGGGTGGCCCCGCAATTCTTCCAGGAGTAACTCGTCGGGTCGAGGAGGGTACTCGACGAGTAGATAAGGAATCTCAGAAAGTTGGAGGACGACTAGACTCGCCGAGTCGCCATGGTACTCGCCGAGTCCGGTCGAGCTGACCGTTGACCGTTGACCAGAGTTGACCTAAGTCTGACTTCTTAGGGATAGTCACACTTAGAAGATATAAGTATTAATGAGTTATGTAATGTTATAGGGAGGTTGTAGCTCGTCGGTTGTGCACGAGTCATTTCAGGAGTTGCTAGCTTTCAACATATACGAGGTGAGTCTTCTCACTATACTGTACCCGGAAGGGTTTGACTGTGTGACCGGAAGGTCGGATATGTTATGTGATATGTATGCTATATGTGGTAAGTTATTGTCATATGTGCTATGTATGTTATGTGGGCCGGAAGGCAATATGTTATGGGCCGGAAGGCGATTATGTTATGGGCCGGAAGGCGTTGTATTGAGGACCGGAAGGTCAGGGCCTGGAAAGGCGTATGTGCGTAAGTGTATATTGGGGAACTCACTAAGCATTTATGCTTACAGTTGTTGTGCATGTATTTCAGGTACTAGCGAGGACCGTGGGAAGGCGCCGGCGTGATCGATACACACTGAAGATTGTCTTTATGATCTTGGGATTTTGAATAATTGTATTTGACAGATCAATAAAACTATTTATGCCTTGTTTTAAATGGAAACAACTATGTTTTAAAAATGAAAAATTTGTTTGAAAAATTTGCGTTGTTACAATTGGTATCAGAGCCTTGGTTTGAGGGATTCGGGTGCACCTTCGGGGGTAACTGAACTCAAACCGAGGATTTGAGGAAAATTTTCAAATAAAGGCATAAACGTTTGTAAATGGTTTTGTGGTAAGCAAGAAAGAAGCAGTGTGTACGATCAGTCAGCGCCCGAACGGTAAAGATCCCCAAAATACCTTACAATATTATATGATGTGAATTGTTATGCATGCTAGAAGACTAGGTATTCATGATAGGACTAGAGTGGCCTGATTTGTGATGCCTTAGTCTAGGGAAGTTTGCTTATATGAGATGCTTTGCTAGTATGCGGATAGATAGTGCATATCAGAAGTAGAGTACTCACTATCCGAAGTTTGGGGAGGAGGACTTGGGATGAACACTGATGCGGTGTGGTCGGTAGTATTGGGCCCGTACTACCGAGGACATCGGGTCAGTGGTAGACCCAAGTAAGAATCCCTGGATATCGGGGACGGGGTAGGGTTGCGTTATCAAGTGCAATTACACTTGATGGAGTCTCTGATAGTTTTATGTTGTATTTCAGAGACATTATGGTTAGACCACGCCACGGAGCGAGTACGAGCGGTGTGAGTGACGAGGATATCCGTCAGATGATTCACGAGGAGGTGGCGGCGGCGATCCGGGCTGAGATCCCGGAGATGTTTGGGTCTATCAAGACCACCCTGATGGAGACATTCGATGAGCGGTACGCCGCGTTGACTGAGGCTGCAACCGCTGCAGCTACCGCAGCTGTGGCCGCTGCTAGGCCACAGGGGGGCGACTCGTTGCTGTTTCGGGAGTTCAGCAACACGAAGCCACCAGAGTTCGATGGGACGCAGGATCCGATTGCTGCGATGAGGTGGATCGCAGATATAGAGGGGTGCTTTTACACTTGTTCATGCCCGGATCACCTGAGGGTACGGTTCGCTTTGAATCAGCTCCGTCTGGGAGCAAAGGACTGGTGGAAGTTCGTGACGGCGAACTTCACTTTGGCAGAGACTGCGGCAGTGACATGGGAGGGGTTCACTACCATGTTCAGGGATGAGTACGTTCCCCCGGTGGAGCGGGAACGATTGGTTCAGGAGTTCTTAACCCTCAAGTAGGGTACTGATTCGGTGGCGGCGATCACGCGGAAGTTCCATGAGAGGGCGATGTTTTGCCCCGAGCTGGTGGCCACAGAGCAGGCTCGGATGAGCCTGTACTTGGGTGTTCTGAGGAGGGAGATCCGGGAGTTTGTGTCAAACTCCACTTACCATACTTTTACTGAGCTTCAGGCGAATGCCAGGAAGCGTGAGATCGAGTTAGAGACTCAGGCCAGGGAGGAGGCCGAGTCTCAGCAGGCAGACCGGCGGCCGGCTCAGTTTCAGCCGGCAGCCAAGCGGATCAAGTCCGCCGATTCGAGAACGGGAGGTTCGAAGAACCGCATTTGCGTAAAGTGCGGCAAGGGTCACGATGGGGCGTGTCGAGCCGGTGCTTGCTACAAGTGTGGCAAGGAGGGACACATTGCTAGGGAGTGTCCCAAGGGATTTACGGTTTGCTTTCATTGCAACCAGACCGGCCATCGGAAGGCCGAGTGCCCTCAGCTTCGTCAGGGATCTGCACCTACTGCCAGGACTACTGAGACTCGACCGGTGAAGGTCGAGGCCCCGAGGGCTCGTGGGAGAGCCTTTCAGCTGACTGCGGAGGAGGTCCGCGCTGCGCCCGATGTTGTGGCAGGTATGTCGTAATTCATGTATTTATTTTAATGTCGAGATGTTATGCTTATGTTATTATATGCGTAGGTACCTTCCTTGTGAACTCTGTGCCTGCCTTAGTGTTATTTGACTCGGGTGCTAGTAGGTCCTTTGTGTCCTTAGCCTTTAGTCAGCATATCAGCGTTAGTCGTGAGTCGTTGAGTCGACCTTTGAGAGTTTCTATAGCTGACGAGAAATCGATTTATGCCACGGAGGTTCTTCGAGGATGTGTGCTAGAGATTTTCGGGGTTGAATTCCTGATTGACCTGGTTCCTATTGCGATGGGTGACGTCTGTGTTATCGTGGGCATGGACTGGTTGAGCCGATTCGGCCCTGTCATCGACTGTGAGCGTCAGTTGGTGACCATACGAGATCATAGTGGGGGAGTCCTTTCGGTGTACGGTGAGGGTACCCGTTCAGGATCAGCTTTTTGTTCGGCCGCTAGGGCGAGGCAGTGTCTACAGCAGGGCTGTAAGGGTTTTGTGGCGTATGTGATGGATACGCGGGAGGTTTCCGAGAGACCGAAGTCAGTTAAGGAGGTCCCTGTGGTGCGTGAGTTTTCAGGTGTTTTTCCCGAGGAACTGCCGGGAGTACCTCCTGTGAGGCAAGTAGAGTTTGGTATCGATCTGGTTCTGGGGGCCACACCTATTGCTAAAGTGCCCTATCGTCTTGCTCCTCCAGAGATGCAAGAGTTGTCCTCGCAACTCCAGGAGTTGCTGGGAAAGGGATTCATTCGGCCGAGCAGCTCGCCTTGGGGAGCACCTATTCTGTTCGTCAAGAAGAAGGATGGTTCACACCGGATGTGCATTGATTACCGGGAGTTGAACAAGCTAACGGTCAAGAACCGTTACCCGTTGCCGAGGATCGATGATTTATTCGATCAGTTGCAGGGAGCATCTTGGTTTTCCAAGATCGATCTGAGGTCGGGATACCATCAGGTGAGAGTACGGAATGAGGACGTCCAGAAGACCGCGTTTAGGACGCGATATGGGCATTATGAGTTTGTGGTGATGCCTTTTGGACTCACCAACGCCCCGGCTGTGTTCATGGATCTCATGAACAGGGTGTGCAGGCCGATGTTGGATCGGTCGGTGATTGTATTTATCGACGACATTCTGGTATATTCGAGATCTAGAGAGCAGCATGAGGAGCATTTGAGGGAGGTCCTGGAGGTGTTGAGGTCGGAGAAGCTTTATGCAAAGTTCTCCAAATGTGACTTCTGGTTGCGGGAGGTCCAGTTTCTAGGACATGTGGTTAATCAGAAAGGGATATTGATCGATCCGGCTAAGGTTGAGGCGGTGATGAGTTGGGAGGTGCCGAAGTCACCCTCTGAGATCAGAAGTTTCCTTGGGTTGGCAGGGTATTATCGGAGATTTATCAAGGATTTCTCCAAGATCGCAGTGCCACTCACCAGATTGACCCGGAAGGGTGTTGCATTCTCATGGGGGCCCGAGCAGCAAACCTCCTTTGAGACACTTCGCCAGAGATTGTGCGAAGCCCCGGTATTAGCTCTCCCAGAAGGGATGGAAGATTTCGTGGTATATTGCGACGCATCGATTTCGGGATTGGGTGCAGTGTTGATGCAGAGGGGTCATGTGATAGCTTATGCGTCGAGGCAGCTGAAGCCTCATGAGGCGAGATATCCCACGCATGATTTAGAGTTGGGGGCAGTAGTGTTCGCTCTCAAAATTTGGCGTCACTACTTGTATGGGGTTCGATGTACGATATACACGTACCATAAGAGTTTGAAGTATTTGATGGATCAACCCAACCTAAATATGCGTCAGAGGAGGTGGTCGGATGTGGTCAAGGATTATGATTGTGAGATCCTGTACCACCCAGGCAAGGCTAATGTGGTAGCCGATGCATTGAGCCGCAGGGCGGAGAGCACTCCATTGCGAGATGTATGCTTGAGATTGACTGTGATGACTCCAGTATTGGACGCTATTCGTGGGGCCCAGGCAGAGGCTGTGCGACCAGAAATGCAGAAGAAAGAGCGGGTTGTGGGGTTAATCTCAGAGTTTGTCAAGGATAGTCGAGGCATTATGACGTTTCAGGGTCGGATTTGGGTACCGTTCGTGGGCGGTACGCGTATTACGTTGATGGAAGAGGCTCATAGATCGAAATTCTCGATCCATCCCGGTGCTACAAAGATGTATTTGGATTTAAGGAAGGAATATTGGTGGCCCTGTATGAAGAGGGACGTAGCATGGTTCGTTGAGAGGTGCCTGACCTGCCGTAGGGTTAAGGCCGAACACTAGACACCGCATGGCAAGTTGCAGCCATTGGAGATCCCCGAGTGGAAGTGGGAACAGATCACTATGGATTTTATCACCAAATTGCCAAGGACTGCTAGGGGAGTTGACGCAATTTGGGTGATTGTGGATAGGTTGACGAAGAGTGCACACTTCCTTGCCATCAGTGAGAGTTCTTCAGCGGAAAAGTTGGCGGAGATATACGTGAAAGAGGTGGTATCTCGGCACGGGGTGCCGATCTCGATTGTGTCAGACCGCGATGTGCGCTTCACTTCCAGGTTCTGGAAGAAATTCCATGAGGAGCTGGGTACTAAATTGCATTTTAGTACTGCATACCATCCCCAGACAGACGGTCAGAGCGAGCGGACAATTCAGACGCTGGAGGACATGCTCCGGGCGTGTGTGTTAGACTTCGGGGGTAGTTGGGATGCGTATTTGCCATTGGCGGAGTTCTCCTACAACAACAGCCATCATTCGAGCATTGGTATGCCACCTTTCGAGCTGTTGTATGGTAGGAGGTGTCGGACCCCCATTTGCTGGGGAGAGGTGGGACAGAGAGTGATGGGCAGCACGGAGATCGTGCTCCAGACGACAGAGCAGATTCAGCAAGTGAGACAAAGGTTATTGACCGCCCAGAGTCGACAAAAGAGTTATGCAGACAGGCGCCGATCCGAGCTTGAGTTTCAAGTCGGCGACTTCGTTCTCCTGAAGGTCTCTCCTTGGAAAGGAGTGATTCGATTCAGGAAGAGAGGCAAGTTAGGGCCCCGGTATATTGGGCCATTTCGTGTGATTGCAAGAATAGGTCGGGTAGCCTACCGGTTGGAGTTGCCAGCGGAGTTGGGTCAGATCCATGACACTTTTCATGTGTCGCAGCTGAGGAAGTGCATAGCCGATGAGTCGGCAGTGGTTCCATTGGAGGATATTCAGGTGGATGCGAGCCTGAATTACGCGGAGAGACCAGTGGCTATCAGGGATCGGAAGATCAAGGTTCTGAGGAACAAGGAGGTACCTCTGGTGTTGGTTCAATGGCAACACCGTAAGGGATCGGAAATGACTTGGGAGCCGGAACGTGAGATGCGGGAGCAACATCCGGAATTATTTTCAGAATGAGACTTCGAGGGCGAAGTCTAATCCTAGTGGGGGAGAGTTGTAACAGCCCGAAATCTCAGGTATTATTAAATTATGTTTTTGGGTGGTTTAAGAGGGGACTCGGCGAGTTGGAGCCTAGACTCGCCGAGTAGGATCGCAGACTTGGTCGCGGGTCCGCGACTGGACTCGACGAGTCCAGATATGGACTCGGCGAGTCGACGCTGTTCAGCAGAAACCCTAACCGTTCAGTTTGAATCGTATATAATACTCTCATAGGCCGTCATTGTCCGTTTTTAGTCGACTGAGAGGAACCCTAAACGGCTGTGGACATCTAGAGCGAGATTGGAGGATATTAGGGCTTGAAGAAATTGTTGGGCAAGGAGGAGAAGGGTTTTGGCTAAAGGAACAGCAAGGGATTCGAGTTCTGTGGTTTGGAGACTCAAAGAGGGCATATTCCAGGTAAGGTTTCGGATTCCTTTCTGTTAGTTACTGTGTTTATGAACCTAGGGTTTATGAAAAACCCATTTAGTGATTAGATGGGTTATTACGTTATTACCCAGATGTTATACCCACAGTAATGAGATGTTTAGAAGTCCAGAGAGTCCCATGGTTGTATATCTGGGGACCATACGTAATTCAGGAAGCAGTTGCTCGTCTGCATGGCATGGACTCGCCGAGTTGTTCTTCAGACTCGGCGAGTAGCTTGAAGATTTACTGGGACTCGCCGAGTTGTTCTTCAGACTCGGCGAGTGGAGTCGGGGTGGCCCCGCAATTCTTCCAGGAGTAACTCGTCGGGTCGAGGAGGGTACTCGACGAGTAGATAAGGAATCTCAGAAAGTTGGAGGACGACTAGACTCGCCGAGTCGCCATGGTACTCGCCGAGTCCGGTCGAGCTGACCGTTGACCGTTGACCAGAGTTGACCTAAGTCTGACTTCTTAGGGATAGTCACACTTAGAAGATATAAGTATTAATGAGTTATGTAATGTTATAGGGAGGTTGTAGCTCGTCGGTTGTGCACGAGTCATTTCAGGAGTTGCTAGCTTTCAGCATATACGAGGTGAGTCTTCTCACTATACTGTACCCGGAAGGGTTTGACTGTGTGACCGGAAGGTCGGATATGTTATGTGATATGTATGCTATATGTGGTAAGTTATTGTCATATGTGCTATGTATGTTATGTGGGCCGGAAGGCAATATGTTATGGGCCGGAAGGCGATTATGTTATGGGCCGGAAGGCGTTGTATTGAGGACCGGAAGGTCAGGGCCTGGAAAGGCGTATGTGCGTAAGTGTATATTGGGGAACTCACTAAGCATTTATGCTTACAGTTGTTGTGCATGTATTTCAGGTACTAGCGAGGACCGTGGGAAGGCGCCGGCGTGATCGATACACACTGAAGATTGTCTTTATGATCTTGGGATTTTGAATAATTGTATTTGACAGATCAATAAAACTATTTATGCCTTGTTTTAAATGGAAACAACTATGTTTTAAAAATGAAAAATTTGTTTGAAAAATTTGCGTAGTTACAATTTGAAAGTGGGTTAGATCTGATCCCACATCGGCTGGGAAGGAGAACTAAGCATTCCTTATATGGGGTGTGGATACCTTCCCTATCACAACGCGTTTTAAAGCCGTGAGGGCAGCAGATCCCATAAGAAATCTGTAGTTAAGCGTGCTCGGGCGGGAGTAGTACCAGGATGGGTGACCCCCTGGGAAGTCCTCGTGCCGAGTGGCCCAAAGCGGACAATATTGTGATACGTGCCAGAGGGGGATGTTACAGTTGGTATCAGAGCTAGGGCACGGGTCGATGTGTTCGACAGGGACGTCGAACCCTATAATGGGGGGTGAAAGTGGGTTAGATCTGATCCCACATCGGCTGGGAAGGAGAACTAAGCATTCCTTATATGGGGTGTGGATACCTTCCCTATCACAACGCGTTTTAAAGCCGTGAGGGCAGCAGATCCCATAAGAACTCTGCAGTTAAGCGTGCTCGGGCGGGAGTAGTACCAGGATGGGTGACCCCCTGGGAAGTCCTCGTGCCGAGTGGCCCAAGGCGGACAATATTGTGATACGTGCCAGAGGGGGATGTTACACTATTGCGACACTACATACAACTGGTATCATTATGGCTAATAGGTCAAAGTTTTCTTTCATCGGCTCGATTCCGAAAGCAATGTTTCGTGATGTTCCTCCCTCTAGTAGAATTCTAGAGGGTTATTGTTCTCTTACTCCTTCAGGACCTTGTCCATTGACCGGTGAATTCCAAGCAATTTTGGATGAGGCGGATAAAACCAAGAAAGGGGGCAAAGGGTCAAAGAAAGCTGCCAAGAAAGTCACTGCAAAAGAAGGGCCTTCTGAGGCTGCGAAACCTCCCTCTAAAAAGCGAAAGGATCCTGCTGCTTCTACGGTTGCACCAAAGCAAAGGAAGCAACCAGCTAAAAGGCGAAAGTCTCCAACTCCTACTTCATCTCAGAGTGAAGGAGACAATTCTGAATCCGAAACTGAGTCGGAGATTCGCATTGAGGAGGATCCCCCTGTTCATAATGCAGAAGATGAGCCTGTTCGCACTGAAGAACAAGAATCTATTCGCATTGAGGAGGTAGAACAAGTTCACAACGAACCACATGTTCGCACTGAGGCTCCATCTCCAAATCGTGAGGTAACTCCTCCACTTAATGATTATGTTCCTTCTCCACCTCCCTCACCAAAAACAACTACTTCGGTCCCTATAACCATCGTACCTCCTCCTCCACCAATATCATCTCAACCACCCACCACTATTCCAGGCTTAATCCCTATTTTCACATAATCCACCATTTCTTCCCACACCTCTGCTACACCTGTAAGTTCAGTCAACGTATCTAATACGAGGGCTAACACTTCAGGTTTTTCAAGCCATGTTACACAGTCCATCTCTCCCATTCGCACCAATGACACGAAAATGATTTTCGGAGATGATGAAGATGATGATTTGGACGGATTCGCTTACAGTCTTTTTCAAAGAAGGATTGGTAGTGAAGATGAAGTCTATACTATGAAAGGGGAACTCAAATCTCTTCATGAGAAGATTGACCAACTGATTCTCGCATCCAAAGTCTCCACTTCTGAGGCATACTCCAAAGCCATTGTTCAGTCAACCATTGAGCGCGTTACAAAGGAACATACTGCTAATGCCTCTACTTTGTCCAAGGTAGTTTCTGAATCTTCTGATGTTTGCAAGACAGTGACTAAAAAAGTCAATAAACTAATTGCTGACACAACAGAATTCATGGAGGACTACAAGAACACCTACAACGCCAACACAGTGATTGTGAACAAGGCTATTCAGAATGCTGGTACCATGTTCCAAACGGAAAAGGTGAACATTGTTGAACTTCGCAAGGCGTTTCAGTCTGATCATGATGCATTTCAGTCTTCTATCGCTTAAAACATCACAAAGCTTCAGGAGGATCTAGTGGCAGAAAACAAGATTATGGATGCTCTCGCCATAAAGGAGGAAAAGTGTAAGGTGTTGGAAACCAAGCTTCACTACAATACAAAGCAGGTCGATGATTTGCTCATAGAGAGGGCTGTCATGAGAAGTTGTATCTCCGACGTGACTGGACTGCTCTCTGATATCATTGAGACTCGTGATCCCATGATCTCAATGACAGTAAAGAGGCAGTTGGCAGACAAGCTAAGACCGGTGTTTGCTATGTTACACTGTTTGGAGGGTGTTTCGACGCCGATGTATTTTCTAAAACAAGGGGGAGAATGCAGCTCTAAAGTTCAAACGATTGAAAACCCCAAAGCTCCAATTAAACCTCCTGTCATCAAGCAAGAACCAAAGAGGAAAGAAAAGCTATTCAATGAAGAACCCATTATTGATGATAGCGAAGATGAAGAGCCTGATGAAGCTAAGCTCAAAAGGCAGAAGGCTCGCGAGGCAGAGATAGAAGAACATGCTCACATTGTCAAAGAGGCAGAAGAAAAAGAAAGAGCCAAAAAGGAAGCTCAGGCCACTCTTAAAAGCAAAATGTGATTATTTCCTAAGTGGACCCTGAAGTGCATTCAAAACCAAGTCGTGGATATGCCAAGCCAGTATTGGTTGGATCCAATTGCTTCTTTTGAAATCCAAAATTCACAGGAATTGCAATTGGACCTACCAATCACACCAAAGGCGTTCAGGTTTCGTGCCGTTGTAAAGGTTGCTAATGTACCTTACATAGATAACACTGAAGATTAATTTTTTTTGCCTTCTACTTGAAGCACATGAAGCCCCAGTACGAGACTTGGAGTGCGAGCAAGATTGTTGCTGTGAACGTCACTGGGCCAATCGAAACTGAAAGCTTCCCTAATGCGAAGTTTAAAGTTGCAAAAGGATCAGCATGTCAAGCCTACGAATTCACTCTCGCAGACCTGCCTTGCTTGAACCCCCATGACTGGATGGTGATATATAATATTCTGTTGAGACAGAAGGAGAAGTACGAACCTGTGGTGTCCCATCTTGAACTTTTAATTAAGTCATATATTCAGGAAGTTGGAATGATGGATGTGGATATTGCTACTGTTCTGAGGCAATAACCGAGTGTTGTTCCAAAGGAAGCTCCAAAAGACTTTGAGAAGCTCAAGCCAGGAAAAATTTACAAGGAAGGATGGTTTGTGGTATACACATCTAGAGATCGTCGATAAGCAAATCGACGCAAGTTCTACTTTCATCTCGAAAACAAACATCTATTTACTACTGCTTTTCTGGAGTTTATTTTGGAGCTAGTTGCGAGGTTTAAGGGCAAAAACAAGGATGACGTGAAGTGTTTCATGGATGTGATTACATGGTATATTCAAGTTCGCAAGCTGCTGTTGAGCTTTATTCCCAAAGTCTACGAAGTGCAGAAGCGAATCAAGACCTAGATAGCTATGGTCTCAATTGATGCAGATGGGGAGACTGTTGACGATTTAATGTTGTGTCACTTGGCCTGTTTTGTTTAGTCCATTTTGTATAAACGAGTTGGGCATGTCCACTCGTATTTACTGCTAGGGTTATAGTATATAAGGTGCATGCATGCTACGTATTTGAAAATGTTTTTTTAGAATTATCTTTGTAACCCTATTTTACACCTCTATAGAAGCAGTTCTTCATCGAGTTCTTCTGAGGCGTGACTGTTAATCATTCAGCACCAGTTTGATCACATTGTGTTCTTTTTTACCTGTTTTGAATCTATTCGATCATTAAGGATTTCTTCATATCAGTAAGGGGATTGATTTTGTAAATCAATCATTTTTATGGTGTAGGCTTATGGTAATTTAGGATGGACTAAACCAATATTGTAGTCCATGGAGGTGTTAACCCATGGATCCTAAGTAAGATGAAAAGTCATTCACATTAGCGTTTACATGGATGGAACCCTAATCCTAGCCACACTATATAAAAAGACCCTAGGCTACTAAAATCTGCACCCAGTGATCGTTGGAAGACCATAACCGATTTTTAGTGTGCATAAACTCTCTCAAAAGTCATCCTTTGTCTAAGGTGTGTAGTGAACCATTTGAGGTGTCACACTTAGGGCACTAAGTTCTTAAAGGCCAAATACAATAAGTTCTACAAGCTACATAAAGAGGTAAACTCCTAACTAGTATTTTATGTTGTTTATGTTAATTGCATGCTAGTTGTAGGCTTAATGCTTCGGAAACAACATTGCATGTACAATTAGAGAAAACATGGATCCAAAGCATCGAGGATTGTATGTGCACCATAGGATGTTGTAGTATACTAAAACCCAACAGCGGTATCAAAGCCTAGGGTTGCTCTCTATTATACTTGATGCTTATTGGTTTTTAAAGAAAAAAAAATCGTTTTTTTTTTTGGAATCTGCCTGATCACCACGAGGTGGTAAAAATTACCACGAGGTGGTGACTGTTCAGTGGGAAAGATTTTCAGTTTTTTGGCCTGTTTTGGATTAGGATCATTAAACAACAAAATGTTTTTGTTCATAAAATTTGATTTTATTGCTATGGTAATGATTATCCTCATCCAAATAAAAGATAATAGTCATAGTTTCAAAATTTGTGTTAATTTATATGATAGGCTAATTTCTTGCAAATGGTTGATATGAATTATCTTAACTTATGAGTTTAACTAGATCATGTATGTATTATTTGATTATTGTCTTAATTAAAATAATGATCTAAATGATTTTAGTGAAATCCATTACTTGTTCTCAATTTATGGAAAATGAAAAGTTTTTCTTTTAAAAATGTCATTAAAACTCATAGGTCATGGAAAATGAAAGGTCTCATTTTTATTAGTCATTTTAAATGGTTTTGAAGTCTTCCATAACTTGTCCTCAAGTTATGGAACTTGAAAAGTTTTTCATAAAAAACCATATTAAACTCGTAAGTTATGGAAACCAAAAGTTTTGACAAATTTCAAAACATGCCCTCAACTTTTTGGAATTTGTAAAGTTTCACTTATGAATACTTTAATTCCAAACCCTAGAGTTTTAAAAGTAAAAAAAATCAACCCTTATACTATTATATTATTATATGTTTAATAATTATATATATATATATATATATATATATATATATATATATATATATATATATATGTATAAGACAAGTCAGTCTTTCCGTTAGTAGGCCTCATTCACGAAGCCGGTCTATAAGGGGGTAAAAGGTTACTGCCTATAAAATGATAGTTTAATGGGTGTCCACTCTCACCCACCGCTTCCTTCACTGGTGGAGGGTTGTTTGCCGAACGGTTAGGATAGGACATTAATTCTCATTATAAGTATAATGATAATTATAAAGTAACTAAACTTTTATTAAATTCTCAATCTTAGTTACTTTAGGAAAAATGTTAATATGATGCTAACCCATGAAATTGCACTTTGCAACTTGTTAAGTCGTTAGTGGAACGTGTCTGGTTAACCGGAACACTAATCTGGGACTGAAAGTGTATGGAAAAGGGTATCTTGATGTTAATCATAGATCAATAGAGCGTGTGTGGTTAACCGGCACATTGATTAGGTGATTGTAACATTGTGTGTACCAAGCTAATTTGTATGGTTATTCACACCTTGTTTGTGATCCTCGGCATCCCAGTCACAAACTTGAAGGGAACAATCGATATTTAAAATTGTCATTGGAAAGTTCAATGAATCTCAAAGGATCTAGGAATCTCAAACCATTTAAAACTTAATAATCAATTTCCTTTTTCATGGTGGAAATTGGTAAATCGTCATTTACCTACCTTAAAATATTTTGCAATAGGATTACGACATCCCTCTTCCAAATTGTAAAATATTGTATTGGGTCCTAGCCTTAATATTACATTTGGGTATTGTATTAAGGACTTAAATCAACTAACTTGAATTTCTCCCATTATAGATGTCTAGATCAGACAACTATGGTCTTCCCGAATCTTTTGGAAAAAGCCTTCTTTATAAAGATGATTTTCCACAAGGCGATCAAGGTGAAAGATTAATCCCTTTGTTGTGTTGTAGTGGAACTTCACTTCCTCCACCTCCTACAATAATTCTCCCTAACCCACAAGTTCAAGATCACTCAAATTCCTATTGGCAGGAAGCAAAGTATGTATGTGCTCAAGTCTTGGAGATAAAGTTACATATTGACAAGCTGTTGGGTGTCGAAGTCTCGAGGAAGTTGGCTATTGACTGGATTCTTCAATCACTTCCTAAGTCATATAGCAGGTTCTTTAAGGACTACTATATGGGAGATCACGACATGACCCTTATTGCTTTTTTAAAGCAAGAAAATTCGTTTTTTTTTGGAATCTGCCTGATCACAATGAGGTGGTAAAAATTACCACGAGGTGGTGACTGTTTAGTGGGCAAAATTTTCAGTTTTTTGGCCTGTTTTGGATTAGGATCATTAAACAACAAAATGTTTTTGTTCATAAAATTGGATTTTGTTGCTATGGTAATGATTATCCTCATCCAAATAAAAGATAATTGTCATAGTTCCAAGATTTGTATTAGTTTATATGATAGACTAATTTCTTACAAATGGTTGATATGAATTACCTTGACTTATGAGCTTAACTTGATCATGTATGTATTATTTGATTATTGTGTTAATTAAAACAATGATCTAAATGATTTTAATGAAATCCATAACTTATCCTCAAGTTATGGAAAATGAAAAGCATTTCTTTTAAAAAGTCATTAAAACTCATAGGTTATGGAAAATGAAATGTCTCATTTTTAAGAGTCATTTTAAATGGTTTTTAAGTCTTCCATAACTTTTTCTCAAGTTATGGAGCTTGAAAAGTTTTTCATAAAAAAACATATTAAACTCTTAAGTTATGGAAACCAAAAGTTTTGACAAGTTTCAAAACTTGCCCTCAAGTTTTGGAATTTGTAAAGTTTCACTTATGAATACTTTAATTCCAAACCCTAGAGTTTTAAAAGTTAAAATTCAACCCTTATACTATTATATTATTATATGTTTAATAATTATATATATATATATATATATATATATATATATATATATATATATATATATATATATATATGTAAGACAAGTCAGTCTTTCCGTTAGTAGGCCTCATTCGTGAAGCCGGTCTATAAGGGTGTAACACCGTAAATTTTCAAACAAACTTTTCATGTTAAAAATCATATAATTCTCATATTGAATTTAAAAAAATGTCATTTCTTTAGTTTACAAAACACATCTCCATAATTTATTGACTAATAATCCAGGATCCTCAAAACAATACACTTTCTCTGGAGTGTATAATCGAGCCGGTGCCTTCCCACGATCCTGAGAAAAACCCTGAAACATATTACACATAACACGGTAAGCACGAAGCTTATTGAGTTCCCCAAAATACCACACACAAAACATTAGCCACTCGAGGCTATAACTCTGTAAGACCCTCCGATCAATGTGTCTCAGTGGGACCCCCCCAGTCCCAACTCAACATGCTCAATAAAAACAATACTCAACATAAATCACAAAGACATAATGCGGAATATGAAATACAAAGATAATCACAATATGCAGCTCAATCACACAAGGCACCACTCAAGGCAAGTATCGTGAGAAGACTCACCTCGGATGATGAACAACCCCTATAAACGCTGCTGCAACGCACCGGCCACAAACTCTGTGCCAAACCCACAATTATCCAAATTATAAACTAAGTCCAAACTCTCACTCATTAGGTCTAAAGGTAGTCCACTAACCAGCCCATCAATGACCTAAAACCCATTGGACCCACCAAGGCCCAATGATAAATGGGCTATCCCAGGGCCCAATTCTCAATCTAAATGACAAGCCCAACTCAAGGGCCCAAAGCACAATATAATATTTCTCTGCTTAAAGTCACTAATACACAAGCCCAAAGATCCAGGCCCAACCCTTAAGGCCCAATAATAAATTCAGCCGAAAAGCTCTCGGAGAGGTTACGCAGGGCGTACCTCCCTTGGTACGCTCAGCATACACTAGCATGCACGAATCTGATCAGGGACACCAACCCAGTACCCGGGGCGTACTGGAATTACGCTGGGCATACGCCCAGTTTTGCTTAGTCCATTCTCTTGGTCTTAACCCGTTAAGACCTTAGCTCATTTCTCAGATATGGACTCCCTAATAGTTCTTACTCCATAAATTCAGTGAGTTTAAGCCTTTGCACGGCTGATAAGGTCACAAACACATAAAACTCCTACTCTCTTAACTCAAAATGCTCATATCTCATGCATGGGCTGATTCTCACGTTCAAGACCTCATTTTTATGGATTCCCACCACTAGAAACACTTAAAAGGACAAATACTAAGCTCTGGAGTGCAACAACTCATAAAGCCTCAAGATTTGGGACCAAAAACCCTAAAATGGAGCATATCATGCACAAAACAAAAGGATGGGAAAACTTTTAGCTTTATACCTTCAAATGATGCTCCAACCACAGAAAAGCTCAAATCCAAAGCCTGGGCTCCAACTCTATTCTCTTCCATGCTCCTTCTTCAATCCAATAATCCCAAAAGAACACTTAAAAGCTCACCATGGTCACACACAAGCTCAAGAACGAGGATTATGGTTTGAGAGGGTTTATTGCTGGAGGATGGTGGCCAGGAATGAGGCCATCTCATTCTTTATATAGGGACACTCCTCTTAATAAGGGTTTTCCTTTTGTGCCTGGTACGCCTAGCATACTAGGTGGCTCCGATTAAAAGTCACACACATGATTACGCTAAGCATACACACATGTACGCCCAACGTAATCCGCTCCACCATTTTCAAATAAAGGACTTATCTTGCCATAACTTCAAACTTCCATTGCTTCCTCGATATAACTTCGTTTCCAATGAATCTCATATCCTCATAAAGGTGTCGAGATGCTCTACGCTACTAGCAACTCGCCGCAACCCCGAGACTTCCTCATACCCAGGTTGCAGCCCACAAACCCTAACCACTAACAACCCGAAACATGATGTTACAAAAGGGGGGGGGGGGTATAAGGTTACTGCCTATAAAATAGCAGTTTAATGGGTGTCCACTCTCACCCACCGTTTCCTTGACTGGTGAAGGGTCGTTAGCCGAACGGGTAGGATTGGACATTAATTCTCATTATAAGTATAATGATAATTATAAAGTAACTAAACTTTTATTAAATTCCCAATCTTAGTTACTTTAGGGAAAATGTGAATATGGTGCTAACCCATGAAATTGCACTTTGCACCTTATTAAGTCATTAGTGGAGCATGTGTGGTTAACCGCCACACTAATCTGGGACTGAAAGTGTGTAGCAAAGGGTAGTTTGATGTTAATCATAGATCAATGGAGTGTGCGTGGTTAACCGGCACATTGATTAGGTGGTTGTAACATTGGGTGTACCAAGCTAATTTGCATGGTTATTCACACCTTGTTTGTGATCCTCGGCATCCCAATCACAAACTTGAAGAGCACAATCGAGATTTAAACATGTCATTGAAAAGTTCAATGAATCTCATAGGATCTAGGAATTTCAAACCATTTAAAACTTAATAATCAATTTTGTTTTTCATGGTGGAAATTGGTAAATCGTCATTTACCTACCTTCAAATATTTTGCAATAGGATTACGGCATCCCTCTTCCGAATTGTAAAATACTGTGTTGGGTCCTAGCCTTAATATTTCATTTGGATGTTATATTAAGGACTTAAATCAACTAACTTGAATTTCTCCCATTATAGATGTCGAGTTCAGACAACTATGGTCTTCCCGAATCTTTTGGAAAAAGCCTACTTTTTAATGATGATTTTCCACAAGGCGATCAAGGTGAAATATTAATCCTTTCGTCGTGCTGTAGTGGAACATCACATCCTTCACCCCCTACAGTAATTCTCCCTAACCCACAAGTTCAAGGTCACTCAAAGCCCTATTGGCAGGAAGGAAAGTCTGTATGTGCTCACGTCTTGGGGATAAAGTTACATATTGACAAGTTGGGAGAGTTGGGTGTCGAAGTCTTGAGGATGTTGGCTATTGACCGGGTTCTTCAATCACTTCCTAAGTCATATAGCGGGTACTTTAAGGACTACTATATGGGAGATCACGACATGACCCTTATTGATCTGACATATTTTCTTCTTGCTACTGAATCAGCAATGATTTAGCGCACTGTAAAAGCAAATTTGATTGCAAGATCTATTCCCCACACTTTCATGGACTTTGAAAATTGGAACATTGGAAGTCTAGAAAAGCTTTCTCTTCCCAATGGAGAGGGATCAACCATAGTCAGGTCATTTGACCAAATGGTAAAGAGAAAGGCTAAGTCTGAGATAGTCATATGTACCATTCCCAAAGAGTCCATTGCCAAGAGAAGGGGCACTGGTTGCGAAGCTGCCATATTTACTTGAAAGATTGCAAGGATAGTAAAGTCAAAATTTTTGACCCTACCTCAGGTAAGTCCACTGTCTAACTCTATTAAGTTACTATTTGGAGATTGTTAATACATGATGTAATGCAATTACATTTTGATGTTTTGTAGAATCAAAGGAAGCTTAAAGGAAGAGTAGGCTGAGTCTGATCGCGAAGAAATTGATTTCGATCGCAAGGCTCGATGATCAGATTCTTGAGCTGCTGCTTAAGAGTTATGATAGATTGCTTAGAAATATTTAGAAACATAGTTTTCACTTGTAATTGCATTGTAAGGAAAAGTTTTCTGTGTTTTATAAATAAATAAATTTTTGATTTTGTTTTATTTTATATCTCCTTATAATGGCATTTGTGAAAATTGATGTTTATGTATATTCTAGCAATGTTCAATATGGATTTGATTCTTTTATTTGTGGCAGTGTCATAATTTACCAAATAACGAAAGATTCTCGTCACCCAAGTTTCAATTGGACAGAAACTTGGAATCATGAAACTCGTATTGTGTGATGAATGAGAATTTTTGTCTTTGGGAAAATAAGACTAATTCCTTGTTCACATGAATATGTGAGTCAAGTGAAGGACTAGGCGAGTGGGTACACTTGGTTGTGCGCTAGTCAGGTCCACCACAAAGAACGATAAGACTTTTTATTATGATTTACTAACGTATAGTAAATATGGTTATGGTTACAAGTTTAAGTATAATTCTGAACATTGAAAAAGGTTCAATGTACCGTAGAACGAATGAGAAGAATCAAATTAGGAAGAAAGATATAAGTTTTTCCAATCTGAAAAGACGGGAGAGTACTTGAGTATCGTGTTTTATGATTATATTAATGATTATGAAAGACCATATAACAATTGTTCCTCTAAGGACACCTTAGTGCACTTGTATGGCTAATAAGAGGAATCGTGAATTGGTTAAATCAAAAGGTGAATCATACTTCGTTCCAAGAAAAAGTCTTAGAATCATACTCCAAGATTGTAACTTAAGTGACATAATCTTAAGAAAGGTTTATAATACTTGTCAAATGTAGAGTAAAATGTTTTCTACTGTTGTACATTTGAAATTGGTAAGTTGTGATGTTTTGGATAAAACAAAGACCAACTAAGCCCAATGGTGTGAAGTGTTTGTCATGTAAAGAAACGTCACTAACTCTTGAGTATTTGTTTGTCAAGTGACATCTCTTGACAAAGAGAAAACTATATGTCAAGAGGTCAGTGGGAGTCTTAAATATATTGAAAAGTTTCAAGAACTAATCAAGAGTAAACCTATTATTAATCACTAGCACACGACTTGAGGTTTGTAATCTATCGTGTTGACATAATCTTGTTTCTGTGGCCATTCCAGTTAAAGTTGACTATGCATGTGAGTTCTATGAGTTCTCAGTTGTTTGCATAACAACATGGAAGCAATGGTATGCCCTTGTGCTGCCAGGTGGATAAAAATTAAGATTGAACAAGTTCAATCCATATGAGTTTGGGTTTGTCACTAACATTGTCTTGTGATTATGGTTATGACAAATTCACATGGATATGAACACATACACCATAAAATCTAAGTGTCATAAGGTTTCTCTCCAATTCATGAAAATGATTGTGAAGGAATGCTTTCGCTGAGTAGACTTTAAGGAGATAGCATTTGTGATATTTGCATTCTCAAATTCGATTATGATTACGACATCCCTCTTCATAGTTCGAATTATGAGAAATGGAAAAAGGTCTAAACATTTGAGACTTATTGTTGTAAGTTCTAGAATTGTTTAGACACACGTGTGACCTATCTAAGGAAAGGTGTATGAGTTTGAGAAGCCTAGATAATGTCTTATCAAAGCATCTCGTGTCAGAAATCTGAAACTTGGTAAGGAAGTCAATAAGTATTTATTTCTAGAAGTCCAGCTGATTTCTGGGTACATGTCAAAGCTAGTGGGAGCATACGTATTATGCTAATAAGAATGAAATTATTATGCTAGTGGGAGCATAATTATTACGTTAAGTGTTGCGATTTAGCAATGTTAATTATAGAAAACAAAAGTTTCAATTTGCAAAGATGCAACATTTGAAAAGTTGTTTTGCTATAATTAAGGGAGAGAAATTCATACTTCATTTCAAATCTAAAAGCTTAGATTGGGATTTTTTAATCAAATTTAGTCAAGGATATATATATATATATATATATATATATATATATATATATATATATATATATATATATATATATATATATATATGAATGTTATGTTGGAATGGTTCAACATAAGGAAATTATATATATATATATATATATATATATATATATATATATATATATATATATATATATATATGGAAATGTTAATTGCTCTCTCAAATTCGATTATGATTACGACATCCCTCTTCATAGCTTCAATTGTGAGAACATGGCAAACAGAGATATTATAGTAAAAGACTGATCAAGTATCATGTCTTTATGTTAGACATTATGAATCGCATCCCATATGCTTCGGGTATAGGATTGATTGCATATGTTATAGTATTCTCGTGTTTTAATTTTCCAAATTCCTGGGGCATTAAGAGGGAAAAAGACTAGAACCAGAATGACTAAAGTGGTTAAACAAATATTAAGGACAATCTAAGGTTCGCCAAATATTGTTCGCTTAAGGACAGTTGGAAGTATAGTAATGGATGGACTATACTGACGTTATTATGATCAGACATGATTCTATTAATAATGAGTTGTCATATGGCAAATATGGAAGTGTTTTCCATACTAGGTGTTGGATATTAAGAATCTATGTGTAAGTTAGAAACTTTTTATGCAAGAAGGATGTTCAAAGGAATGTACTTTGAATTTGAGACTTTGCTTCGTTGGAATTGTTTTGTTATCAATATCCGGTGGAAAGTTTTGTAATATCATTGGTCAAGTCTCTGTGACATTTGGTACCAAGACATTACAAAGGTTGCATTTCATGATAGTTTAGCAGTGAAAAGAATTTGAAATTCTTACACTTGCAATAAAGATTTGGAATTGTGAAATGAACATCATTGAAATGCTTTCAATTGATCTATTTCACAAAGAAAGGACCATAGGCAAACATAGTGTGCATGCTTGGAGCATGGGACAACTATTGTTTTAATTCAAGTATTAAGTTGATTATAAGAAACATTATACAATGAATAATGAGTAATAAATATGGCACTCAAAAGTTTTGGGGCCATATAGGATTAGTATTATTCTTGTTTTTCACGTTGCATATTTTGACTTCCCGAATAACTAGGTTATTTAAACCATCCACAGTCGATCATACTTTGGAAGTAGCTATTGAGGCAAGACTGTCATGAATGGGTCTGTAGATTTGTCTTGGTGTTTTAGACATAGCACAAGTTTGTTGTAGTGTTCATGAGTACTCCTGGAATAAGATTCGAGTATTGGATTCAACCCACTCTCATCTGAATCACTTCATGGATTTTATAACGAGTGATCGTGAGATGATAATATCTTATATTCTTGCAACCAAGACATGTGAGGTGTAATTTACAAGTTGGTTGCACATTGACATATGTAAACGCACCAATAACTTGGTGTTATAAAACATATTGTTGTGTTTGATTTGATGAGTTAGTTCAAGCAAGCATTTGATTCGAAGTTTATCCGTTCCTTTTGCCCCCATGTGGTTAAAAGCGATATATGTAGGCCCCTTGATGATTTAGTGATGACACCCCTACGTGCTTGGCAAAGCCTACACCGATTTGCTTTGTTTAATTAGTCGGTCATCATAAATCGGAAATCAAAAAACAACAGATGGACAGAGAGAATGATTAAAATACATGTCTCATGTCCATATGATATCTAGAATGGAGGAATATATGATCCCTTATCTAATGGACACGTCATTGACTAGGTCAGAGTTCGACAACGACTTTTAAGAGCTACAATTGCTAGTCAGGATTTTGGAGTCGTACTTGCAATAATAGTTATTAGACTTATCCAAGTGGGATACTGTTGGATTAGGTGTCTAAACCCATAACTATAATTGGTATGTACTTGAACCGAGAGTAGCATGGTCCATTTGGGTTGCATATCACCCGAGAGTAGCATGGTCATGGTATGACTGCTCTTGTTCTGTTCAATTCGCATGACACACGATCCTTTGTGTCTCTTATGCTTAACAAGAAGTTTAGCGACATCCCAGGGGATTTGGATTATCCGTTGGAGGTGGAGATTTTTTATGACCGTTCAGTAAGTGCTTTGAGATTTTATCGGGGATGTGTTATGAATACGTTCAGCGAGAGATGTTTAATTGATTTGGTTTTGATTCCTCTGCAAGGGTCCAAGGTTATTATGGATATGGATTAGTTGGGCCCTAATAGGGATATGATTGACTGTGCGAACCAAATCGTGAGAGCTAGGCGGTATATTCATGGCGAGGGTGCCAACATGGACTGACATTATGTTTACCTGCGAGAGCTAGGTGGTATATTCAGTAGGGGCTCTTTGGATTCCTAGCATATGTGGTGGATATGCAGGTGGAGGGTAAGAAGACGATGGATGATGTGCCTATTGTTTGGGAATTTCCCAATGGAATACCTCTTGAGAGGCAGGTTGAGTTGTCGATGATCTAATTCCTGGTGGGGCTTTGATAGCCAAGGCACCCTAACGCTTAGCACCTTCGGAGATGCAGGAGTTGTCTACAGAGCTGAAGGAGCTGTTAGACAAGGGGCTCATTAGACCGATTTGTTCACCTTGGGGAGCTCTGATTCTGTTCGTGAAAAAAGGATGGTTCACACAGGATGTGTATTGACTATCGGGAGTTGAACAAGTTAACGATAAAGAACCATTATCTACTTTTGAGGATAAATGACTTTTTTTTCAACTTCAGGGTGTATCTTGATTCTCCATGATTGATTTGAGATCGGGTTATCATCAGGTGAGGGTCAGAAATGAGGATGTGTAGAAGACGACCTTCAAGACTCGTTATGGTCATTATGAGTTGGCGGTGATGCCATTTAGGCTCACCTACTCAGCAATAACGTTCATTGATCTCATGAACCGGGTATGTATGCCAATATTGGATTAGTCAATGATAGTATTCATTGATGATATCTTGGTCTATTTAAGACTAAGGAACAACATGAGGAGAATTTGTAGGAGGTCTTGCAAACCTTGAGGAGGGAGATGCTTTACTCTATTTTCTCCAAATGTGATTTCTGGTTGCACGAGGTGTGGTTTTTGGGACATATCGTCAAACAAAAGGGTATATTGGTCAATCCGGCCACGATCATGGTAGTGATGTTGTGGGAGATTCTAAGACACCATTTGAGGTTTAGAGTTCCCTTAGGTTTCAAGGTATTACAGGAGATTCATTTAGGATTTCTCAAATATTTTTGTTCCTTTGACCCGCCTAAAGAAGAAAAAGAAGAACGTTACGTCGATTTTGGCCCTTCCCCAAGGTATGTATTTTTTTATGGTTTGTTGCGGTGCATCGATTTTGGGATTAGGAGCAGTGCTTATGTGGAGGGTTCATGTAATTGCGTACGCATTGTGTGACAACCCGAAATTTCCATTCTGAACAAACCATATCAATCCAATAGAAGTTAGAAGAGTTACATTGAAATTCCAGACTTCGAGTATAAGTTTCGCAGTTTTTCAGGATTTACACTTAAGGAGATATCAGGAGAGTGGATGCACTAGGGATTAGTGCAACTCTATTATTCCAATACTCTAGGATAGTAGAGTTCATTCCGGGAATAAAAATATTTTTTGCCAAAAATATCTCAGGACTATAAATAGAATTCTGAACCAAATTCATTCATTATTCGCATTTCCAACTAGAGAAAAGTTGTTTTCTCTCACACGGATCTTCGGGTTTTTATCCCAAATCGTGAGTACACTTTTCTTGTTGTCTTATAATGCTTATTATGTGCTTAATAACTTAGACTACATATCAAATCTATGGATTCAGGAGTTTACCACCCAAGAACGTTCTTGGAGAGTAAACTCCAAAATGAGGCTTAAATGCTAACTAGTCTTTTCCCCATGATAAGTAATGAACTAAGGCTTATTTATAAATGTATTTAGGACTAGAAAACAATCCAAAACCCCAAGATTTGGGAGTTTACCGCCCAAGAACACTTGGGGAGTAAACTCCATTTTAAGGGCCAAAAGTGTCCCAATGCTCCTCAAAGCCTCAGATCTCAAACTAGAAGCCTACATTACATGTTTAGACCACCAAAACATTTAAGATTCAAGGGAGAAAGAGAGTTCACGGCCCAAAAGGCTCTAGGGCCATGAACTCCATAAAATGGTGCCATAAACTCTTCCAAAGCCTTGTACAATAGCCTAGTTTAGTTCCTAGTTAATTTAGGGACTTGAAAACACCTTAAACATCCTCCCAAGGGAGTTTACGGCCGTAAACTCCAAGGGAATATGGTCCCAGGGCCGTAAACTCCTAAAAGGAGTTATATTATGCCCTAAACTCTTCCATATACCAAGCCATTAAGTAGAAATGCTTATTAGGGCCTTATAGAGCATCAAACATCAAATGGACACATAGGTATGAGTTCACGGCCGTAAACTCATGAGTTCACGACCGTAAACTCATTTGGTAGTGTCATTAGGGTCATGTACTACCTTATGGAGTTTTCCTTGAGCCCTACACAAAATAGCTTCCCCTACAAACACTTAGATGCAATCCTAGAGGCTAAAAACACTTGATAAAAGTGTTTAGCATGTCCTAGGGTGTCTTGACTTGTTTATTAGTTTTTTATAGACTAATTTGTTACATATATGTGAAATTATATGTTAACTAGGATCATAGAGTGTGTTCAGGACTTCACTTGACACCTAGCGGTCGTACCTCTTCAGTTCATCCGTATCTCCCACAACAGGTGAGTTCATACCCCTTAATCAATGTTTTAACTATTTTTAAATGTCTTGTGGGGGGGGATACAAGTAGAATCATGCCACTTATTATATGAATCACATGTGATTAATAAGCAACATTTAAATGATTTACTACTCATTAGCCGTTTTACCAAATAGTTTCCTTCAAATGATTTTCATAAACATTTTATATGTTTTAAAACTCCTTATTACACTATACATTTTACTCTGTATGTTTTACTTCAAACTTATTTACAATTGCGTTTCAAACAAATGTTTCCTTATACTAAATTGTTTTATCAAACCCATGCCTTCAAACCGTTTTATAGATCGACATCAAGTCGATCTTTTCTTAGATAATGATTATGTTCAAAGATTTTACAAAACTTATTTATGCTTTTATATTATAAATTGCATGCCTCTATATGTATAGTTATATAAGAAATGTTTAAAAGACTTAGGAAGGCTATCCACCCTATTTCCTTTTCGCGCTTGAGATGTGGTCTAGTGGGATATCGGGTACTCGTCCGAAGGTCGTTTAAATATTAGTTATATAACATATGTACATATATAGTCATAAAGGGCCTTCCAGTCCATCCCATGCCCTTGGGTAGCAAGGGTATACATCCATTTCCATACGTACAAGTTAGATTACTAGTAAACTACCATATGGGTAGTTTAGGAAGATACTAGAAATATTACTAGAACGCAATATCATATAATGAGTCAGTTCATTCATGAGTCAATACTTTCTAGATCATTACTATACATTACTATACTTGCTAGGTAGAGAGCACATACATTATAGCTATAACAGTACAGTACATTACTATACTTGCTAGATAGAGAGAGCATACATTACAGCTATAACATTACAGTACATTACTATACTATTACATAGATATGTTTACATGATCACACTTACATGAGAAAAACTACATGATCACACTTACGTATACATAGGACAGACGTCACTAGGTACTATAGCATGGAACCAGTTCAGGATCTAACTATACCGATGAATCACAACGCAATTGTGATAGTTATATCGAGTATACATGATCATAGTAATGTAGATGCTCACGGCTTGCATACATGCAGGGGTCGTGGGTAGGTCCCAAAATCCCTTTGACAGGGGAGCGTATAGCCTGGGATCTAGACATCACATTATACCTTATCCCTCAAATAAGGCAGTTGAGTACCGATGTAGTTATTTATTACAAATACTACAGTACTTGGAAGTATTACCCTAAATTTAAGGTAATAGGTACGGTTGTAGTTCGACACTACACCATAGTACTATTTCTTTTCCCATTACATTCACTTCGTGAATTTTCACATGACGCACGGTAATGTAGAAACTATATTTTGATAATGATAGTTACACTTGGGAAAATTACACACGTTTACAAGAAACGAACATATAGAATAGTTAGGTCTTGGTAGAAGACTACATTGAGAACATTTAGGTCTTGGTAGAAGACACCCTTATATAATAGTAGGAATCATAGGGATTTCTAGAGTTTTTCAAACACTTACAGTTGTTTTACAAACATTTTTATACTTACATTTCATTTACATTTTCCATACTTACAGTTCATTTACATTTTCCATACTTACAGTTCATTTACATTTTCCATACTTACAGTTCATAAACTTACAAATTCTTAAATACAAATTAAGCCACTAAAGTACTTATGATCTCACCAGCTTCAAAGCTGATACTCGCTTTCAAAATTACTTGTATCCTCAGGTCATAATAGACAGGTACCGATGCAAGGAGTAAGGAAGATGGAGCTTGTTCAAGACTCATCTTTCATTTTGATTTATGCTTTAAGTGTTTATCAAAATTTGAAAGAACACTTGTATAATAATTATATTATTAATGCAATGGATGATGTTGTTGCTTGTTTACTACTTTTCATTGTTGTGATACTGTACATGACGTCCTCCGCCCCAGAACGTTTCTGTCGTTCTTGGTTTTGGGGTGTGATAGATTGGTATCAGAGCATTGTTTATAGTTAATTAAGTATATCAACCCATAAAAGATATACTAACTATAAATACATAAGGGATTAAAAATACTCTGACCAAGAGTTTATACTTTAAATAATAAAATATTTAAGTAAGTATACGTGCCTGCATTCATACTAAAATCAGTGTCACTAGGACAGTACAAAAGAATTACGATTGTTGGGCAACACAGGTGGGCTTAGAGACATATGGTCAAAACTGGGAAGATATAGCCTGATCACCTATATTATCCGAGGGTTGACTAGCATGTGCCTAAGTTAAATTGTGTGGTTGCAATAATGCTAAAATCTTACCAACCCTACCACAATGAGAACAATAGAACATAACATTAAAATTTAAAATACTATAGGAGTATTTGGTGTTACTATAAGTACTTTAAACTTGAGAACTAAAACGGGATCTTCATTACTAAGTTGATAGTTTCTAAGTGGATACAATAAGGCTATATGTAATTTGGATGTTATAGACTTAGAATCTGTGAAAATTTTACTTCACCCCTATTCTGTGTGAATATGGAGTTAAGGTCACTTATTCGAAGGTCTATCCTGTTTAGATTACACATAACTGGTATGCACTTCACAAATAGCGATGTAACTAATGAAGGTTTTCTAAATAATTATCTAGATAGTTCGTCTAATAATTATTCTCTTACCCTAAATTCTCGCATAGAAAACATAGCTGGACTCCATCCCCACGGCAACCAGTACCTTCCGAACGAGGTCATTGCTGGTTAGTTTGGAGAAGAACCAGATAATGATCATCCTATCCTTTTGAATGATCACCATGATGAAGACCTTTCTGATGATGCTAACTCTGAACCAGAGGTTGAGAATCTACCCCGAGAAGCTCCATTTCCAATTCCTAACCCTCGTCCGGCTTTTCATAGCCCGACGCTTGAGTGGGTGGAATGCTTGGAAACATGGAGCCAAGGACAAGATCAGCCCATGCCATTTAATGGTGACCGAAGCTTTTACGACTTGAGAAATGGGGGCTCAGCAGATAGAGTCTTGCCAATCTTGGTCCGCAGAGTGGCTCGAAATGAGATTCAAGGCAGGACAGCCCTACATCAGATTACCGAAGATGTCGCCGATGCGAGAATGCATACCCTTCGCACCATTCGTCTAGAAGAGGCTCGCGATAGATCTGAGAGAAACCATGAAACCCTGCTGCAAGCACTGACTGAATCACGAGCCGAAGTCATAGAGCTCCGAGTATGCCAGAGGGTGTACGAAAGACACCTACTTGATGAGGAACGTCAACTGGCTGAACTGAGAGTTCACCAGAGGGATGACCGTCGCCAAGAGTAGATGCTTTACCTTACTTTCCTTGTTAGAAAGTAATCGTTTTTTGTCTTTGCCTGATGTGGCATTTTCTATGAAATTATCTTGTACTGTAAGTACTTTAGGTTAGGTCCTTATGCTGTCAAGAATTATCTTCTCTGGATATGATGTAAGACCTTTACAAGGTCATTTTCCCGAATCTTTACGTCGTGAATATCAAAGATATTGACAGCCGACTAACTTCTATGTCATTCTTCATTCAAGTACTTTTATCATACTTTCATTGGAGTCTATCTGAATCATGCTTTAGTCAAGTCATTGGACTATAGTAATTTAGCTCCGGAGACATTTCCAAGTCTCTTTCAGTGGTTGGATCTTGTTATTCACCAACCCACGATACCTCGGCTTGAACGACAAACGTCTTGAGACCATTCTACGAACTTACTTCTACTCATTACTAGGACTGCATCATAGTGATGTAGGTCAAACCTTCGCGATCATACCTCCAATCCGTACTAGGACTGCATCATAGGGATGTAGGTCAACCTTTCAAGAACATACTCTTACTCTTTTCTTGAGCAATGGAAGTACATCTAGGGTCAACCAGAATCGCTCACAAAATCCTTATCTTTCGTGTTACAGAATCATGTCTTCATCAGGAAACAATCAGCCGAGCAACAAAACCCCTATCCTCCATATCAACACCGCTACATTACAAGCTGCAGTAGCAGCTGCTATGACAACTTTCCTTACACACATCAACTCAGGCAACACAAACAAGACGGAAAAAGGAGCCGAGAGTTCCAATGGTAGTACCAAACCGGGAAACCAACAAATGGCAACAGTCATGGACTTGCGAAGCCTAAAGACCGAAAGGAAGAGATGATATCGTAAATCCTTAAGGGAGCGCAAGAGAGCCCAAAGACTTGCCATGCCACAGCCACCAGTGGCAACTCCGGCAAAACGCTTTAGGAAGCAATTTCCAAGGTGGAGTAATGAGGAAGGCACTCGTGTCCACATAACACTGGCTAAACACCGCAATCTCGTCACCAATGCAAGTACTAGCCAGTCATGCCACCAATGCGGTGAGATAGGGCACGTCGAGAAGGATTTCCCTATAGCAAAGAACTCTGGCACAGATGGGAGGATTCTTAGGATCACAGCTGCAGGAGAGCCTACTCCGGAACCCTCGTTAATGTAACTTAGGCGTGTTGTTGTAACAGACTTATAAACTATGTAGAACTAGTGCAACTAGAGTCTTACCTTTTGCGAGATCTTGTCTGTATAGGGATTCTCGTGCTGCGTATACTTGTCTTTTGTAGTATATCCTATTCGCAACAATAGTCTTGTGGTAAATCTGAAGTACTGTAACTCTGTTCATGGTTGCACGTTTGTGTTTTGTCTGTAAACGTCTTATGTTCAAATCTAATGTCTTTAAGTTTCAGTATGATTCCGACATTATCATATGACTTGATTCAATTTGTTCTTCACGAAAATAGCTTCATACGTACATCTCTTTCTTCTATATCACTTTTCCAGCGAAGCCGTCATATCAGAACACCTAAGTACTCATGCCAGGAGTACCTCTTAGTTATTTTTCCAAAGAAACCCCCGAAGTACCACTCGTGCAGTACGTCAAGTTTAACCCAAGAATTCATACGATTGATCTATCACTAAGGAATGTATGCATAAGAGTGATATATAATCAAGGTTCTATAGGTTTAGAATTGATGATTCCACTTTAACTTCTTTTTCCTCGAAAGGAAGTGAGCTTAAAGAAGAATCAGTTATTCGACTACATTTCAATCTTAATTATATACGACTCGTATACACGAGATTGTGATTGTGAAAACATGTATGAATTCTAGTATGAACTTCAAGACGGAGAACTGCCTAAGCCTACGAGTAATCGCATCATCATGTGAACAAACTTAGAACCCAGTACGACTCTTGTAAACAGATCTCCCTATAGTCTAAACACCTACGGAGACACAAGAACAATACAAACAACTTAGCAAACCACACAGAAATAAATTAGAAGACTAGGCTTCTCACCCTGGGGAACCCCAGTCTTATTCTCCCAGAGATCGACAGATTGCATCGTATGTGCCTCGACTATCGAGTATTCCGTCAAGATTTTTCATTAGAAATCGTTATCTCTGCCTCGCATAGATGAAATGGTTGAGCAAACGCAAGGAAGGAATTACTTTCAGAAATGGATCTGAGATCCGAATATCACCAGTTCGAGTGTTAGGGAAGGATGTCCGGAAGACTATCTTCCGAACTCGATGTAGACACTTCGAGTCCGTAGTGATACCCTTCGGATAGGACCAATACGCCCATAGTTTTCATGAGCTAAATGAATAGGGTATGTCTTTATTACTTGGATCAGTTCGTCATTTCTCCATATAATGACTTACTTATCTACCATTGTAGTAAGAAGGAACCCATGGAAACATTACCTTCAGAGGTACTTTTCGAGAAGTTCTCTAAGCACGAGTTTTGAAAATGAAGAGTCGAATTTCTATGACACACTGTTAGTAATGTGGGAAATTTTGAGTACTTTTTCAATTTGTCAAAACCGTTGAGCATTTGTCGACACCGGAGACGCCGACAGTCATTCGCCAAATTCTAGGTCTTACAGACCTACTGTCATAGTTCATCCAGAAACCCTCGCAAATCACAGGAAACCGTACGACCTTGATCCAACAAGGGGTGGCCTTTGTCTGGGAAGTTAAACAACAAAAAGAAACCATTAGAATTCCAAGTGAGTGACCAAGTTCTTTAGGAAGTCTCACTCCAGGAACAGCTTAATACGCTTCGTAAAGCGTGGAAAGCTATATCCAAGATAGACATGACCTCTGAGATTCTTACCAGAATCAGTCCTGTATCTCGCAAACTAGACCTACTACGCGAACTCAGTAACGTACATTAGACTCTTCGCGTCTCGATCGTGAAACCATACCTTTCCGTTAGGACTCTTGTAAGTCCACTCGTCGAGATCCTCGCCTTCGTATTAGAATCGTAGTGACCCTTGACCGAGTGGTCAAGCGGACGAAGCAACGCCATTGCCCGTTAGTGAAGGTTCGTTGGGAGTCCAACCGAGAACCCGATTTCACTTAGGTGCGCTAGAACCAATCGATTAGGAAGTTTCCTCCTCACGACTCGATCATTCGTGCCTACTTCCTTGCATAAATTCTAAATTCGGGACGAAATTCCCTTCAACAGGGGGATGCTGTGACAATCCGAAATTTCCATTCTGAACAAACCATATCAATCCAATAGAAGTTAGAACAGTTACAGTGAAATTCCAAACTTCGAGTATAAGTTTGGCAGTTTTTCAGGATTTACACTTAAGGAAATATCAGGAGAGTGGATGCACTAGGGTTTAGTGCAACACTATTATTCTAATACTCTAGGATAGTAGAGTTCATTCCGGGAATAAAAATATTTTCTGCCAAAAATATCTCAGGACTATAAATAGAATTCTGAACCAAATTCATTCATTATTCGCATTTCCAACTAGAGAAAAGCCGTTTTCTCTCTCACGGATCTTCGGGTTTTTATCCAAAATCGTGAGTACACTTCTCTAGTTGTCTTATAATGCTTATTATGTGCTTAATAACTTAGATTACATATCAAATCTGTGAGATTCGGGAGTTTACCGCCCAAGAACGTTCTTGGAGAGTAAACCCGAAAATGAGGCTTAAATGCTAACTAGTCTTTTCCCCATGATAAGTAATGAACTAAGGCTTATTTATAAATGTATTTAGGACTAGAAAACAATCCAAAACCCCAAGATTTGGGAGTTTACCGCCCAAGAACACTTGGGGAGTAAACTCCATTTTAAGGGCCAAAAGTGTCCCAATGCTCCTCAAAGCCTCAGATCTCAAACTAGAAGCCTACATTACATGTTTAGACCACCAAAACAATTAAGATTCAAAGGAGAAAGAGAGTTCACGGCCCAAAAGGATCTAGGGCCGTGAACTCCATAAAATGGTGCCAAAAGGTGCCATAAACTCTTCCAAAGCCTTGTACAATAGCCTAGTTTAGTTCCTAGTTAATTTAGGGACTTGAAAACACCTTAAACATCCTCCCAAGGGAGTTTACGGCCGTAAACTCCAAGGGAATATGGTCCCAGGGCCGTAAACTCCTAAAAGGAGTTATATTATGCCCTAAACTCTTCCATATACCAAGCCATTAAGTAGAAATGCTTATTAGGGCCTTATAGAGCAACAAACATCAAATGGACACATAGGTATGAGTTCACGGCCGTAAACTCATGATTTCATGGCCGTAAACTCATTTGGTAGTGTCATTAGGGTCATGAACTCCCTTATGGAGTTTTCCTTGAGCCCTACACAAAATAGCTTCCCCTACAAACACTTAGATGCAATCCTAGAGGCTAAAAACACTTGATAAAAGTGTTTAGCATGTCCTAGGGTGTCTTGACTTGTTTATTGGTTGTTTATAGACTAATTTGTTACATATATGTGAAATTATATGTTAACTAGGATCATAGAGTGTGTTCAGGACTTCACTTGACACCTAGCGGTCCTACCTCTTCAGTTCATCCGTATCACCCACCACAGGTGAGTTCATACCCCTTAATCAATGTTTTAACTATTTTTAAATGTCTTATGGGGGGATACAAGTAGAATCATGCCACTTATTATATCAATCACATGTGATTAATAAGCAACATTTAAATGATTTACTACTCATTAGCCGTTTTACCAAATCGTTTCCTTCAAATGATTTTCATAAACATTTTATATGTTTTAAAACTCCTTATTACACTATACATTTTACTCTGTATGTTTTACTTCAAACTTATTTACAATTGCGTTTCAAACAAATGTTTCCTTATACTAAATTGTTTTATCAAACCCATGCCTTCAAACCGTTTTATAGATCAACATCAAGTCGATCTTTTCTTAGATAATGATTATGTTCAAAGATTTTACAAAACTTATTTATGCTTTTATATTATAAATTGCATGCCTCTATATGTATAGTTATATAAGAAATGTTTAAAAGACTTAGGAAGGCTATCCACCCTATTTCCTTTTCGCGCTTGAGATGTGGTCTGGTGGGATATCGGGTACTCGTCCGAAGGTCGTTTAAATATTAGTTATATAACATATGTACATATATAGTCATAAAGGGCCTTCCAGTCCATCCCATGCCCTTGGGTAGCAAGGGTATACATCCATTTCCATACGTACAAGTTAGATTACTAGTAAACTACCATATGGGTAGTTTAGGAAGATACTAGAACTATTACTAGAACGCAATATCATACAATGAGTCAGTTCATTCATGAGTCAATACTTTCTAGATCATTACTATACATTACTATACTTGCTAGGTAGAGAGCATGTACATTATAGCTATAACATTACAGTACATTACTATACTTGCTAGATAGAGAGAGCATACATTACAGCTATAACATTACAGTACATTACTATACTATTACATAGATATGTTTACATGATCACACTTACATGAGAAGAACTACATGATCACTTACATGATCACACTTACGTATACATAGGACAGACGTCACTAGGTGCTATAGCATGGAACCAGTTCAGGATCTAACTATACCGATGAATCACAACGCAATTGTGATAGTTATATCGAGTATACATGATCATAGTAATGTAGATGCTCACGGCTTGCATACATGCAGGGGTCGTGGGTAGGTCCCAAAATCCCTTTGACAGGGGAGCGTATAGCCTGGGATCTAGACATCACATTATACCTTATCCCTCAAATAAGGCAGTTGAGTACCGATGTAGTTATTTATTACAAATACTACAGTACTTGGAAGTATTACCCTAAATTTAAGGTAATAGGTACGGTTGTAGTTCGACACTACACCATAGTACTATTTCTTTTCCCATTACATTCACTTCGTGAATTTTCACATGACGCACGGTAATGTAGAAACTATATTTTGATAATGATAGTTACACTTGGGAAAATTACACACGTTTACAAGAAACGAACATATAGAATAGTTAGGTCTTGGTAGAAGACTACATTGAGAACATTTAGGTCTTGGTAGAAGACACCCTTATATAATAGTAGGAATCATAGGGATTTCTAGAGTTTTTCAAACACTTACAGTTGTTTTACAAACATTTTTATACTTACATTTCGTTTACATTTTCCATACTTACAGTTCATTTACATTTTCCATACTTACAGTTCATTTACATTTTCCATACTTACAGTTCATAAACTTACAAATTCTTAAATACAAATTAAGCCACTAAAGTACTTATGATCTCACCAGCTTCAAAGCTGATACTCGCTTTCAAAATTACTTGTATCCTCATGTCATAATAGACAGGTACCGATGCAAGGAGTAAGGAAGATGGAGCTTGTTCAAGACTCATCTTTCATTTTCATTTATGCTTTAAGTGTTTATCAAAATTTGACAGAACACTTGTATAATAATTATATTATTAATGCAATGGATGATGTTGTTGCTTGTTTACTACTTTTCATTGTTGTGATACTGTACATGACGTCCTCCGCCCCAGAACGTTTCCGCCGTTCTTGGTTTTGGGGTGTGACACATTGATCCGGTTTAAGCCCCATGAGGCGAATTATCCTATGTATGATTTGGAGTTAGGGGTTGTGGTTTTTGCCCTCAAGATTTTGAGGCATTATTTGTATAGGGTTATGTGCACTATTTATACTGATCACAAGAGTCTGAGGTATTTAATGCATCGACTGAACTTGAACATGAGGTAGCGTAGATGGTTGGATGTGGTGAAAGATTATGAGTGTGAGATTTTATACCATCCTGGGAAAGCCAATTTTGTAGCCGTTGCCTTCAGTCACAAGGCAGCAAATACACCCATCATAGATTTGTGTTTGACGATGGTTATTATTTCACCACTATTGTATTTGGTCATGAAAGCTCAAGTAGAGGGGTTGAAGAATGAAAATTGGAAGAAAGAGAGGATCAAGGGTCAGATTCCATTATTTTTCAGCGATAGTTATGGGTTATTGACTCAATACACATGGTATGGGTCCCCATTGTTGGTGGAGTTAGATAGACATTATTAGAGGAAGTTCACAAGTCATTATTTTCGATCCATACACGGGGGTGGAACGAAGATGTATAGACACCTGAGATTGTGTAGCACCTGGTTCCCGGTACGTATTCCTTGTAATTATAATTCTTATTTCTTGCATTTTTGCCTTGGACTCGGTGATTTAAAGGACCAACTTGCCAAGTAGAACCGGGATGAGGCGTGGGGTACAAGCTTTGGACTCGGCGAGTCGGTCCCCAGACTCGGCAAGTACACCCTGTTTGGGCAAAAACCCTAATCCGGGTGTTTGCACCCTATTTAAACGCTCTAACTTGGCCTCCTTTGTCCCTAACACTTCCAGAGAGCTGTAGAGCGAAACCCTAGCCCCCATATTGTTCTTGAGAGTGTTCTTGGCTTTGTGAAGAAGGTTTAGAGCTTAGGAGAAGAAGGAAGAGGTTGAAGTGTGCAAGGAGGGGAGGTAGATCTGGAATCTTCACTGAGAGAAGCTTCCATTCAGGTAGAAAAGTTCTTACCTTGATCACTAGTTCATTAGATCCTCTTTTTGTCCCAAATTAGTGGTTTTCAAGCCCTAAAACCTCAAACTCCATGTATTTGTGCTCTATGTTCTGAAAGGACTTCAGATCTAGACCTTATGGACGTATTAGAAGTATAAAGTTTCTATGGTTGAAGTGGTTGAGGTCCCCATTGAGTGTATGACCTCATTAAGAGCTTGGTTTTGCCTTTTGGAGCTTATAGGGCCATGCATGCACGTAAAGTTTGCAACTTTACGTGATAAGAATGCCCTAGGAACATAGATCTATGGTTAGGAAGCATTGCATGTCTCACATTTGGTCTGTATGGGAAATGGGTCCAAGGGAGTCGGCGAGTCCCAAAGTGGAACTTGGCGAGTTCTATGAAGGTGGCCTTAGACTCGACGAGTTGGATGAACAACTCGGCGAGTCCTATGAAGATTTATTGGAACTCGACGAGTTGGATGAACAACTCGACGAGTCATATGAACTATTACTGAGTAAGAGGGGTTTAAGTGTTGAAGGTCCAACCCTTCGCATCTACACGCGGAATTAGCAATTTAACGTGTAGCAATAATCCCAGAAACCCAAATCCTCATAAAGGATGCTCTGATGAGGATTTGGAATCGAGTAGGAGATCTGCTCGTGGGACTCGGCGAGTCAGATCGCGAGTCTGTTCGATAATCCCAAGTAGTGAGTTGATGGTGACTCAGTGATTGGGAAGAGGGACTTGGCGTGTAGGACCAGGTTAGTAGGAGAAGGACTCAGCGAGTCTGTGCCATAACTCGACGAGTCCAGTCAACTGGAAGTTGACTTTCACAAAGGAGTTGTCCTTGGACCAGGGGTGGGTCAGTCATTTGATCTAAGGGTATTTATGAGTGGCTAATCTATGTTTATGGATTTGTAGCCGGAGGATTACCGGTGCAGCAGACAGACTTTCGGCAGTTAGACTTTTAGTAGCTACTTTTCGAGGTGAGTTTCCTTCCAGTAGAAACGGGTGTAAGTCACCAAAGCCGGCCCGTATAGACGATATGATAGTATCGGAGTGTGGGCAGAGCCCGTATCTCTTAGTTGAGTCTGATGATGATATATGCTAGTGTGGTAGAATTGTTTATATTCGTTGTCTGTGTGATACTTGTATGTATGGTTTAGCAGTGGAGTGTGGGCGAGGACTGTATCTCCTAGATAGCGGAGTGTGGGCGAGGCCCGTACCTCCTAGATAGTGGATTGTGGGCGAGGCCCGTACCTCCTAGATAGCAGAGTGTGGGCGATACCCGTATCTCCTAGATAGCGGAGTGTGGGCGAGGCCCATATCTCCCAGTTAGCGGAGTGTGGGCGAGGCCCGTATCTCTTAGTTGTTCCTTATATGATTGTATGATATGTGGTATTATGGGGGAACTCATTAAGATTCATGCTTATAGTTTAGAGTTTTGGTTTCAGGTACCTCTTCAGCGAAGGGGAAGCAGCTGGCACGGTAGCGGCACATCATACACACCCCTTGTTTTTCCGCACTATGAGATTGTTCTGGGATTTGTACTCTGACACTATGGGTGATTCCATGTTTTGGTTTTCAGACACATAATATGTTTTAAGAAAGGATATGATCAAATGTTGTTTATTTACAAATGTTTTGCAAAATGTTTAATTAAAAATGAAATTTATGGCTGTGAAAATTTGGGTCGTTACAAGTTGGTATCAGAGCCCTGGTTTGAGGGATTCGGACACACCCTTGGGGATGTCTGAACTCAAATCAAGGGATTAAAGGATTTCAAAAAAGAAAAAGTTTTCTAATGGATTAAGTAAAGAGTTTTACAAAAGAACGAAGTGTGTGATGTGCGCGACCGGCCAGGGTCAAGTAAGTACTCCCCTAAATACCCATACAAGTTTATGTTATGTTTAACAGTTTTAGTAGATCAACATGCTAGAATTGGACTAAGGATCTACGAGTGATGCCTTACGTGCCTGCTTTATGTGCTTCAGCTTATGAGAATTGCATGCTATTATTGAGTAGACAGCAATAGGATAGTCTTTTTAGGTTATGCCTGACAGTATGAGTTTAGCATTGTATGCTAGATCAATTTCTCTCTATGAGAACGGATTTGCTTGAGGTTGTTCCCTTTTGTCTGAATGCTGCTTGCTTTGTGCCTTTTGGGGCTCTAAGTAATGGGAGTTAGCCATTAGGTGAATACGTCACGTCACATGTGACCAGGGTTGAATAAACTTAGAGTGCTGGATTTGGCGCTATTGCGTAGCTCTCGTTTGAGTCTAACCGTTGTATGGATGAGTCGGCTACTCGAAGGATTATCTGAGCCTCATCACATGTGATGGTATTCAGGTAATGGCTAATTTGCATTACAAGGAGGCCTTCAGCACCTGAGGACCGGGTAGGGTGGAGTCAGAGATTTCCCTAGGACAAGCCTAGGATGAGTATAGCAATGATCAGTAGTAGTGAAAGGGACCTGGTGGAGTCGAGGCAGTCCTTGAAGAAGGTATGGATAGATGTGGAAGGTAGTATGGGCCCATACTATTGAAAGCAGAGCACCCGTACCCAAAATAAGGAAGGCCGAGACAAGACCAGGGAACTTGAAATAGACGTGATCCCTTTAGAAGTATCAGTATCACTAATGGTTGCCTGTGTGTATTGTAAAATGGTGGTACTACGTCAGAGGCTAGCTGGTGGCAGTTCTGGAGAGGGATCGGGTTCGGGATCAGGTTCTGAGCCAGTAGATGAGAGGCTACACGAGTTCATCATGTCAGAGATCACCAGAGGCATCCTTGAGTCGACCCCCATCATTTTCGGGTCGATCAAGGAAGGGATAGTTGAGCTGATGGAGGACCGCCTCAGGGCGTTCAGGAGTGACATGGCATCTGGCCACTCAGGATCTCGCACACTGTCCTTTAAGGACTTCAGGGGCAGTGGTGCGCCGGATTTCCATGGGGCGAAGGACCCCATTGCTGCCAAACGATGGATTGCGGACATTGAGTCCGCACAGCTGACTAGCTTCTGCCCCGAGGGGTCAAAGGTGAGATACGCAGCAGGGTGTTTGAGAGACAGAGCCAGAGCTTGGTGGGAGTCCTTCGGTGACTCGTTAGGAGCCTCGACTGTTGAGGCTATGACCTGGTCGGACTTTGTGACTAGGTTCAGGGTAGACTTTGCGCCGGATGTCAAGCTTCAGCAGCTGGCCAGGGAGTTCCTAGACATGAGACAGACTAAGAAGATTGTGGCGGAGATCACCACCAAGTTTCGGGAGAAGGCATTGTTGGTGCCCCAGTATGCTGGAGACGAGGATATGAGGAGGACCCGCTATCATGACATGCTCCGCGCTGACATCCGAGAGCATGTTAGCTTTTCAGCTTGCCCTACCCTGGAATCCATGATTGCCAGGGCAAGGGAGAGGGAGATTGATCTGGAGCATATCCGGAAGAGGAAAGCAGAGGCGGGGCAGGTGGCTGGGGCTTCGGGGAAGAAGCCCAGGGGATCAGATGGTAGGCTGAAAGGCCAAGGAGGACCGGGCCGCTGCGGGAAATGCGGCAGGTCACACGAGGGAGCATGTAGATTGGGATCGTTGGGCTGCTACAAGTGCGGCAAGACGGGACACTTTAGCAGGGATTGTACTGCCCCTGCCTCGTTTGTTCAGACATCTGAGTTGTTGTGTTTCCACTGCAACCAGAGGGGCCACAAGAGGGCCAATTGCCCCCAGTTGACAGCAGCATCAGCGCCAGTGAAAGCGCCAGCTCTAGCGACCCTGCGGATCACAGATGGCTGGCAGGGCAAGTCGGAGGCTCCAGTGGTGAGGAGTCGGGCCTTTCAGCTGACTGCAGAGGAGGCACGCGCCACGCCTGATGTGGTGACGGGTATGATTTCTTATTTATGCTTTATTTTATGCCACTGTAATTTTGATATGCTATATGTATGTGCTTTGTCTAGGATCGTTCCATGTGAACGGTATCCCAGTTCAGGTGTTGTTTGATTCGGGGGCTACCCGGTCGTTTGTTTCTCTTGCGCTTAGGAAGAAGTTTCCTAAGTCTCCGGGCATGTTGGGTTGCCCTTTAGAGGTAGAGATTGCCGATGATCGATCGGTGCGAGAATTAGAAGTGTTTAGGGATTGTGTTCTAAGGTTGTTTGAGGAGTGCTACTTGGTGGATTTGGTTCCCATTCTGTTGCGTGGGAACAAGGTGATTATTGGTATGGATTGGTTAAGCCCCAATGGGGCAGTGATAGACTGCGTGCAACAGCTAGTGCAAGTCCGAGCCCCAAGTGGGGGAGAGTTGATGATTTAGGGCGAGAGACCACAGCGAGGGCCAGCCTTATGTTCGGCGGCGAGGGCAAGGCGCTACCTCCAATAGGGTTGCGCAGGTTATGTCGCATATGTTACGGATACCCGGGAGGCGGGTAGAGCGACAGTGTAAAAGGTGCCCATAGTACGAGAGTTCCCGGATGTATTCCCCGAGGAGTTGCCTGGGAAAAATCTGGAGAGGCAGGTGGTGTTCAGGATTGACCTAGTCCCTGGTGCGGCTCCGATAGCCAAGGCACCATATCGGTTGGCTCCTCCTAAGATGCAGGAGTTTTCTGCACAGCTACAGGAGCTGTTAGACAAGGGTTTCATTAGACCGAGCAGTTCACCCTGGGGAGCCCCGATCCTGTTTGTGAAAAAGAAGGACGGGTCGCATCGGATGTGTATAGACTATCGGGAGCTGAACAAGGTAACGGTGAAGAACCATTACCCACTCCTGAGGATTGATGATCTCTTTGACCAGTTACAGGGAGCATCTTGGTTCTCAAAGATCGATTTGCGTTCAGGTTATCACCAGATGAGGTTCCGAGAGGAGGATGTGCAGAAGACCGCGTTTCGGACGCGCTACGGCCATTACGAGTTCGTGGTGATGCCGTTTGGGCTCACCAATGCTCCTGCCGCATTCATCGACCTCATGAACCGCGTGTGCATACCGATGCTAGATCGATCTGTGATAGTTTTCATTGATGACATCTTGGTTTATTCCAAGACGCAGGAGGAGCACGAGGAGCACCTGCGAGAGGTGCTGGAGACTTTGAGGAGGGAGAGCTTGTATGCTAAGTTCTCCAAGTGTGAGTTCTGGTTGCTCGAGGTGCAGTTTCTTGGGCACCTTGTCAACCAGGACGGGATTTCAGTAGACCCAGCCAAGGTAGATTCCGTGATGAGATGGGAGGTTCCGAAGTCTCCATCCGAGATTCGGAGTTTCCTGGGTTTAGCGGGCTATTATCGGAGGTTCATCCAGGATTTCTCCAAGATAGTCGTACCATTGACCTGGCTAACAAGGAAGGACGTGGTCTTTCGTTGGGGGCCTGAGCAGCAGGCAGCATTTGAGACACTAAGACAAAGATTATGCGAGGCGCCAATCTTAGCCCTGCCAGAGGGCATGGAGGATTTTGTTGTGTACTGCGATGCGTCCATCTCAGGTTTGGACGCGGTATTGATGCATAGAGGGCATGTCATCACCTACGCGTCGAGGCAGCTGAAGCCTCACGAGGCGAATTACCCAACGCATGACTTGGATCTTGGGGCTGTTGTGTTCGCCCTCAAGATTGGGCGTCATTACCTCTATGGGGTTCGTTGTACCATTTACACGGACCATAAGAGTTTGAGGCACCTCATGGATCAGCCAAATCTAAACATGAGGCAGTGTCGGTGGTTGGATGTGGTAAAAGATTACGATTGCGAGATCCTTTATCACCCAGGGAAGGCCAATATGGTGGCCGACATGCTTAGCCGTAAGGCAGCGCCGATCCGAGATATCTGCCTACAGATGACAGTAGTGACTCCGTTGTTGAAGCGGATTCGGGAGGCTCACCAGGAGGCTATGAAGGAGGAACATCAGAAGAGTGAGCGGATTGTGGGGCAGGTTTCCTCCTTCGATTATGATAGCCGAGGATTATTGACTCTTCACCGTAGAGTGTCGGTCCCTTATCAGGGAGGCGTGCGTCAGGTTCTGATGGAGGAGGCACACAAATCCCGGTTCTCTATTCATCCCGGGGCGACGAAGATGTATAGGGATCTTTGTCTAGACTATTGGTGGCCCTACATGAAGCGGGATATGGCTTGGTACGTTGAGCGGTGTTTGACCTGCAGGAAGGTCAAGGCCGAGCATCAGAGACCGCACGGCAAGATGCAGTCAATGGACATCCCGTTGTGGAAATGGGAAGATATTACGATGGATTTTATCACGAAGCTTCCCAGGACCACGCGAGGAGTGGATTTGATATGGGTCATCGTGGATTGATTGACCAAGAGCGCCCATTTTATTCCAATTCAGGAGAGCAGATCGGCTGAAAAGTTGGCAGACATCTATATCATGGAGATAGTGGTGCGGCACGGAGTGCCAGTATCTGGGATTTCAGACAAGGATGTGCGTTTTACTTCCAGGTTTTGGAAGAAGTTTCATGATGAGTTAGGTACTCGTCTGCACTTCAGCACCGCTTTTCACCCGCAGACGGATGGTCACAGCGAGCGGACCATCCAAACATTAGAGGATATGTTGCGGGCATGTGTTTTGGATTTCGGGGGTAGTTAGGATACTTACCTTCCGTTGGCAGAGTTCTCGTATAATAATAGCTATCATGCGAGTATCGACCGTCCTCCCTTCGAGATGTTGTATGGGAGGAAGTGCAGGACCCCGATATGTTGGGGAGAGGTTGGCCAGAGGGTCATGGGGAGCTCCGAAGTAGTGCTCAAGACGACAGAGAAGATTCAGCAGGTCCGGAGCAGGCTTCAAACTGCTCAGAGTCGGCAGAAAAGTCATGCCGACAAGTGTCGATCAGACCTGGAGTTCCAGGTTGGAGATATGATCCTCCTGAAAGTGTCGTCGTGGAAAGGCGTCATTCGATTCAGGAAGCGGGGCAAGTTGGGCCTGAGGTATATTGGGTCGTTCAGGGTTATAACCTGGGTGGGCAAGGTGGCATATAGGCTGGATTTGCCAGCTAAACTCAGTTAGATGCACAACACTTTCCATGTCTCTCAGTTGCAGAAGTGTATGGTGGACGACTCAGCAGTAGTACCCTTGGAGGACATTCAGGTTGATAACAGCCTGAATTACATCGGGCGGCCTGTAGCGATCCTAGACCGGAAGTCGAAGGATTTGAGGAACAAGAGGGTGGAACTCGTGAAGGTGCAATGGCACCACCAGAAGGGGTCAGAGTGGATTTGGGAGCCGCTGGAAGAGATGATGGAGCACTACCCCGAGCTGTTTCCGGGGCGAACAGCAGACTTCGAGGACAAAGTTTAAAATAAAGTGGGGGAGATTTGTAGCACCTGGTTCCCGGTACGTATTCCTTGTAATTATAATTCTTATTTCTTGCATTTTTTCCTTGGACTCGGTGAGTTGAAGGACCAACTCGCCGAGTAGAAGCAGGATGAGGCGCGGGGTCCAAGCTTTGGACTCGGCGAGTCGGTCCCCAGACTCGGCGAGCAGACCCTGTTTGGGAAAAAACCCTAATCCGGGTGTTTGCACCCTATTTAAATGTTCTAACTTGGCCTCCTTTGTCCCTAACACTTCCAGAGAGCTGTAGAGCGAAACCCTAGCCCCTATATTGTTCTTGAGAGTGTTCTTGGCTTTGTGAAGAAGGTTTAGAGCTTAGGAGAAGAAGGAAGAGGTTGAAGTGTGCAAGGAGGGGAGGTAGATCTGGAATCTTCACTGAGAGAAGCTTCCATTCAGGTAGAAAAGTTCTTACCTTGATCACTAGTTCATTAGATCCTCTTTTTGTCCCAAATTAGTGGTTTTCAAGCCCTAAAACCTCAAACTCCATGTATTTGTGCTCTATGTTCTGAAAGGACTTCAGATCTAGACCTTATGGACGTATTAGAAGTATAACGTTTCTGTGGTTGAAGTGGTTGAGGTCCCCATTGAGTGTATGACCTCATTAAGAGCTTGGTTTTGCCTTTCGGAGCTTATAGGTCCATGCATGCATGTAAAGTTTGCAACTTTACGTGATAAGCATGCCCTAGGAACATAGATCTATGGTTTGGAAGCATTGCATGTCTCAGATTTGGTCTGTATGGGAAATGGGTCGAAGGGACTCGGCGAGTTCTCTGAAGGTGGCCTTAGACTCGGCGAGTTGGATGAACAACTCGGCGAGTCCTATGAAGATTTCCTGGAACTAGACGAGTTGTCCTTCAAACTCGGCGAGTCATATGAACTGTTACTGAGTAAGAGGGGTTTAAGTGTTGAAGGTCCAACCCTTCGCATCTACACGCGGAATTAGCAATTTAACTTGTAGCAATAGTCCCAAAAACCCAAATCCTCATAAAGGATGCTCTGATGAGGATTTGGAATCGAGTAGGAGATCTGTTCGTGGGACTCGGCAAGTTGTTCTTGGACTCGGCGAGTCAGATCGCGATTCGGTTTGATAATCCCAAGTAGTGAGTTGAGGGTGACTTAGTGAGTGGGAAGAGGGACTTGGCGTGTAGGACCAGGTTAGTAGGAGAAGGACTCGGCGAGTCTGTTCCATAACTCGGCGAGTCCAGTCAACTGGAAGTTAACTTTGACAAAGGAGTTGACCTTGGACCAGGGGTGGGTCAGTCATTTGATCTAAGGGTATTTATGAGTGGCTAATCTATGTTTATGGATGCAGCAGACAGACGTTCGGCAGTTAGACTTTTGGTAACTACTTTTCGAGGTGAGTTTCCTTCCAGTAAAAATGGGTCTAAGGCACCAAGGTCGGCCCGTATAGACGATATGATAGTATCGGAGTGTAGGTAGTCCCCGTATCTCTTAGTTGAGTCTGATGATGATATATGCTAGTGTGGTAGAATTGTTTATACTCGTTGTCTGTGTGATACTTGTATGTATGGTTTAGCAGTGGAGTGTGGGCGAGGCCCGTATCTCCTAGATAGCGGAGTGTGGGCGAGGCCCGTACCTCTTAGATAGCGGAGTCTGGGCAAGGCCTGTACCTCCTAGATAGCGGAGTGTGGGCGAGGCTCGTATCTCCTAGATAGCAGAGTGTGGGCGAGGCTCGTATCTCCCAGTTAGCAGAGTGTGGGCGAGGCCCGTATCTCCATGAGTGTGGGCGAGGCCCGTATCTCCTAGTTGTTCCTTATATGATTGTATGATATGTGGTATTATGGGGGAACTCACTAAGCTTCGTGCTTACAGTTTAGAGTTTTGGTTTCAGGTACCTCTTGAGCAAAGGGGAAGGAGCTGGCACGGTAGCGGCACATCATACACACCCCTTGTTTTTCCGCACTATGAGATTGTTCTGGGATTTGTACTCTTACACTATGGGTGATTCCATGTTTTGGTTTTCAGACACGTAATGTGTTTTAAGAAACGATATGATCGAATGTTGTTTATTTACAAATGTTTTGCAAAATGTTTAATTAAAAATGAAATTTTTGGCTGTGAAAATTTGGGTCGTTACAGATTGAGCTACTGGACGCCCTGTATGAAGAGGGAGGTAGCTGGAAAGTCAAGGCCAAACATTAGAGTCCCCACGAAAAAAATATAGCCATTACCCATTCCATGTTGAAATGGGAAGAGATAAACATGGATTTTATTACAAATTTCCTGAGGATGGAACATGAGGTTGACTCTATCTGGGTTATTGTTCAAAGATTAACCAAGAGTTCTCATTTCATCCCCATTGTTAAGAGCATTTCCGTCGAGAAATTGACTGATGTCTACATCGGGGAGGTTGTTGTTCGGCATGGGGTACCAATTTCGGTGGTTTCAGACCATGATGTTTGTTTCACCTCTAGGTTTTTAAGGAAATATCACGAGGAGTTGGGTACTCAGCTACTTTTCAACACTATATACCACCCTCAAACTGACAGACAGAGTGATTGGACCATTCAGACGCTCAATGATATGCTCAGGCTTGTGTTGTAGATTTTGGTGGGAGTTGGTATACTTATATTCCATTAGCCGAGTTCTCCTACAAAAATAGTTATCATGCCAATATTGATTAATCACCTTTCGAGATGCTTTACGGGAGGAAATATCAAACCATAATATGCTTGGGCGAGGCAAGGCATCGAATTATAGGGGAACTAAAATAGTACTCAGGTCCACTGAGTTGATACAACATGTGGGCGATCGGTTGCAGATCACGCAAAGTAGCTAGAAGAGATATGATGACCGACAACGTTCATACCTCAAGTTTCAGGTCGAAGATTTTGTGCTTCTGAAGGTGTCACATTGGAAAGGTTTCATCCGGTTTTGGAAGCGGGGCAAGCTGGGCCCCAAATATATTGGTCCCTTTAGGATTATCGCTTGGGTGGGAAAGGTTACGTATCTCTTGGAGATGCCTCATAAGCTTAGTCAGATTCACAACACTTTCCATGTCTCTCATATGCATAGGTGTTTAGCTGATGATTCTACAGTGGTTCCTTTGGACGACTTTCAGGTTGATAACAACCTGAATTATCTAGAGAGAATGATTACGATTCTCGGATGAAAGACGAAGACCTTGCATAACAAGGTGGTGGGCTTAGTGAATGTGCAAGAGCAACACCATAAGGGTTTGGGGTGGATATAGGAACCCGATGAGGAGATGAGAGAACACTACCTAAAGTTATTTGTAGCAGCGGAATTCGAGGACAAAGTCTAATTCAAGTGGGTGAGGTTTGTAACATCCAAAATTCCAAGAGAAAGAAGCCCCCTTGGCTTACAGATTCAGCTTGCAAACCTCATCATCATCCTCTTCGGTACCATTGTTAGTGTCCAAGATTCAAGATTTTTGGTTTCATGTTTCTTGATCTAAGTTACTTCTCCCTTTTTTTCATGTTGTGGAAGTTTGGAAGAATGGATTCCATAAAGTTTGCAACTTTATGGATCCTTAAGGTCCTTTTGGGGTTATATGTTCCAAATCTAGAATCCCATAGTTTTTTTTGGTCTCATGCACAAGTTTGAGTTCATTTCTTCATATTTTAACCTAATTTGGGAAGAGACATGCATTAGACATGCATGTCCATAAACCATTGAATTTTATGATGCTTTAGGAGTAAGAAACCCTTCTGGAATTTGTGAACTTAAGACTTTAAGGATTAAGTGCTTAATGGTTGACTTCATGCCTTAAGTTTCCATTAAGGAACTAGATTTAAAAATATCGGTTTATCGGGATGTCTTAATTGACAAAGTTGGAAACTTTGTCCATCAAGACCTTGGGAAGAGTCAAATATGAGGTTTGGATCTCAAGGAATGGATAAAAAAACAACTTAATCCATTAAGCTGTTGAGACCCAATTCTCATGAAGCGATATCTTGGCTGTCATGATGTGTGGACTGGGGGGCAAGCTAACTGTTTTGTCTTTATTCTACCACGATGTGGCCAGTAGGAGGCCACGACATGATGACTTACTGAAGTTAACTCGGATAGTTGACTTTGACTGTTGACTTTTTTGGCTTGGTTGACTTTTGGTTAATTTATTAGTTTTGGAAGGTCAAAAAAGGGTTCACCTTGTGTGGTTTATTAGGTGGTAAGTAGCACCTATTCTTTGTCTATGAGAGCCTGTTAGCTGTTTACGACACATTTTTAGTGAGCCTTCTCACTATACTTAGTAGGATGCTAGTTTTCTTTGTCACTTTTGCGTTGGTATGCTAGGTTGGGCCTGTTTATTTGACAGGCGGGGCCCAATATGTATGGTAGGTGTTATTTTGTGTTGGTTTTTGTATACTACAACATCTTATGGTGCACATACAACCCTAAATACTTTGGATCTATGTTTTCTCTACATGCAATATTATTTCCAAAGTATTAAGCCTACAACTAGCATACAATTGACATAATCAACTTAAAAATGAGTTATAGAATTACCTCTATGTTGTATCTTGTAGTTTTGGCCATTAAGAACTTAGCACCTAAAGTATGATGCCTCAAACAGTTCACAACATACCTAGTACAAGGGAGAACTTGAGTGAGAGGTTGATAGCTTCAAATCGGCTCCTATGAACTCCAAGAACTCTAGTCTCCAATTTTAGGCTAAGTGGTGTCATATATATAGTGTAGGAGATCAAGAGTCATGGGTAAACCCTAATCCATACACTTAGGTTATGATCCATATCTCATGTGGGCTAACTCTTCATGAATACTTACATAAACTTAGCCCATCATGGATCAATCGCACATATATATATATATATATATATATATATATATATATATATATATATATATATATATATATATATATATATATATCACTGATTTACATAATCAGTTCCCGTTGATTTAATTCGTCTCATTTGATCACTAAATTAATTCTTGATCAATACTAATTAAATAATATAATTTCATATTAATATATTATACTTTTAATATATTAATAAATCATAAATAACCCTTTACTCAAATATCCATCCTATCAAATTGTCCTGGTGATATGCAACCCGAAATGGACCATGCTACTCTCGGGTCAAGTACATATCAATTGTAGTTATGGGCTTAGACACCTAATCCAAAAGTCTCCCACTTAGATAAGTCTAATAACTATTATTGCAAGTACGACTCCAAAATCCCGACTAGCAATCGTAGCTCTTAAAAGTCGTTGTCGAACGCTGACCCAGTCAATAACGCGTCCATTTGATAAGGGATCATATATTCCTCCATTCTACATGATATCATATGGACTGATACATGGATTACAATCATTCTCTCTGTCTATCAGTTGTTTCCTGATTTCCGATTTATGATGACTGAAAATTGAACAAATCAAATCAGTCCAGGCTTGGCCAAGTGCTTCGGGTGTTATCACTAAATCATCGAGGCTCCCACAGATATCACTTTTATCCCTCTAAGGGTAAAAGGAATGGATAAACTTCGATTCATATGCTTTCTCTATTTACTCATCAAATCACACACAATGATACGTTTTATAACGTCGAGTTACTGGTGCGTTTACATATCATCAATGTGAAACCAACTTGTAAAGTGCAACTATATGTCTCTATTTCAAGAATATAAGATATTATCGTCTCACAATCACTCATGATGAAATCCATGAAGTGATTCAGATGAGCGTGGGTTTAATCCAATACTCGAATCTTATTCCAAGAGTACTCATGAACATTGCAGCAAACTTGTGCTATGTCTAAAACACCTAGACAATCTATAGTCTGATTCATGACTATCTTGCCTCAATACCTACTTCCAAAGTATAATCGATTGTGGATAGTTTGAATAATATTATTATTCTGGATATCAAAATATTAAAAGTGAAACACAAGAATAATCGAATCCAATATGGTCTCAGAACTTATGAATATAAATTAATCACCGTATTGATTACACATTATTTATTGTATAATGTTTCGATTAATTAACTTAATACTTGAATTAGAACAATATTTATGCCATGCTTATTTCCAATGATACTCATTTTTCAATCCAAATCTTTATAGTAAGTGTAAGAATACTAAATTCTTGCCATTTACTATAATCTGTTAGATTCGAAACTTAAATGCAACAATCCTTTTGTAATGTCAATGCACAAAGGTTACAAAGACTATGCCAATGATATTACAAATCATTCCCCTTGGATATTGGTTACAGGACTAATTCCATGGAAGCGAAGTCTCATATTCAAAGTACATTCCTTTGAACATCCTTCTTGCATTAAGGTTTCTAATCTTACACAGATTTTATGATTAACTTCCACTTATGGAACATTTCCATAATTCCATATGACTAGCACTTCTGAACAACAGTTACCACTTCTTATAACTTTTCAATATGGACCGTCCAAAACTGATACTATACTTCCAACTGTCCATAAGCAACCAATCTTTGGTAAACCTCAGATTGTCCAAGACAATTGCTTAACCATTTTAGTCATATCTCGTTCTAGTCCCTTTTCCCTCTAAATGCCCTAGGCATTTGGAAAAGTAGAACAGATTAATATTATAGCATATATAATCGATCATATATCTGAAGCATATGGAATACGATTCATAATGTCTCATAAAGACATGATACTTTACCAGTTTTCACTATAATATTTCCATATATAGAATTTCCTTATGTTGAATCATTTCAACATAACATTCACATATCACCATGACTAAATTTGATTAAAATCTCAATCTAAGCTGTTAGATTCGATATGAAGTATGAATTCCTCTCCCTTGATTATAGCAAAACAACTTTTCAAACCCTACAACTTTGCAAATTGAAAATTTTGTTTTCTATAATTAACATTGCTAACTCGCAATACTTACCATAATAATTATGCTCCCACTAGCATAATAATTATTATCTTACTTGCATAACACTTATGCTCCCTCTAGCTTTGACATGTACCCAGAAATCAGCTAGACTTCTAGAAATCAATACTTGTTGACTTTCTTACCAAAGTTCAGATTTCTAATACAAGATGCTCTGATAAGACTTTATCTAGGCTCCTCAAACTCATACACCTTTCCTTAGATAGCCCACATGTGTGTCTAAACAATTTCAGAGCTTACAATAATAAGTCCCAAATGTTTAGACTTTTTGCCATTTCTCACGATTCGAACTATGAAGAGGGATGTCTTAATCATAATCGAATTTGAGAATGCAAATATCACAAATGCTATCTCCTTAAAATCTACTTAGTGAAAGCGTTTCCTCACAATCATTTTCATGAATTGAAGAGAAACCTTATGACACTTAGATTTTATGGTGTATGTGTTCCTATCCATGTGAATTTGTCATAACCATAATTACAAGACAAGGTTAGTGACAAATCCAAAATCATATGGACTGAACTTGTTCAATCTTATTTTCTTTCCACCTGGCAGCTCAAGAGCCTACCATTGCTTCCAAGTTGTTATGCAACCAATTGAGAACTCTTAGAACTCACATGCATAGTCAACTTTAACTGGAATGGGCATAGAAACAAGAATATGTCAACACGATAGGTTACAGACCTCAAGTCGTGTGCTAGTGATTAATAACATGTTTATTCTTGATTAGTTCTTGAAACTTTTCAAGATATTTAAGACTCTCACTAACCTCTTGACATATTAGTTTCTCTTTGTCAAGAACATTCCTTGACAAACAAATATTCAAGAGTTAGTGCAGTTTCTTATCAAGACAAACACTTATGACAATCGGTCTTAGTTGATCTTTGTTTTATCCAAAACATCACAACTTACCAATTTCAGATGTATAAGAGTAAGTAACATTTTACTCTACATTTGATAAGTGTTATAAACCTTTCTTAAGAGTATGTCACTCAAGGCACAATCTTGGAGTGCAACTCTAAGACTTGATTTTGGAAGGAAGTATGATTCATCTATTTGATTTAACCATTTCTACAATTCACGATTCCTCTTCTTAGCCATACAAATGCACTATGATGCCCTTAGAGGATCAATTGTGATATGGTTTTCATAATCATTAAGATGATCATAAAACATGATAATTAAGTACTCTCGCTTCTTTTCAGATTGAAGAAACCTTTATCTTTCTGCCTAATTTGATTCTTCTTATTCGTTATACTATACATTGAAACTTTTCCAATGATTCAGAATTATACTTAATCTTGTAAGTATAATCATATTCACTAAGCTTTTAGTAAATCATGATGAATAGCCTTATCGTTCTTTGTGGTGGACCTGACCAGTGCACAACCAAGTGTACCCGATCCCTTAGTCCTTCACTTGACTCACATATACATGTGAACAAGGAATTAGTCTTAATTTCCCAAAGACGAAGGTTCTCATTTATCACACAATAAAAGTTGCATGATTCCAAGTTTCTATCCAACTGAAACTTGGGTGATGAGAATCTTTCCTTATTTGGAAAATTTAGACACTACCACAAACAAAAGAATCAAATCCATTTTCAACATTGCTAACAATACAAACATCAATTTTCACAAATGCCATTGCAAGGAAATATAAGATAAGATAAAACCGAACTTTTATTTATTTATAAAATGCAGAAATACTTTTCCTAACAATGAAATTACAAATGAAAACTATGTTCCAAAATATTTTTAAGCAATCTATCATAACTCTTAAGCAGCAGCTCAAAAATCTAATCATTGAACCATGCGATCAAAATCCATCTCTTCGCGATCAGACTCAGTATACTCTTCCTTTAAGCTTCCATTGATTCTACAAAACATCAAAATGTGATTACATTACATCATGTATTAAGAATCTCCAAATAGGAACTTAATAGAGTTAGATAGTGGACATACCTGAAGCAGAGTCATACACTCTGACTTTACCATCCTTATGATCCTTCAGGTAGATTCGGAAGCTTCGCAACCAATGCCCCTTCTCTTGGCAATAGAAACAAACATACTCTTTCATAATTACACATGGGAAAATCTTAGACTTAGCCTTTCTCTTTACCATTCTATCAATTGACTTGAACACGGCCGATCCCTTTCCATTGGGAAGAGTAAGATTTTATGTACATCTAATGTTGCCATTGTCAATGTCCATGGAAGTTTGGGAAGTAGATCTTCAAACCAAATTTGCATTACCAGTACATCAAATCAGTGCTGATTCAGCAGCAATTAGCAAATAAGTGGGATTAATAAGGGTCACGTCGCGGTCAGTCACATAGTAGTCTTTAACAAACCGACTATACGACTCGGAAAGTGACTGAAGAACCAAGTCAACAGCCAACTTCCTCGACACAACGACTCCTAACATTCCCAGCCTGTCAATGTGTGACTTCATCTCCAAGAAATGAGCACATACAGACTTTCCATCTTTGTGTTTGCTTGCCAATAGGTCTTGAGTGACCTTGAACTTTTCAAGTCTTCGAACATGTGGGTTAAGGAGAATTATTGGAGGAGGTGGAGGAAGTGAAGTTCCATTACAGCACGAAGAAGGGGTTAATCTTTCACTTTGATTGTCTTGTGGAACATCATCTTTATGAGGAAAGCTTTTTCCAAAAGGATAAGGTAGACCATAGTTGTCAAAACTAGACATCTATAAGAGAGAAATTCAAGTTTTGTTGATTTAAGTCCTTAATATAACACCCAAATGAAATATTAATGCTAGGACCCAACACAATATTTTACAATTCGGAAGAGGGATGTTGTATCCAATTGCAAAATATTTGAAGGTAGGTAAATGACGATTCACCAATTTCCACCATTAAAAACGATATTGATTATTAAGTTTTAAATGAATTGAAACTCTTAGATCCTTTGAGATTCATTGAACTTTTCAATGGCATGTTTAAATCTCGATTGTGCCCTTCAAGTTTGTGACTGGGATGCCGAGGATCACAAACAAGGTGTGAATAACCATGCAAATGTGCTTGGTACTCTCGATGTCATTTATCACCTAATCAATGTGCTAGTTAACCACACATGCTCCATTGATCTATGACAAACATCGAGCTACCCTTTTCCACCCTTGTTAGTCCAAGTTAGTGTGTCAGTTAACCACACACGCTCCACTAACGACTTGGCAAAGTGCAAAGTGCAATTTCATGGGTTAGCACCAAATTCACATTTTTCCTAAGTAACTAAGATTGGGAATTTATAACTGTTTAGTTACTTGGTATTTTCATTATACTTTTAATGAGAATTAATGTCCTATCCTACCCGTTCGGCTAACAACTCTCCACCAGTCAAGGAAGCATGGGTGAGAGTGGACTCCTATTAAACTGTCATTTTATAGACAATAACCTTATACCCCCCCTTATAAACCGACTTCGTAAATGAGGCCTACTAACGGTGAGACCGACTTTTTACTTATACATATAATATATTAAACTTTTGATACTATAATAGTATAAGGTTGTAGTTTAAACTTTTAAAATACAAGGTGGTTTAATCTATTAATTAAACAATACTCTTAATTTAATTAAACTTAAACCATGTCATTATGGAATTATTAATTCTCTTTTAATTAAACACTTTAATTAACTATTAATAAAGTCCATAAAGATGTAATATGAATTATTAAAAACATCAAGATGCTAAAACAAAATTAAAACTGTTTAATTTATTATTAAGTTATGAATCCATGAGTTATAGTTTTGAAAACTTTTCAAATAACTTTAGTTTTAGAATTCAATGTCTCAATAAAAAAAAACTTTTCAAATTCCAAAACTTGAGGGCAAGTTTTGTAACTCTTGAAAACTTTTAGAATTCCAAAAAAGAAACTTTCCAAGTTCCATAACTTGAGGGAAAGTTATGAAACTCTTCAGAGTCATTGATAACAAATTTTGTAACCTTTGAAGACTCTTGGAATTCATAACTTAACGAGTTAATGAATGAGACTTTTCACATCCATAACTTATGGAAGTTTCAAAACTCTTAAGATCATAACTTTTAAAAAAGACTTTTGAGTTCCAAAACTTTATGACAAAATTTTATGACATTTATATCAAACTTTTAAAACAAATAAAATAATCATAACATTTTATCTTTTAATAAATTGACCTAATTCAACTATTGTAGTAAAATGAGTCAAATTTTACGAATAATTAGTTTTTCATAAAATCAAGTAATTATCTTAAAATTTGACAAACTTCATGTTTTTTTTCAACTTTGAAAATCAAACATTAGCATGAATATAACGAAACAACCCATGGCTTTGATACAACTGTTGGGTTTTAGTATACTATAATATCATATGGTTCACATACAACCCTAAATACTTTGGATCTATGTTTTCTCTAATTATACATGCAATATTGTTTCCAAAGTATTAAGCCTACAACTAGCATACAATTGACATAATCAACTTAAAAATGAGTTATAGAATTACCTTTATGTTGTAGCTTGTAGTTTTGGCCTTTAATAACTTAGCACCCCAAGTGTGATGCCTCAAACGGTTCACAACACACCTAGGACAAAGGTGAACTTGAGTGAGAGGTTGCTAGCTTCAAAATTGACTCCTATGAACTCCAAGAACTCTAGTCTCCAATTTTAGGCTAAGGAGTGTCATATTTATAGTGTAGGAATCCAAGAGTCATGGTTAAACCCTAATCCATACACTTAGGTTATGATCCATATTTCATGTGGGCTAACTCTTCATGAATACTTACATAAACTTAGTCCATCATGGATCAATAGCTCAAACTATATATATATATATATATATATATATATATATATATATATATATATATATATATATATATATATATATATATATATATATATCACAAATTTACATAATCAGTCCCCGTTGATTTAATTAGTCTCTTTTGATCACTAAATTAATTCCAAATTAATTCTTGATCAATAATAATTAAATAATATGATTACATATTAATATATTATACTTGTAATATATCAATAAATCTTAGATAATCTCTTACTCAAATATCCATCCTATCAAATTGTCCTTGTGATATGTAACCCGAAATGGACCATGCTACTCTCTGGTCAAGTACATACCAATTATAGTTATGGGCTTAGACACCTAATCCAACATTTTGGGGAAATCACTAAGCTTTGTGCTTATGGTTTTCTGGTTTAACATCTTTAGGTACTTTCGGTTCAAAAGGGAAGGGCCTGGCTTGACTACACAACATCCCCCTATGATTTTCCGCATTGATGACTATTGTTTTACTCCGATAATTGTATTATATTTTTCTATGGTTGATTTTAGAACATACATTGTGAGGATTTGATGGTTGGAAAAATGAAAAATTTTATTAGTATATTTCGGATGTTACACCCGTCGTAAAGACGCCTCAACCACCATCGCACCAAACAGCCACCATAATGGTGTCGTCAAAGCAACCAAGTAGAATATGGAGATCGGAAACGACGTACACATCAACACCACCACTTTTTACTCCAATACCTAGAGCACAGACCTCTAGCCACAACTCAACCAATGTCACAACTAATCCAGCCACAACTGTAGTAGGGGTATGTTTCTATATCCTCATAACAATGTTTAAATGCCACCATTCATGGCAGCAATACCACCAATGTATGGCATAGAAAACATTGTAATACCGCCAACACAAAGTGTGTCACCGCATACACAAACCACAACCCAATTAATGACATTGTTAATTTCCAACAATATGCACGGAAATCCCCACATACCACCACATGGTGCCATAAGCACCCTTCCACAAATACCCTTAACAGAGCCATATGTCCCGTACAAACTCTGTATATGACTTTCCAAGCTCCATGCACACCCCTCCAGACGCCATACATACCTCCCCAACATCAATACGCAACGCAAATCGAAATGGGGCGTAGTGTTGTTTCAACCTTCACAACATATCGCTTGAATTATGACATTCCAAACACATCAAATTGCCAACACTAAAAAATTATAATAGAAAAACAAATCCAAATAGCCACATCGACACCTACTATTGGACTATGATGTCTCTGAAGCTTGATGAGCGATTCTGGTGCACATATTTCCCTACCACGCTATACGGGAATGTAGGAACATGGTTCAAAACATTAGCACTAGTAAGCATCAGTAACATTGCAGAACTAAAGTATGCCTTCTTGACGAATTTCATGCAATTATGACGATAAAAAGGCGACACCCACACCATAATTGGGTGTAAACAAAAAGAGGGTGAGATAGTAAAAGAATATTTCGAAAGATTTACTAAAGTAACCCTAGATACACAAGGAGAAGACAAAACAATGGTCATTGGTGTATTCACATGGGCACTACTCCCAGGTGAACTATCGAAAATTTTCCTTGGTAGAATGCCCCATACCAACCATGAACTTAAAGAAAGAGTCGAAAAGTACATACAACATAAAGAAGGCATGATAGACAAACATGAAAAATTCAACGCATTCACCACCACCAAACCACAACAAACCGAGTGGCAGAGAAATTATAGCCCCAAGAGGTACCCAAAACATCCCTACCAATCGGTGAAAAAGTCAAGGATGTACAAGCTATACCATTGGGATGATAGAAGGATAAGGCAATCAGAAGTATATGCAATAACCGATAAATGGAAAGAAAGGAACAGTAGGAAAAAAAATCAAAATATTATGAATACCATAGAAGTGCACAACATGACATAAGCGATTGTAGCTCGCTACGATGGGAGATGGAGGATAATAACTTTAAAGGAGATATAAAAGAAATACCACATAATCTTCGACTTGAATGGGAGGAAAAAAGGAATACTTTGCGACAACAAATAGATGACCAACCCCCACAGGAAAAGATGTAAGGAATAATGGCCATCATAATGCAATAACGAACGAGTATAAATGACTATGATACAAAATATATAATTAAAAATATGATGAATCTCAGTTTCTTAGTAAATGATCCACGGCCGGCGAATCAGCACGGAAATGAACCACTAGTTATCCAAGAACACATCCTCAACTCAGTAATACATAGAGTATATGTTGACAGAGGAAATTCGGCTGACATAATTTACGAACATTGCTTTGTGCAATTTCCGGAGGAATGGAGAACAAACGTCTGCCTGACATCAGGAAGATTGACGAGATTTATAGGACATAGCATATGTCCAATCAGGACGATACAACTACCTCTATATCTTTATGACAGAATAAAGAAACCGTACTGATAGGATTCATTAATAATATGACACCCGGAAGAACACAAAATTATCATGGTAAGAACATTTATGTTGTGCTTCGGGGACATGGCATTAACAGTTCGTGGAATCGTCAAGTTCAACACATCAGAAGGTCCAACAATTGTAATGGCCAAAAATCTTGTGAGGCATCGATGTTATCAAATCATGGAAGTTGTAGATATCACCATAGGGACGAAATGAAAACCGGAAGATATATTGAAAAAAAAGGAAATAAACAATGGTGATTATCCTAATCAACATATAAGAATAAGAGCCGAGTTACCTCTAGGCATATAGGAGAAGCTAATAGAGTTATTGAAAAAATAAAAACACGTGCTTACATGGACACCGTAGGACATAGTAGGAATAGAAAAAAATAATCAAATATGGGATAAACATACAACCAGGAGAAAGTAGCATCAAACAGAAAAAAACATGGCCAAACAGGAGAAAGGAACTGGGAAATAAACTTCGAGGTGGCAAAACTCATGGATGCAAAAATACTATGTGAAGCCTTTTCCCTGTATGGATAGTCAACTCGGCCATGGTCAAAATGGTTGATGGGAGCTAAAGGATGTACATAAATTACTCGGATTTAAACATGGCTTACCCGAAAGATTTATACCCGCTGCCCGAAATAGACCAAAAAGTCAAATCATTGCTAGGATTCAAATGGAAATATTTTTTGGATGCATATAAAGGTTACCATTAGGTGTTAATGAAGAAAGAAGAAGAAGAAAAGACGACATTTTACACTGGTCATGGAACATTTTGTTATACAAAAATGCCTTTTAGTCTCAAGTATGTAGGAGCAACTTACCAATGCCTTGTAGACAAGGTCTTCAAATATCAGATTGGCAAAAATATAGAAATTTACGTAGATGATAGGGTAATAAAAAGCCAAAATGACATGGAACTACACAAAGGCATTGAAGAGACACTCAAAACCCTTGGCAAAGTAAGCACAAAGTTAAACCCATAAAAAGTTGTTGAATTACTTGAGACAAAAGAACTAAGAATCCTAAAGGAAATTCCGACTTTGAATAGAAAAATTAGTGCATTGGGATGCTTCATCGTGCGGTTGGCTGACAGGGCAATTCCGTTATTCCTAACACTAAAATAGTGTGTCGATAACCGCAACTTTCAGTGGACACCTGAAGCTGACCACACCCTCAACGAGCTAAAGAAGGCACTTCAGAAAGTGCCAACCCGTTCAAGTCCTATTTAGGAGAAACTTTTTTTGTGTACTTCTCTGCCACTGCAGGAGGAATCTCGGTTGTGCTGATGGTGGAAAGATAAGAAAAGCAGTTGCCTATATACTTCATTAGTATAGTAGTACAAGGGTCTGAGCTTAATTACCCCATGGTTGAGAAGGTGGTGCTAGAACTAGTATACAAATCCAAACATGTTTGTCGTTACTTCCATGCTCATCGAATAGAGGTTTTGACAACCCAGCCTCTTAAAAGCATCTTATTAGGACCAGAAAAATTTGGAAGATTAATAAAAATGGCCATTGAGTTGGGGCAAGCCATAGCAGATTTCTTGACAGAAGTGTCGGACAAGGAGTGCAATCCAATTACCATACAGTTAGAGGAGAGCAATTGGACCCCCACAAAGAACCATACGTAGGAATTGCATACCGATGAAGTTGCAAGCTAGGAAGGATCTAGCTCATGACTCATATTTATGGACACCAAAGGAAATGAGATATCGCATGTGTTATGTTTTGACTTTGAAACTACTAATAACGAAGCCGAATACGAGGCACTGCTAGCAGGGTTAAGGCTGGCTCGCAAAAATGGGAATAAAAATTATAAAGTTATGACCTATTTAATGGGGGTCATGAACCAAGTCAATGGGGTATATGACACAAAGAACACAATAATGAAAAAATATGTTATGATAATGAATGACATGTCATCCATATTTGAAAGCTTGATAGTAGACCAAATCAAAAGAAGCGAGAACAGGGGGGCAGTTGCGTTGAGCAAACTGGCAGCCACAACATATAGCCACTTGTCTAAAAAAGTATTAATGGAAATACTCAGCAGTCACAGCATAGACAAAACATGCATACATGTCGTCTCAACTAAAGAAAAAGGATGAATGGACACCATACAAGATTACTTGCTGCATAACCTACTACCAAATGACCCAAACAAGGTGCGCAAGGTAAAAATCAAAGCACCACATTCATCATCATAGTCAACCAATTGTATAAAGAGGATATTTGATGCCATGGTTAAAGTGCATAACGGCAGAGGAAGGAATAAATGTCATGAAAGAAGAACATAAGGTATAGGATGGAGTACATGAAGGTGCAAGAGCCCTAACTGGGAAAGTGCTGCCTATGGGTTTCTGCTGGCCAAGCCTGTATAAGGAGGCATAAGAGATCACCAGGAAGTGTGTAGAGTGCCAAAAATTTTCCCTGGTACATCAACTACCATCCACACCACTCAAATACATCTTCAACCCTTGTCCATTCCACTAGTGGGGAATTGATATCGTAGGGCCTTTCCAAGAAGCCCCAGGAAAGATAAAATTCTTAGTCATTTTTGTTGATTATTTCACAAAGTGGATAGATGTGGAACCAGCGGAAAGTATTACAGGAATATCCATGATCAAGTTCATGTGGAACAACTTTTTGACTCGCTTTCGAATGCTAAAAACCCAAATTAGCATCAATGAGTTGTAGTTTGTTGAAAATCCATTCCGAGGATAGTGCCTAGATAGACATATTGAGCAACGCCTCACTTTGGTGGCTCGTCCACATGCGAACGAGCAGACAAAAATATCCAATAAAAGATTGGTATATGGAATCAAGAAGTGATTAGGCAAAGCAAAGGAAATTGGTTTAAGGAAATCCCTATTGTATTATGGTCCCATCAAACGGCCCCACGAGTTAGTACATAGGAAACACCTTTCAGCCTTAGGTACGAAGGCAGTTTTGCTACCAAAATTACTCGTGGGATCCATGCACACGGAAAGAATCAGCAACGAGTCATCAGACAGAGATCTCCAACATAACCTTGATTTACTTGATGAAGAGAGAGAGAGAGAGATAGAGAGAGAGAGAGAGATCATCTACACCAAGATATATACAAATCCCAAACCGAGAACTACTACAATAAATGAATGCAAGGCGAGACATGAAATTTGGACACTTAGTTTTGAGGGAAAATGAGGTCAACCATAATGATCCAAGAGGAAGGCTAGGCCTGACATGGGAAGGACCATACAAAATAACCACAACACATCATAACGGCTCCTATGAGTTGGAAACCATGGAAGGACATACAATTCCCCGTACTTGGCATATTCAATATCTTAAAAAGTTTTTCACGTAGAAGAAAAAAAAGGAGGAAAGGAAGGACAATGGGTAAGATGAACAATTAGAGGTGTTACTCCCTTCTAATAAATTTTTAATGTTATTTGAATGAAATACACCCAGAGTTGATCACCCTGTGTGGTCATCTTTTGTGCTTATCCTACAATTTATTAGTCCCACCCTCGTCCTAATTCAAAGGATTATAACCTTTACCAAAGAGAGTTGCAAGGTTTCACTACCCAACTCAATATGGCAGCAGGTAGTTTAGCCCTGGCTTAATCTGGTTCAAAGGATTATAACTCTTACCAAAGAGAGTTGCATGGTTTCACTACCCAACTCTCCATGGTAACTCTTACCAAAGAGAGTTGCATGGTTTAGCCCTGCCTCGTTCTTTTTCAAAGGATTATAACATTTACCAAAGCGATTTACATGGTTTCACTGCCCAACTCTGCATGGAAACGTGTAGTTTAGCCCTACCTTGTTCTGGTTCAAAGGATTATAACCTTAGTAATGGCAAGGTTTCACCACCCAACTCTGCATTGAAGCATGTAGTTTAGCCCTGCCTCATTATAGTTCAAAGGATTATAACCTTTACCAAAGAGAGTTGTATGGTTTCATTACCCAACTCCACATGGCAGCATGCAGTCTAACCCTTCCTCGTTCTGGTTAAGAGAATTATAATCTTTACCAAAAAGAGTTGCATGGTTTCAATACCCAAGTCTTCATCGTAGCAGGAAGTTTAGCCCTGCCTCGTTCTGGTTCAAAGGATTATAACCATTACCAAAGATATTTGCATGGTTTTACTACACAACTCTACATGGAAGCAAATAGTCTAGCCCTGCCTCATTTCAGTTCAAAGAATTAGAACCCTTACCTAAGGGAATCATGCGGTTACACAACCCAACTATATTTTACAAAGAAAGTGAAATAATTATACAAACAACCACACAATATTTTCAACAAACATAGAAAAGGCATAGCATGGTTAAAGCCGAAAAGATTAGGATATCAAAACATGTCATAATGTATATAGAAAAGAAAACCATTGTTTATATACAACCAAAAACCCGACATACTAAGGCCACATGGGGAAATCAAAAGAGAAAGGTACATTTTATCATCACACCCATTCATCAAAGCACAATCACAATGATGTCCCAAAAGGGAGGGTACCCCTCACACACCCGTACCTCCATCCAAGCCAGTAATCTTCACAAAACCATTCGTACCTAATCTGCAACTATCATCGTATGCACCAAGTTGACGAAGACCATTGATATCCAAGGAGCCCAGATTCATCAAGGTAGCATAATCATAGGTGAAAAATAAATCAATGGAATCCACTATTCCTCTAGTATGATTGGAAGTAGAGCTACTAACATTAGGATTAAACGTCCCAACAACAATCTACTTACGCACACCTTCCCTACTAAATTCCTCACAAGCGGCCCAAACATATTCTTAAACCGTGCAATGTCATGTGGAAAATCAGGGAGTTCAATAATCTTATTTATAATCCTTACCACACCCTCCTTAACAAGCCAACCTAAATCACTCCCAATCTTGGATATCTTAGATTCACAATCAGAAAATAACTTCTCCTTGTCCAATAGCTCCCTCTCCAGGCTCTCCACATGAATGCTCAAAGCTTCATTTTTCTACATAGCATCATCAACCTTGGCCTTCATAGTCCAACATCGCACATCAAGAGTCATTTTTTCACCAGCAACAATCTCCAATTGTTTATAGGAGGACTTAACCTTTGCCTCCAGCGAAGCTACCTGCTGTTGCAAACCTCTCTCGTTAGAATAGAGCTTAACCATCACTCTTCTAAGGCGCCTAAGGCACCGAGATCTAGCAGTAAGGAAAAAGGCACTTGAGCGAAATCAAACTATAAGAAATCAACCGTCTATCCATCTGAGAAAGCTTCCATCTCAGCAATAGTTCCCCTAGGAAAAGCATAATGAGAGAACTCCACAACAACCTCCTGGCTTGAAATATAGGAATCATTTGTAAGATTCAAATTGGGGTGAAAGCATTACTTGAGGATGGTTTCTTTCCTTTCAAGACAGCAATGATGTTAGCATAGTCCAACATCTCCAAAACAACTGGAGATTTTGTTGGTTCAATAATGCGCAACTAAGTTTTATTATGGTCCGACTGACGCACGCTCAAACCTGGATGTCGTATTTGACAATATAAACGCTTAAGGATTTATGGATAGATATTTCGTAGGCCTAGTTAGGAAATTAGGATGAAGTCTACGACTAGAAGATGATCGGATCAGTAGCACTAATCAACTACCTCGTAGACTGGAACAGTTTAGAGTGATACGCCAAGTGAAGTTAAGGATTTACATCATAGAGTTCTTAGGTTCGAGTGTGACTCACTACTCGGAGAGTTCCGTTCATAGGTCAAGGATGATGATCTAGGCATCGCTTACCCAACAACCCTTAGGAGAAAATCACAGTAGATCCGATACTATCTACTATATACCTATAATTATATAATTATATGTATTACGATTTTACTCTTATCTCTCATAATCATCTAACCATTTTGGATGTCTTAAGCAGGGCGTTTAGAGCAGGCGTCATCATTAGGAGCTCATCCACAAAGGATATATGGGATTGGTTTTCTCATCCTTCCCTAGTGGGAGATCACGTGGTGTCACACTCCCCATTAACAGAGGAGGCAGAGTACGATCCATGGATGTCGAGGCCACCTACACCCATCGATATGGAGTTTATTAAGGATAATGAGCCTTATGAGGATGAGGAGCCATTGGAAGAGGGTCCACATGACGAGCAGGTAGGAGGATATCCAGGTGACATCTCTCCATATCCCGACACGTCATCCCATGGTGAGGGAAATCGCGAGACTCAGGAGGAGGACACTCTTGAGTCAGAGCCATCATCGGAGTCTCCAGCCTCGGTCCAACCTTCCAGTGTGTACGCCTCAAGACCCAGATTGATCTACAACCCCATAAAATACATTCATATTCTCATCCCTTTGGCGTCAACCTAATGTCAATGGTCATTGGAAGGTAGTATGAGCTCGTACTACCAGAAATACAAGATCTAGATGTGGATCAGGAAAAGTCACAAAAGTTGCTAAGTAACTGGCTGATGAGTAAATAGGGTGAGTTAGCAATATGACCCGATTTTGACATGTTTCCTTTATATCTTTCAGCATGGTGATGACATGATGAAGTGGCGCTTCCAGTGCGGCATGAGTAATTAAGAGAGATTAGGCGAAAGTGATGAGATTCATGACTGGATTGATCCTAAGGTATTTTTAGCCATAAGACAGATGATTCCAAAGATGTTCATGTCTATCAATACTTAAATAATAGAGATGTTTGAAAATAGATATAGTATCGTTACTGATGTTGATACCGTTATGACCGCTACTATTTTTACTATTGTCACTATATAGAAAAGGACATGGATTGTGACCTACCATGACTTTCACACTACCCATCCTTTTGAGTTTGAGGGTGGAAATTATCTGGTTGTCAACATGAGATGGACCGCCAACACTGAGGGTGCTTTTAGCACATGTGATTTCCCTGATGAGTTAAAGGTCAAGTATGAGCTGAACCTTCTTTACCTTTGGGAGAAGGATTAGTGGGCTTTGGTTACCCAAACCGTTTCTCATGTTGAGCATGTCGTATTGACCTATGAGAAGTTTTTAGACATATTTAGAGCATAGTATGTTTCACAAGTTGAGAGGGGGCACTTGGCTCTAAATTACATGTCCTTAAAGCAGAAAATAGATTTGGTGACTCAGATCACCATTAAGTTTACTAAAAGGGCACTATTTTTTCTTGTAGTATGCAACCAATAAGGAGATGAAGATCTCTTGGTATCTGAGTATATTGAAGATCGAGATCAAGGAGTTCGTGGAGAAAGTATCAAACCCTTTCAAAGTTGCAGTCATAAGCTAGGAGGAGAGAATTAGTATTGGATACCCAGAAGAGAGAGAAGAGATAGACTCTAGTTTTGTCGCAACAAGCAGCTAAGTAGTTCAAGTATGTTGATGCAATGTTTGGGGGAGAGAGTGGGGTCATCCTTGTAGTAAGTGTGGGAAGTTTCTGATGGGTTTTGATCAATACATCATTCCTATGGTGTACATGCACACCCTAACAGCTTTTGGATCTAGTTTGTCTAATGAACATGCAATTGCATATCCAAAGCTATAACCCTAGATCTAGCATACAATTAATCATATTAACATAAAATAGGGTTTAGATCTAACCTTTGATTGTTATATGGCAATAACAATCTAATCCTTGGCTTCAGAAAGCTTAGTGCCTCAAGTGTTGCACCTCTAATGGATTCACTAACACCACTAAGCAACTAGGATGAACAGGAAGGAGAGAGAAGGCACCAAAAACGGCTGGAAACCCTAAAGGAAGTATTCACCACGTTTTTGGGGCCATAAGGGTTCCTTATATATGCTGGCTATTTGGGTTTACAGCTAGGAAACCCTAATCTGACTGCTTAAGCGCTAAGCAGCCCATAGACTCGCTCTTTAGAAGCCTTGGACGATTTCTAATGGGTTTTCCCATAGCATTCGTCCACTCCAACTTCTATGGAGTCCATTAGCCCATCTATGTAATTATCTTATAATTACACAATAATTCCCTTAAGTTTAATTAATCTTTTTTAGCCACAAAATTAATTCTTAATTAATTCTTGACTAATATTAATTAAACAATATAATTTCTCCTTTAATATATTATTCTCATAATATATTAATAAATCATAATTAAACCTTTCTCTCCTTAATTCATCCTACATATTACTATGGTGAAGGCAACCCAAAAGGACCATGCTCATAATCGGGTCAAGTACATACCAAAATAGTTACGGACTTAGACACTAATCCAGCAGTCTCCCACTTGGATAAGTCTAATACCTATTTTGTATAACTTCATAACCTGATCAGCAATCATAGCTTTCAAAAGCCGTTGTCAACTCTGATCTTATCAAATAGCGTGTCCTTTAGATAAGGGATCATATATTCCTCCATTCTCAAGATATCATATAGACACAAGACATGAATTTTGATCATTCTCTCTATATTGTTTCCCGAATTCCGATTTATGACAAATGACAACATACTACAATTTAACACATCAACTTAGTCCCGGCTTGGCCAAGCGCATAGGTTGTCATCACTAAATCATCGAGGGGCCCACAGATATCGCTTTTATCCCACTTTGGGTAAAAGGAATGGATAAACTTCGACTCAAATGCTCGCTTGTACTCACTCATCGAATCACACATAACAATAAGTTTTATAACACCAAGTTACTGGTGCGTTTACTTATTATCAATGTGCAATCGACCAGCAAATAACAATTCACACATCTCGGTTTCAAGAATATACAATATTATCGTCTCACTATCACTCGTGATAAAATCCATGAATTGATTAAAGTGATCGTGGGTTTGATCCAATACTCTAATCTCATCAAAATACTCATGAACTCTGCAGCAAACTTGTACTATGTCTAAACATTTTAGACAATCTACAGACAGATTCATGACAATCTTCCTTCATACCTACTCCCAACGTATGACCGACTGTGGATGTTTAAATAACCTAGTTATTCTGGAAGTCAAAACATGCAGAGTGAAACGCAATAATAATATTAATCCTATATGGCCCCAAAACTTTTGAGCGTAAATGAAACACTTTTATTTAAACACCATATTGATTACTCATTATTCATTGCTTACTGTTTCAGAAAATCAACTTATTACTTGAATTACATCAATAACTGTCCCATGCTCCGAGCATGCACACTATGTTTCCTATGGTTCATACTTTGTGAAATAGATCCATTGAAAACTTTTCCAATGATGCTCATTTCACAATTCCTAATCCTCAACGATAGTGTAAGAATACAAGGTTCTCGCCACTACTAGAATATGTTAGATTCTAACATTTTATGCAACAATCCTTTCGTAAAGTCATAGCAAAAAAGTCACCAAGACTTGGCCAATGAAAAATACAAGATTCTCTATCAGAATGTGTTATAAAACAATTCTATAGACGTGATGTCTCTCATTCAAAGTACATTCCTTTGAACATCCTTTTTGCATAAAATTTTCTAATCTAGACATAAATTCTTAATTTCCAACTCCCAATATGGAAACATTTACATATTTGCCATACGACAACTCATTCTTAATAGAATCTTATCTATTCATAATAATGTCGATATGGCTCATCCAACACTATACTTCCAACTACTCATAAGAAACAAATCATTGGCGAACTTTAGATCGTCCTTTGGTAGTTGTTTAAATATTTTAGTCAAAAAACGTTCTACTCCCTTTTCCCTCTTAATGCGCTAAGCATTTGGAAAATTTTAGAATGATCAAACATTATAGCATATGTAATCGATCCTATACCCGAAGCGTATGGGACACGATTCATAATGTCTTACATAAAGACGTGATACTTTACCAGTCTTTTGCTATAATATTTCTAATTTCCATGTTCTCATAATTTTGATTATGAAAAGGGATGTCGTAATCATAACCAAATTTTGAGAATGCAATTATCCTTTCCATATATAGAATTTCCTCATGTTGAACCATTCCAACACAACATTCATATATATTTGACTAAATTTGATTAAAATTCCACAATCTAAGCCTTTAGATTTGAAATGATGTATAATATTCTCTCCCTAAATTATAGCAAAACAACTTTTTCAACCCCTACAACTCTGCCAAGTGAATCTTTGTTTTCTATAATTAATACTGCTAACTTGCAATACTTGAAATACTAATCATGCTCCCACTAATACGATGATTATTACCATACAAGCATAACACTTATGCTCCCACTAGCTTTGACATCTATTCAGAAAACATATGAACTTCCAGAAAACAATGCTTATTGAATTCCTTAAGTTCATATTTCTAAATACCTGATGCTTTGATAAGCCTTTATCTAAGCTTCTTAAACTCATACACCTTTGCCTTAGAAAGCTCACATGTGTGTCTAAAGAAATTCAAAACTTATGTTACTAAGTCCCAAATGTTCAGACCAATTGCCAAATCTCACAATTCGAACTATGAAAAGGGATGTCTTAATCATAATCGAATTTGAGAATACAATTTTACAATTGCAATCAGTGAAAGCATTTCCTCACAATCATTTTCATGAAGGAGATAAACCTTATCACACTTAGATTTCAAAGTGTATGTGTTCCTATCCATGTGAATTTGTCATAACAACAATCATAAGACAATGTTTGTGACAAATCCAACTCATATGGATTGAACTTGTTTAATCTTGATTTCTCGCCTTATGGCAGCATGAATGCCCACCATTGCTTCCAGGTTGTTAACAAGCTCACCCTTACCTTATCAATGTACTTTCCATTTATTAGGGTGCCTTCCCTTTATGCAATCCAATTGAGAACTCATAGAAATCATATTGCATAGTTGACTTAATCTGGAATGGCACAGAAACAAAATTATGTCAACAAGATAAGTCGCCAACCTCAAGTCGTGTGCTAGTGATTTACTTATCGGTTTATTCTTGATTTGTTCTTAAACTTTTCAAGACAAATGAGACTCCCACTGAATTCTTGACATATATGATTCTCTTTGTCAAGGAACTTTTCTTGACAAAACAAATATTAAAGAGTTAGTGCGAAATCCTATCAAGACTAACACTTAGCTCAATTGGTACTTGCTGGTCTTTGTCTTCTGCAAGACATCACAGCTTACCAATTTCAAATGTGCAGGAATAAGAAGACTTTTTCCAATTCCACATTTGTTGAGTGTTATAAACCTACTAAAGACGTGTCACTCAATTCGCAATCTTGGAGTATGACTCTAAGATTTGATATTGGAATGAAGTATGATTGACTTCTTGATTTAACCATTTCCACAATTCTTGATTCCTCTTCTTAGACATACAAATGTACTAAGATTCACTTAGAGGATCAATCGAGATATGGTTCTTAATCATTAAGACTTATCATAAAACATAATAAAAGGTACTCTCCCTTCTTCTTAGAATAGAGAAACTTTTATTTTTCTACCTACTTGATTCTTCTTATTCGTTCTGCTATTTATTGAAACCTTTTCAATCAACTCAGAATTACACTTAATCTTATAAGTATAATCATATTTACTAAACTTTAGTAAATTATGACGAATACTCTATCTCTCTTTGTAGCGGACTTGACCAGCGCACAACCAAGTGTACTCGATCTCCTAGTCCTTCTCTTGACACTTTGTCAAAGAGTTAGTCTAATTTCCAAATATGAAGTTTCTCATTCATCACACAGCCAAGTTGTATGATTCCAAGTTTCTGTCCAATTTGAAACTTGGGCGACGAGAAACTCTCCCTATTTGGTAAATTCTCGGCAATTCCACAAATAACCTAATTAAGAATCAAATTCATCATTGCTAATATTCAAACATCAATTTTTCATACATGCCATCGCAAGGATATGTAAATAAGACAAAATCAAAATTTATTTTATTGCGGAAAAACTTGTCCTTACAATGCAATTCAAATGAAAACTATGCTATTACATATTCCTAAGCAATCTATTCTAACTCCAAGTAGTAGCTCAAGAATCCAGTCTTCAAGCAATGCGATCGAAATCCATTTCTTCACGATTAGATTCTGCTCACTTCTTCCCTTAAGCTTCCTCTTTTTTTTCTTCGATCCTACAAAATATTAAAATGTAATCTTATCACATCATGTATTAAGAATCAAAAATAGGAACTTAAAAGAGTTAGATGATGGATTTTACCTGAAGTAGAGCCATATGTCTTGACTCTCCCATCTCTTAGATCTCTCAGGTAAATAGGGCAGCTTCTTCTCTAATTCTCCTTCTCTTGGCAATAGAAGCAAATGGACTCTTTTGGAATAACACAAGGAACTATCTCAGAATTTACCTTTTTCTAGATTTCCAATGTCACCATTTTCAATGTCCATTGAAGTTTGGGAGTTCGATTCACCAGACAAATTTGCTTGATCAGCACGCCAAATCATTTCTGATTCATCAGCTATAAGTAAATAGGTCAAATCAATGAGGGTCACGTCGTGTTCTGTCATATAGTACTCTCTAACGAACTCACTATATGATTCAGGAAGCGACTGAAGAATACAGTCAACAGCCAACATCTCTGAGATATCGACACCCATCATCCTTAACCTATCAATGTGTGACTTCATATCTAAGACGTGTGCATACACAGGTTTCCCATCTTCGTGTTTACTTTCCAAAAGGGCTTGACTTAGCTTTAACTTTTCAAGCCTTCGAACTTGTGGGTCAGGGAGAATAATTGGAGGAGGTGGAGGAAGTGAAGCATGATCTCTGGTTCCTCGATCATATCGTGGAATATCATCTCCATTTGGAAAACATGTTCCATGGGATTTGGGAAGACCATTGTTAGATTCAGACATCTACAAAACGGGAGAAATTCAAGTCAAGTTGATTAGAATCCTTGATGTAACACCCAAATGAAACATCAAGGCTATGATCCAACACAATACTCTACAACCAAGAAGAGGGATGCCATAATCTAGTTGTAGAATATTTGAAGGTAGGTAAATGACGATTTACCAATTTCCACCATGAAAAACGAAAAAAAATTTAAGTTTTAAATGAATTGAAACTCCTAGATCTTTTGAGATACATTGAAATTTTCAATGGCATGGTTAATCTCGATTATGCCCTTCAAGTTTGTGACTGGGATGCCGAGGAACACAAACAAGGTGTTAATAACCATGCGAATGTACATGGTGCACTCAATGTCATGCTCACCCAATCAATGTGCCAGTTAACCACACGCGCTCCATTGATCTATGACAGACATTGAATCACCCTTCGCAACCAATGTCAATCCCAAATTAGTGTGCCGGTTAACCACGCATGCTCCACTAACGTTTCGACAAGGGTACAAAGTGTAATTCAATGGATTAGCATACAATTTCACATTTTGCCTAAAGTAACTATGATTTGGGAATTTGTAAAAGCATGTAGTTACTTTGTACTTCATTATACTTATAATGGAAAGTTTTTGTCTTATCATACCCGTTCAGCTAACAACCCTCCACTAGTCAAGAGTGCGGTGGGTAAGAGTGGATACCCATTCAATCGCCATTTTATAGGCAATTTCCTTAAACACCCCTTATAGACCAGCTTCGTGAATGAGGCCTACTAACGGTAAGAATGACTCTTTACTCATATATATATATATATATATATATATATATATATATATATATATATATAATTTTAGACTTTTAATGTTACATATATATATATATATATATATATATATATATATATATATATATATATATATATATATATATAGTATAGGGTGTATTTTACACTTCTAAAATACTAGGTGGTTTTATTAACTTTCTCTTTTAATTAAAATTTTAATTAACTTAACAAAACCATGTGGGTGTAATTTGAACTTTTCAAAATACTAGGGTTTTAGAATTTAAATATTACATAATTAAACTTTCAATCAAAATTTTAAATTCCAAAACTTGAGGGCAAGTTTTGAAACATTTCAAAACATTAGGGTTTAGAATTTAAATATTTCATAATTAAAGTTTTAATCAAAAAAAAATTAATTCCAAAACTTGAGGGCAAGTTTTGAAACTTTTCAAAACATTAGGGTTTAACTATTTAAATTTCAAAAACAAAACATTTAAGTTCAGATTTAAACTATAAAACCTAAAGGGGAAAATAGAAACTTTTTCACAAGATAATTCAAATCTAAACTACAAATAATCAATCTTTATCTAATAAAACAAAAGATTATCTAAATTTTGACAATAATCTTCTATTTTGGCAAGGATAATCACCCAATATTGATAAAATTCGGATTTTATTGACAAAACACGTTTTAGGTAATTATCCACAGCCAAAACAGGTCAAAATCCCGCAAAAACAGCATTTTGCGTCTCAGACTTGTCGAGTTTACAGTGGACTCGGTGAGTTCAGCCATGGACTCGGCGAGTCCAGCCCCCAGAAACTCAAATTTTTCGATTTAAATCTTGAATAATCAAATATAGCACCAAATACATCAAACAACCAGCCCTAGGCTCTGATACCACTGATGGGTTTTGAGCAATACATCATTCCTATGGTGTACATGCAAACCCTAACAACTTTTGGATCTAGTTTGTCTAATGAACATGCAATTGAATATCCAAAGCTATAAACCCTAGATCTAGCATACAATTAATCATATTAACATAAAAATAGGGTTTAGATCTAACCTTTGATTGTTATATGGCAATAACAATCTAATCCTTGGCTTCAGAAAGCTTAGTGCCTCAAGTGTTGCAACTCTAATGGAGTCACAAACACCACCAAGCAATTAGGATGAATAGGAAGGAGAGAGAAGGCACCAAAAACGGCTGGAAACCTTAAAGGAAGTATTCACCATGTTTTTCGGGCCATAAGGGTCCTTATATATGCCAGCTATTTTGGTTTATAGCTAGGAAACCCTAATCTGACTACTTAAACCCTAAGCAGCCCATGGACTCGCTCTTTAGAAGCCTTGGACGATTTCTAATGGGTTTCCCCATAGAATACGTCCACTCCAACTTCTATGGAGTCCATTAGCCCATCTATGTAATTATCTTATAATTACACAATAGGTCCCTTAAGTTTAATTAATCTCTTTTAGCCACAAAATTAATTCTTGACTAATATTAATTAAACAATATGATTTCTCCTTTAATATATTATTCTGATAATATATTAATAAATCATAATTAAACCTTTCTCTCCTTAATTCATCCTACATATTGCTATGGTGAAGGCAACCCAAAAGGACCATGCTCATAATCGGGTCAAGCACATACCAAAAAAGTTATGGACTTAGACACTAATCCAACAGTTTCATGGGGGTCCTTTCTGAGGAGGAACTGGGTGCCATGAATGTGGCAAGGAGGGGCATTATGCCCGGGATTTCCATCAGGGCATGCGAGTTTGCTTCAACTACAATTAATTAGGTTATCTTTGGGCATAATTCCCTTTTCTTATAGCCAAATGAATAAATGATCTAACGACTATGAAATTGAGGATTCCTGATGGACACCATGGGAGATTTAATGCCCTAAAGGCTAGGGGTCAAGCTTATTATCTTACGACCAAGGAGGCAAGACCAAGGTCTGCATTGTTACTAGTATGTATCTTTTTTTTGCTGATTACTCCTTATTGTATGCTTATGTTTATGTTTCTGGTTAGGTACATTCCTAGTTAACTCCTTACCTATGTTATTATTATTTAACACTAGTTCGGGTTGGTTCTTTGTATCACTCTCATTCAATAAGAGTTATTTTGTTACTCGTGGAGCACTAGATTGTCCATTTGAGGTCGCCATCACTAACGATCGTACAGTTTTGGCTTGGAGAATTTATCGCAATTGCGTATTGGATATTTTTGGAGTGAGATTCCCGATTGATCTTATTCATATTCTAATGGGTGATGTTTGTGTGATAGTGGGCATTCATTAATTAGGTTGGTGTAGGGCTCTGATCGATTGTGAGCGACAGTTTGTGGTGCTCCATACCCCAAGTGGGGGAGGGATGACCATTCATGGAGAGGATGCGAAAGTTAGGACGAATTCCTACTCTTTTGTAAGGGCTAGGAGGTATTTACAACATGGTTTCTTGAGATATCTTACTTATGTTGTCGACGTTTAGGGAGAGAAGAAGAAATCGGTTTGTGACGTGCTTGTAGTTTGTGAGTTCCTTGATGTTTTTCCTGAGGATTTTCTATGTGTACCTTCAAAGAAGCGGTTGATTTATAGATCAATCTAATCTCTAGTTCAGCCCCACTTAACAAGGCATCATGTCGCCTTGCACCACCTGAGATGGATGAGTTTTCCTCTCAATTTTAGGAGTTGTTGGACAAGGAGTTTATCAGACCGAGTAGTTTACCATGGGGAGCACCGATTTTGTTTGTCAAGAAGAAATGTGGTTCACACAAGTTGTACATAGACTACATGGAGCTGATTAAGCTCACGGTGAGGAACTGTTACCCACTTCCCAGGATCAATGACTTATTGGATCAAGTTCATGGTGTATCTAGGTTTTCCAAGATCGATTTGAGGTCATGCTACCATCAGATGAGGGTCAGGGATGAGGATGTTCAGAAGACAACCTTCCAGACTTGTTATTGTTACTATGAGTTCGTGGTGGTGCCATTTGGTTTCACCAATACACCGACAACGTACGTCCATGGATCTGATGAAACGGGTGTGTACGTAGGTAGATGCTTGACCAATATGTGATTGTATTTATCGATGATATCTTGGTCTATTCTTAGACCAAGGAGCAACATGTAGAGTATTTGTCAGAGGTTCTTGAGGTTTTAAAGAGGGGGAGGTTGTATGCTAAGTTCTCCAAGTGTAATTTTTGGTTGCACGAGGTGTAGTTTTTGGCACATCTCTTCATCCCAAATGGTATCTTGGTCGACCCGACCAAGATCGAGGATGTGATGTAGTAGGAGGTTCTAAAGACTCCATCTGAGATTCGAAGTTTCCTTGGGTTGGCCAGTTATTACATGAGATCCATCTAGGATTTTTCAAGATTGTATTTCCCCTGACCTATTTGACAAAGAATAGAGCTACTTTTCACTAGGGCGGATGAGCAGCATGCATCATTTAATACCTTAAGGTATAATTTGTATGAGGCACCGATTGTGATGTTTCCCGGGGGTGTTGATGATAATGTGGTTTATTATGATACTTTCATCACATGATTAGGGGTTGTACTCAAACAACAAGGTCGGGTGATTGCTTATGCTTCTAGGCAGTTTAAGCCTCATGAAGCTAACTATTCGACCCATGATTTAGAGTTGGGGGTAGTGGTTTCTTCCATCAACAGTTGGTGTCGCTATTTGTATACGGGTTCGGTGTAACATTTACACGGACGATAAGAGTTTGAATATTTGATGGATCAGCCAAATCTGCATATGAGGCAGTGTTTATGTCTTGATGTTATGAAGAGTTATCATTGTGAGATTCTATATCATTTGGGTAAGGCCAATGTGATGGCTAATGTGTTTAGGATCTTTGTTTGAGGATAACCGTTATGACTCCATTGCTAGAAGTGATTAAAGGAGCGTAAGCTGAGGAAATCACTGAGGATAACCGGAAAAGCAAGAGGGTAGTTGGTTAATTTTCCTTATTTGATATTGATTGTCGGGCTTTATTAACTCTGCATGGTAGATTTTGGGTTCCTTATTCTGGTGGGTACCAACATACATTGATAGAGTAGGCCGATAAGTCGAAGTTTCTGATTCATTCGGGTGCCATGAAGATGTACATGGTGATGAGTTATGAAATCAATATATGGATCAATTCAATACAAAAATCTACAAACACATAATGTAAGTAATTCTTTTAAACTCCAAATTTACCAGAAAACTAAGTAGAGTACAAAGAGATAGCTCCAATAACAAAAAGAGTTGTAAGTGTGTGCGAAAAAAGTTACTGATACTTTAGCCTACAACACTACATATAGACAACAATACAAGTGCTATCAACTAATCACAAAATGCTACATGTATACTTCAGAATTTAAGTGATAAATGTTGGATTAGTGTCCAAGTCCATAACTATTTTGGTATGTACTTGACCCGATGGTGCATGGTCCTTTTGGGTTGCCTTCACCAAAGCAACTTGATAGGATGAATAATGGAGAGAAAGGATTAAATATGATTTATTAATATAATATGGGAATAATATATAAAAGGAGAAATCATATTGTTTAATTAATATTAGTCAAGAATTAATTGACTAAAAGACATTAATTAAACTAAGGGATTAGAACTGTCAATTGTATGATAGTTGAATATTGAGCTAATGGACTCCATATTAAAGGGGTGGATGAATTCTATGGGGAAACCCATTAAAAATCGTCCAAGGCCTTTAAGGAAGGAGCCCATGGGTTGCTTAGGTCTTAAGCATCCAAATTAGGGTTTCCTTGTTAGATAACCCTAATAGCCTCACTATTTAAAGAACCCTTATGCCCCAAAAACGTGGTCAAGCTTCCTTCTAGGGTTTCCACACGTTTTGGGCAGCCTCCTTCTCTTCTCTTCTTCATCCTCTTGCTCTTGGTGTTTGTGAACCATTAGAGGAGTGACATTTGTGACTCTAAGCTTTCTTAAGTCAATACAAGGAGGATTTGAGATTGTTATTGCTACATAACAATCAAGGTATGATCTAAACCCTAATTCATATGTTATATTGATTATCATATACTAGATCTAGGGTTTATAGTCTTGGATGAATTGCATGTACAATAGAGAAACCTAGATCCAAGCATTAGGGTTTGTATGAGCACATAGGATGTTCTTATGGCTAAAACCCATCAGTGGTATCAGAGACTTGATTGGTTTCTATTGTATTGATGCATTGTGTGTTTATTCAAGTTGCAAAATCGTTTTTGGACATTCTGTCTGATGAACTCGACGAGTACCACAGTGTACTCGGCGAGTAGGCCTCAACTCGGCGAGTCCAGTGTGGTACTTGGCGAGTTCGAGCGTCAGAAAGAGGGGATTTCGGGATTTCTTGTTGTTTTACTCATGGATACTTGCCTTATCTGTTTTAGGTCATTAAAATCTGATTTTAATCAATTTTATGAGTATATCCTTGACTAAACAAAAGATAATTACCAATTGATTAGATAATAACTTCCTTATATGATAAAGTTTGATTATTTGTATTAATTGGGTAACTTATTTTGCAAGAAATTGAAATTAGCTCAAATATAGATAATGATAAGATTAATTGTTTAATTTATATTATTTGTTATCTGATCCTTGTGTTATGAAAAGTTTCAATGTTCCCCTTTAGGTTTTATAGTTTAAATTTGAACTCAAAAGTTTTGTTTTGAAATTTAAATAGTTAAAATCCTAATGTTTTGAAAAAGGTTTCAAAACTTGCCCTCAAGTTTTGGAATTTAAATTTTGATTAAAAGTTTAATTTTGATGTATATTTAAATTCTAAACCCTAATGTTTTGAAATGTTTCAAAACTTTCCCTCAAGTTTTGGAATTTAAAAGTCGATTAAAAGTTTAATTTAGGAATGTTAAATTCTAAAACCCTAGTATTGTTTTGAAAAGTTCAAATCACACCCTTATGCTTTTATTAATTAATTAAGGTGTATAATTAAAAGAGATTTAATAAATCCATATAGCTTTAGGTTTACATTTAATTGAGTTAAAGGTATAATCTTTAAATTAAACCACCTAGTATTTTAAAAGTGTAAAATACACCCTATACTATATATAACATTAAAAGTCTAACATTATATATATGTATGAGTAAAAGTCAGTCTTACCGTTAGTAGGCCTCATTCACGAAGCTGGTCTATAAGGGGTGTTTAAGGAAATTGTCTATAAAATGGCGATTGAATGGGTATCCACTCTTACCCACCGCACTCTTGACTAGTGGAGGGTCGTTAGCCAAACGGGTAGGATAGGACAGAACTTTCCATTATAAGTATAATGAAGTACAAAAGGTAACTAAATGTTTTACAAATTCCCAATCTTAGTTACTTTAGGCAAAAGTGAATTGATGCAATTCCATGAAATTACACTTTGTGCCCTTGCGAAGACGTTAGTGGAGCGTGTGCGGTTTACCGTCACACTAAATGGTTCTAAGCAAAGGTAGCAAAGGGTGACTCAATGTTTGTCATAGTTTGGTGGAGCGTGTGTGGTTTACCGGCACATCGAACAGGTGACTGTAACATGTGGGGGCACCATGTAAGTTTGCATGGTTATTCACACCCTCTTTGTGATCCTTGGCATCCCAGTCACAAACTAGAGGGGCATATCGAGATTTAAACATGCCATTGAAATGTTCAATGAATCTCATAGGATCTAGGAGTTTTCATAGATTTAAAACTTAATTTTTTTTTCGTTTTTCATGGTGGAAATTAGTGAATCGTCATTCACTTACCTTCAAATATTCTGCAACTAGATTACGGCATCCCTTTTCTAGGTTGTAGCGTATTGTGTTGGGTCCTAGCCTTAATATCTCATTTGGGTGATTTATTAAGGACTCAATCTATCAACTAACTTGAATTTATTTTTCTCTCGTTTTATAGATGTCAAAGTACGACAACTATGGTCTTCCCAAATCCCGTGGAACAAGCATTCCACAAGAAGATGATATTCCACGATTCGATCGAGGAACAAGAAATCATGCTTCACTTCCTCCACCTCCTCCAATTATTCTCCCTAACCCACAAGATCGAAGAATTGAAAGGTTCAAAGTCACTAAAGCCCTATTGGAAATGAAACATGAAGATGGTAAACCTGTGTGTGCCCACATTCTAGGAATGAAATCACACATTGATAGGTTGATAATGTTGGGTGCGTCATTCCCTAATAAGTTGGCTGTAAACTGGGTTCTACAGTCACTTCCTGAATCATATAATGAGTTCAAAAGAAAGTATTATATGATGGATCATGACGATAACCTCATTGACCTAACTTACATGCTCATTGCTGTTGAATCAGAAATGATATGGCAAAGCAATGGAGCGTATTTGTTGGGAAAGTCAACCAACCATGCTTCCGAGGATGTTCTAAGAGAACTGACCTGTGTTTGTTGCCAAGTGAAAGGGCATTGGATACAAGTCCGCCCTAAAAACCTGAAGAGTCCAGAAGATGGGAGAGTCAAAGAGTATGGTTGTGTTTCAGGTAAAATCCACTATCTAACTCCATTAAGTTCCTATTCGTTGATTCTTAATACATGATGTGATAAGATTGCATTTGAATGTTTTGCAGGATCAGTGAAAAGAGAGGAAGCTTGATGGAAAAGCAAGATAAATCTAATCACGAAGAAATGGATCTCGATCGCATGGATTTGAAGATTACATTTTGAGCTTAGAAAGTTATGATAGAGTTATTAGGAATTTTTCTACATAGTTTTCAGTTGATTTTGCATTGTAAGGACAAATGTTTTCCGTTGCTTTTATGAATAAAATAAATTTTGGTTTGACTCATTTATTTATTTATTTAATTTTCTTGCAATGAAATCATTATGAAAAAATTGATGTTCGTATATTTCTACAACGAGTGGATGTGATTCTTAATTATGATAATTGTGGAAATGTCAAGAATTTACCAAATAGGGAGAGTTTCTCATCGCCCAAGTTTCAATTGGACAGAAACTTGGAATCATGCAACTTGGTTGCACGATGAATGAGAAATTTCATATTTGGAAATTAGACTAATTCGTTGACAAAGTGTCAAGTGAAGGAATAGGAGATCGAGCACACAAAGTTGTGTGTTGATCAAGTCCACCACAAGAGTAACAAAGATATTCGTTATGATTTACTAAAGGTTTAGTAAATATGATTATACTTATAAGAATAAGTGTAATTCTGAATTGACTGTGAGAATTTAAATCAATAGCAGAATGAATAAGAAGAATCAAGTAGGCAGAAAGATAAAAGTTTCTCTATTCTAAGAAGAAGGGAGAGTACATTTTATGCTTTATGATATGACTTAATGATTAAGAACCATATCTCAGTTGATCCTCTAAGTGAGTCTTAGTACAATTGTATGTATAAGAAGAGGAATCAAGAATTGAAGAAATGGTTAAATCAAGAAGTCAATCATACTTCATTCCAAAACAAGTCTTAGAGTTAAGATTGTAATATTAAGTGACAAGTCTTAAGAAGGTTTATAACATTCATCAAATGTAGAATTTGGAAAAAGCCTTTCCTATTCTCGCACATTTGATATTGGAAAGTTGTGATGTCTTAGATAAGACAAAGACCAACTAGGACCAATTTTATGAAATGTTTTGTCTTGATAAAGGCTACACTAACTCTTGAATATTTGTTTGTCAAGAAATGTTTATAGACAAGAGAATCTTATATGTCAAGGAGTCAGTGGGAGTCTTAATGGTCTTGAAAGGTTTCAAGAACAAATTAAGAATAAACCTTATCGATCATCACTAGCACACGAGTAGAGGTTTACAACCTATCGTGTTGACATTCCCTTGTTTCTGTGTCGTTCCAATTGAGTTAATTATGCATGTGATCACTATGAGTTCTCATTTGAATGCATAAAAGGCAAGGACCTTGATCAATTGAAAGTACATTGATAGGAAAGGGTGAGCTGCTTAACTACTTGGAAGACATGGTGGGCATCCGTGTTACCATAAGGCAAGAAATCAAGATTGAGAAGGTTCGGTCCATATGAGTTTGGATTTTTCGCAAACTTTGGTTTTGACAAATGCACATGGATAGGAACAAATACACCATTAAAAATCTAACTGTCATAAGATTCCCTCCTTCATGAAAATGACTGTGAGGAAATGCTTTCACTAAGGAAGATTTTAAGAAGATAGTGATTGTGAAAATTGTATTCTCGAATTCGATTATGGTTACGGTATCCCTTTCCATGATTCGAATTATGAGATTTGGCAATTAGTCTAAATTGTTTAAGACACACATATAAACTATCTAAGGCAAAGGTGTATAAGTTTAAGAATCCTTGATAAAAGATTATCAAAGCATTGGGTATTAGAAATATGAACTTAAAGAAATTCAATAGGCATTGTTTTTCTGGAAGTTAAGTTGGTTTCTGAATACATGTCAAAGCTAGTTGGAGCATAAGTGTTATGTTTATAATAATCATCGTGATAGTGGGAGCATAAATGTTATGTTTGTATGATTATTAAGGCAAGTATTGCAAGTTAGCAATATTAATTATAGAAAACAAGAGTTATACTTTGCAAAGTCGCAATGGTTGTAAAATTGTTTTGCTATAATTAAGGGAGAGAATATTATGCTTCATTTCAAATCTAAAGGCTTAGGTTATGGAATGTTAATAAATTTAGTCAATGAAACATAGTGCGTTCTTAAATTTCGATTATGATTACGGCATTCCTCTTCATAATTCGAATTGTGAGAACGTAGCACATAAAATATTATGGCAGAAGATTGATAAAGTATTAAATCTTCATGTAAGACATTATGCATCGTGTCCCATACGCTTCGGGTATAGGATCGATTGCAAATGCTATAATATTTGACCATTCTAAAATTTTCCAAATGTCTAGCGGATTTAGAGGGAAAAAGGACAAGAATCGTTTTTTTTTTTTAACTAAAATAATTAAACAACTATCAAAAGACAATCCAAAGTTCGCCGAGGATTGGTCGCTTGTGAGTAGTTGGAAGTATAGTATTGGATGGACCATATCGACATTGTTATGAATAGAAAAGATTCTATTAAGAATGAGCTGTCATATGGAAAGTATGGAAATGTTTCCATATTAGGAGTTGGATATTGAGAGTCTATGTCTACATTAGAAACTTTTATGCAAAAGGATGTTCAAAGGAATGTACTTTGAGTGAGAGACATCACATCTAAGGAATTGTATTGTAACAATCTCCAATAGAGGACTTTGTAATTTCATTGGCAATAGTACTTGTGACTTTTGTGTTATGACATTGCAAAAGGATTATTGCATAAAATGTTAGAATCTAGCATATTCTATAAGTGGCAAGAATTTCATATTCTTTCACTTGTGAAAAAGGATTAGGAGTTGTGAAATGAGTATGATTGGGAATGTATTCATTTGATCTATTTCACAAAGTAAGAACCATAGGTAAACATTGTGTGCATGCTAGGAGCATAGGACAAATGTAGTAATAATTTAAGTAAGAAATTGATTACCCGAAACAACAAATAATGAGTAATCGATATGGTGATAAATAAAAGGTGTTTTATTTACACTCAAAGGCTTGAGGTCATATGGGATTAATATTATTCTTGTGTTTCACTTTGCATGTTTTGACTTCCTGAATAATTTAATTGGTTGAGAACAGTCAAATTATTCGAACGGGCCACAGTCGTTCATATGTTGGAAGTAGATATGAATGAAGACTGTCGTGAATTGGTGTGTGGATTGTCTAAAGAGCATTAGACATAAGCAAATGTTTGCTACAACGTTCATGAGTGCTTATGAATATGATTTGAGCATTGGATTAAACCCACGCTCACTTAGATCACTTCATGGATTTTATCACGAGTTATTGGTGAGACGATAACATCTTATATTCTTGAAACCGAGATGTGTGAGTTCTATCTTGCGAGTCGGTTGCACATTGATAATATGTAAACGCACCAGTAACTTGGTGTTATAAAACATATTGTTGTGTGTGATTTGGTAAGTGAGTGCAAGCGAGCATTGAGTCAAAGTTTATCCATTCCTTTTATTCAAAGTAGGATAAAAGTGATATCTGTGGGCCCCTCGATGATTTTGTGATGGCACCTAAGTGCTTGGCCAAGTCGGGACTAATTTGATGTGTTCAAATTATAGTCTGTTGTCAGTCGTCATAAATCCGAATTCGGGAAACAACACATAGACAGAGAGAATGATTTAGATCCATGTCTCAGTCTATACGATATTTAGAATGGAGGAATATATGATCCCTTATCTAAAGGACGCGTCTATCTGATAGATCAGAGTTGACAGCAGCTTTGGAAAGCTACGATTGCAGATCAGGATCTGAAGTCATACGCAGAATAAGTTGTTAGACTTATCCAAGTGGGAGACTGTTGGATTAGTGTCTAAGTCCATAACTATTTTGGTATGTATTTGACCCGATGGTGCATGGTCGTTTTGGGTTGCCTTCACCAAAGCAACTTGATAGGATGAATAATGGAGAGAAAGGATTAAATATGATTTATTAATATAATATGGGAATAATATATTAAAGGAGAAATCATATTGTTTAATTAATACTAGTCAAGAATTAATTAAGTTTGTGACTAAAAGACATTAATTAAACTAAGGGACTAGAACTATCAATTGTATGATAGTTGAATATTGAGCTAATGGACTCCATATTAAAGGGGTGGACGAATTCTATGGGGAAACCCATTAGAAATCGTCCAAGGCCTTTAAGGAAGGAGCCCATGGGTTTCTTAGGGCTTAAGCATCCAAATTATGGTTTCCTTGTTAGATAACCCTAATAGCCTCACTATTTAAAGAACCCTTATGCCCCAAAAACGTGATCAAGCTTCCTTCTAGGGTTTCCACACGTTTTGGGCAGCCTCCTTCTCTTCTCTTCTTCATCCTCTTGCTCTTGGTTTTTGTGAACCATTAGAGGAGTGACATTTGTGACTCTAAGCTTTCTTAATTCAATACAAGGAGGATTTGAGATTGTTATTGCTACATAACAATCAAGGTATGATCTAAACCCTAATTCATATGTTATATTGATTATCATATACTAGATCTAGGGTTTATAGTCTTGGATGAATTGCATGTACAATAGAGAAACCTAGATCCAAGCATTAGGGTTTGTATGAGCACATAGGATGTTCTTATGGCTAAAAACCATCAATAAATACATTACTACACATAATAAAAATATATATTGAAATGATATCCATTTCGATATAGAGTACGACACTTCATAAAGATTGATCTAGTACATCAGGGTCTTCGATATGAGCAGCCTTGAGATAGTCACTTTAATAAGTAATTTCTTCTAAACATAATAACATCTACAATCTCCCCTTTGTGAAAAATGCTTGTAATCTTGAAGGTGGTTGAAAGTTTTGAATTGCCCCAATAGGTACTTTTGAATCTTAAAATATCATAAAATATGGTTCCTCATTCCTTGTAATTCCTCAGCAAAAATTTTCTTGCAATTCACATTCCTTCCTAACTAGTTCTTCAAATGCACAATCAAGAACATTTCTTTGTAGTTAGTTTAGAGCATGCATTTCCTCTGCATATTGTTTGTCTTCTTTCCAAAACACACGATTCCTTTTCGCTTCATCAAAATCTCTCCATCATCTTACGTATAAATATCTTTTAAGCCTATGAATGGGTTTTAAACTGTCTTATTGTAAGCTTTTGCCAATTTAATATCAGTTAATCTTATTTTTGCATAGTAATACATCAAAAAGCCTTTAATATGACCATAATCAACATAATAGAAACAATGAGATGGGACCTCAGCTCTATCAACTCTTTTAAAGATGTGAATCAAAGATATGAAGTCATTTGCATTCATAAGAAGAAAATATGCTATTGCGAATTCAGATTTTTTTAGTTTTTTTTTTCTCTAAACACTTTATATCCATAATTTTGCATGAGATTATAGAACATAACATCTTTGGAGATTGACAAAATCTTCATAACCTTCTTAGAAGACCAGAGCTTGAGCTAGACTTTGGTTGCACAATGGTAAACTCATTTGTTTCTAGAAGGATGTTTAGCCATACCACATTCTTCAGTGACACATGTCATAATTTATATCAATTCACAAAGTTCTCAAGATGTAAAAGTGAAAGACTAAACTTAATATAAGGAGAAAACGTTTTTCTCCCTCTATTCAACTTGAATCGAGAATCTTATAGACTTGAACTCCACTTGTATATTATTCAACCTTATTTCTTTATTTAAATTTGAACTCAAAATCTGTAAAGTTTTACAAATCAAAATTGAATCAATAATAAAAGTTTGGTTGATTTGCACTCCTACCTATAATCTTTATAATTTGTAACCAAAATATTGAATATGACTAGGTTTTTAGCTTATATATTAATCGATATATTTATAAGAAGACAAAGATTCAAATAAGGTAATGATTTTTCGTAAACTTAGGTTAAGTATCAAAAAATAACAAACAATAATATTCAAACTGATTTAAGACACTTATTTTTTTAATTTTACTATATATATATATATATATATATATATATATATATATATATATATATATATATATATATATATATATATATATATTATACATTATAATGGATTTCAACTTAGTAATTATATCGTATCGGATGTCAAAATGAATGTCATGATGGCACAAAATAAACACAAAAGATAAATTATGTCTGATTAGATGACAAAATTGATATCACTTAATGTTCAAAACCATTTTATAAGTTTGAAATTTTGTTATAATAAGTGTTGTTTGGTATAATATTTGTCTAAAGATAACAATTCTCATTAAAATGTATATATAGTACAAGTAAAGGTGTAAGGGCCCAAGACTAACAAAAAGGGTCGAACAACAAATATACAAAACATATACATTAACATTCCCGCATAGTTTGAACGGGAGGTGACCGACGAACATTCAAATTGAGAAGGTGAAATCCCTTTCGAAGATATCAGCATACTGAGAAGATCACGGAATATGCAGGACATGAATATGACCCATGGATACTTTGTCATGAGCAAAATGAATGACGATTTTAATGTGTTTCGTTCATTGATGTTGAACAGAGTTATTAAACAAGTAAAGAACACTAACGTTTTCACAATTCACTGTCGTTGCACAAGTAGTTGGACAATACAACTCCAATAATAAATTGCTAATCCAAGATGTCTCCGCCATACCATTAGCAACCCTCAATACTCAACCTTGGCACTGGAATGAGAAAAAACAGTACCCTATCGTTTGGATGACCATGATAATAATATTCTTTTCGATAAAGACACAATAACTTGAGCTAGACCATCTTGTTTTCAAACAACCAGCCCAATCAGTATCAGAATAAACACTAAGGCCTCGATTAGGTGTGGAGTATAACAGTAGGATATGATCAACAGTGCCACGAGTGTAATGAATGATCTGTTTAAGAGAATTGAAATGCGGCTCACAAGGATCATGCATATATAAACATATTTGTTGAACAGGATAAGTAATATCGGGCCATATGATGGTGAGATACTAGAATGCTCATGCAAGACTGCGATAAGTAGTAGGGTCAGACATTGGCTGCCCAAAGTCATCTAACTTTGTAGAGGTGTTAACAATGTGCGAGCGGGACTGCAATTGAGCATATTTTCTATCTTCAGATTCTGGAGAGCATACTTGTGCTAAGACAGAAACATCCCATGACAATCTCGCATAACAAATATATCAAGAAAGTAGTTCAAATCCCCAAGATCTATCATTGCAAACTCATATTCGAAAGTGGTGTAATGTTATATAGGAGCTCGGATGAGGAGGCAGTAAGGATTATGTCATCCACATAAAGAAGAATATAGGTAGTCCAAGTACCTTGTTTATAGATAAATAACGAATTGTCACATCGGCTATTGATGAACCTATATTGTTGAAGGAATTGAGTGAACCTCTAAAACCAAACTCTCGAGGCCTATTTGAGACCATATAAATATCATTCCAGAAGGCATATGTGATCTAGAAATCTCGAGTCATAGAAACCGGGTGGCTAAGACATCTAAACAATTTCCTGAAGATGCCTATGTAAGAAGGGATATTTGACATCAAGTTAACGAATGGGCCAATGTTGTGACACTGAAAAAGTCAAAACAGTACAAATGGTGGTCACTTTAACCACATGGCTGAAGGTCTCATCATAATCTATCCCGGGCATTTCACTACGACCATTAGCAACAAGACGAGCTTTATATCAAGCTAAAGAACCTTCAACTTGCACCTTTTTTTTTAAATAACAAAATTAAATTGATAACATTAGCACTAACAATTTTTGGAACCAAAACCCAAGTTTTATTAGAAATAAGAGCATTAATTCAGTTGGTGTCATTGAAGGCCTGTAAGTAAGAACGAGGAGTAAGGGATATAGATTGAGTATGAAGGTTTAATTTACGGATAGGTTTTTGGATCCATACACAAGCACAAGTTGTCATTGACTGAGTGGAAGTGACAGCTTGAGTTGGTATAGGATTTGAAGCCGAGGATGTGATAAGAGGGGGTGAGATGGTGATGGTTCCAGGCGAGGATGAAAGAGAGGACGGGGTTATCGATTTAGAGGTGGGGATGGTTGTCGGATATACATCTGATCCGAAAATAGTGGAAGATCTTGCTGAAGGTGTGCAAGGAAATATGGAAAAAAAATTAAGGCAATGGAATTACGAGCATCGTTGATTCCAAAAACGAGCAATCCATGGCAATATCAACAGTAAATGAACTGAACGGAAAGATGGTCTCATAAAATGTAACATGTCTCGAATTGATGATGGAATTGGTGTGAAGATTTAAAACTCGATACTCTTTGTGTTGAGTAGGGTAACCAAGGAAAATACAAGGGGTGGAGCAAGGTGAGAGTTTATGAGGTGTTGGAATGTGTGGGTAGCAAAGGCGACCAGATACTAGAAGATGAGTGTATGAAGGGGGTTTGTTGTAGAGTTTTTTAAATAACGATATATTTTTTAGAGTGGTGGTGCGTGTGATAGTAATAAGATGAATGGCCATGAAAATAGTTGTATTCCAATATGTAAGAGGGGGACGAGCATGAAAAAGGAGAGTACATATGGTATTGTTTATGGTATGAATCATTCTTTCTTACTTCCTATCTGTAAAAAAGTGTAAGGACATAAGAAATGCATTTGGGTACCGTTAGAGGTACAAAGATCATTGAATTGAGCCTTTTTTTAACACACTACCATTATCACATTGAAAGTATTTAATATCAAATTGAAAATGATTTTTGATATGTGATCTAAAATGAGCAAATATTCCAAACACTTCAGATTTAGCTTTAAGAGGAAAAACCCAAACATAATCAGTGAATTGATCTAGAAGAAGAACATAATATTTAAAACCTGAATTACTAAATATAGGTGATATCCAAACATCTGAGTGAATAATTTCAAAAGCAAAGCAAGCATCATAATTCGAAAGTTTAAAAGGAAGCCTAACATGCTTGCCTAAATGACAAGATTACCATAATGAAAAACTTTTATTGTCTTTAGAAGGAATTAACTTTTAAGAACCTAAATGATTAAAAGCATCATGAACGGAATGACCAAGATCTTGGTTGCAAATGGTGGAGTTGGTAGAGGCGTAGGCTTGAGGAGTTGGAGACGTGACCGAGTATTAATCACTAGAGCTATCACATCGGAAGAGTATTTTCTTGGTTCACAAATCCTTCACAGAAAAACCATAAGCATCAAATTCAATGGAAAAAAGGTTTTCATAGGTAAATTTATGAACAAAAATCATATTTTTGATAATTTGAGGGGTGATAAGGATATTTTTAAGCATGAGAGGATGGTGAGAATTAACAGTAGGAAGAAACTGATGGGTTTGAGCAACAAGAACTTTCCTATGTGCACATGCAAACCCTAATTGCTTGGATCTAGGTTTCTCTAATTGAACATGCATTGAATCCAAGACATACAATACTAGATCTAATGTAAAAAATTGAATCTAATCATATGAAATTGGATCTAGAACAATACCTTGGATTACTTGCTTGATACTTCTTCTTCTCGGAGCTTAGAGTCACAATTGTCACTCCTCTAATGGATTACAAACACCAACTAGCAAGAAGATGATCTTGAGAGAGAGGGAGGAGGGTGAGAAATCGGCCCTAGGGTTTTTTGCCTTGCATGAGTGCCGATTTCCCTCACCCTAGGGATCTATTTATACTATGAGCTACTAGGGTTTCACATTTAACCCTAATTGAATAACTTAGGCCCTAAGCAATCCAAGATCCTCCTAGATACTAGGCTTGGACGAATTTAAGGTTCCCAAACCCTAAATTTCGTCCACCCTCATATCCATAAGGATACATAGCCCAAAACACAACTATCACACATTTGACAGTTTATGCCCCTTTATTCAATTAACCTCTTTAAGTCACCAAATTAATTCTTAATTAATATATGACTTATATTAATCAAACAACAATATTATTCCTTTAATATATTATTCTCATAATATATTAACAATAATATTTCTTCTCTCTTAACAAATCATCCTGTCAAGTTGCTATGGTGAAGGCAACCCAAAAGGACCATGCATAATCGATTCAAGTACTTACCAAATATAGTTATAGCCTTAGACACTAATCCAACAGTCTCCCACTTGGATAAATCTAGTAACTATATATGCAAACACAAACTGATTAGCAATCGTAGCTCTCAAAGACGCTGTCAACTCTGATCTTATCAACCTCCTGTCCTTTAGATAAGGGATCGTACAGTCCTCTATTTAGATATTATGCGGACAATCTTATGGAACTTATTGCCCAGCATTTGGTTTCTCGATCTCAGATTCATTTGACATAGAGCTTAATTGAACACATCAATTCAGTCCTGACCGGTCCCGGCACATAAGTCAAATCAAATCATCGAGCGGCCGTGATATCGCTTTTATTCTCTTAGGATAAAAGTAACAGATAAACTTCGACTTATATGCATTTACTATGTATTAATCAACTATACACAACAATGCGTTTTATGACATCAATTTACTGATGCGGTTCCGCATTGTCAATGCACAATCAATTAATAAACAATAAACCATATATATTGGTTTTAAGACCATATGATATTATCGTCTTGCGATCACTTGTGTCACATTCCATAAAGTGATTCCAGCAAGTGCGGGTTTATTCCAATGCTCAAAACTTGTTCATAAGCACTCACGAACGTTGTAGCAAACCTTTGCTATGTCTAATACCTTTTAGACAATCTACACACCAATTCATGACAAACTTCATTCATACCTAATTCCAACATATGAACGATTGTGGACCATTCGAATAATTTGATTATTCTTAATAACTTAATTATTCAGAAAGTCAAAACATCCAAAGTGAAACAATAGTTAAACAATTAACATAAGACAGTATCTTTACTCATAAATAATACTCCTTTATTTAATCATCAAATGTCAATTACATTTATCTATTACATCTTTCAAAACTATCTAATCTAAACTAATACTGTCTTTCAGCCCAATGCTCCTAGCTGTTGGAATAGTGTCTAAGAGTGCAACTATATTAGGCAAGTATTTGACCCGATTGTGCATGGTCCTTTTGGGTTTCCTTCACCATAGCAAATTGATAGGATGATTTATTAAGAGAGAATAAATATTATTAATATATTATGAGAATAATATAAAGAATAATAATATTGTTATTTGATTAATATAAGTCATAAATTAATTGGTATTAATTTGGTGACTTAAAGAGATTAATTAAATAAGAGGGTATAAACTATCAATTGTTTGATAGTTAAACTTTAGACTGTAAATCCATATTGGATAGGGGTGGACGGATTCTAAAAGCTAAAGGATAGCTTAAAATCGTCCAAGGCTATCTAAGGAATGGATTTGGATTGCTTTAAATGAAGATTATCCAACTAGGGTTTAAGTTGTAACCCTTAAGAAGTCTACAAGTATAAATAGACCCTATGACAAAGGGAAATCGGCACTTCATCAAAAGTAGAGAACCCCTGGCCGAATTCCCTCCCCTCTCCTCTCTCTCAAATCATCCTCCTTGCTATTTGGTGTTTGTAAGCCATTAGAGGAGTGACAGTTGTGACTCTAGAGCTCCAAGACAACAAGATCAAACAAGAGATTCAAAGGTATGATTCTAGATCTGTTTTTGTATTTTTCTTATACTTAATTAGTCATTAGAAGTCTTGGATTCAAAGCATGTTTAATTAGAAAGCCTAGATCCAAGCATTAGGGTTTTGCATGCGCACATAGGAAAGTTCTTATGGCTAAAACCCATCAGTGGTATCAGAGCTTAGCTTGGTTTCTAATAAATTGTTGCTTGTTTGTATGAAACTTAACTGCAAAATTCGATTTTTGTGTTTCTGAGTCATGGACTCGGCGAGTCCAAGCGTCAGGAATGGCCACATTCGGGATTTCTTCATGATTATCTTATGGAAACTTACCTTAATCATATTAGATCAACCCTAATCCGTTTTTTGATATATATATATATATATATATATATATATATATATATATATATATATATATATATATATGACTATAATCTTGATCTAATTAAAGATATTTATCAACTAATAAAATATTTAATTTCCTTATATGATAATTAATTAATTATTTTAATTAAATTGGTAATTATCTTGCAAGAAATCTTGAATAAATCAAATATAGATAATTAGGAAATTAATTGTTAATTAGAATTATTTGTTATTTGATCCTCCATGTTTTTAAATGTTTAAAACTTGTCCTCAAGTTTCGAAATTTATGTATTGTGATTAAAAGTTTTAATTTAGACAATTTAAATTGCAAACCCTAAGTTTTTAAAAGTTTAAAAATCAACCCTATACTAATATAATATTACAATATTAATATATATATATATATATATAACTAAAATGCAAGTCTTACCGTTAGTAGGCCTCATTCACGAAGCCGATCTATAAGGTGGGTATAAGGTTGCGGCCTATAAAATGGCGCTTAATGGGTGTACACTCACACCCACCGCTTGCTTGATCGGTGGAGGGTCGTTAGCCAAACGGGTAGGATAGGGCAACCTCATCCTCTCATTAAAAGTATAATAGGAAATACAAAGTAACTACACATATTTTAAATTTCTCAATCTTAGTTACTTTAGGAAAAGTGAATTGATGCAATCCCATGAAATTACACTTTGCACCCTTGATAAAAAGTTAGTGGAGCGTGTGTGGTTTACCGGCACACTAATTGGTTCTAAGCAAAGGTGGCAAAGGGTGATTCATTGTTTATCATAGTTCGATGGAGCGTGTGTGGTTTACCGCCACATCGAATACGTGATCGTTACAATGAAGGCACCATGTGAATTTGCATGGTAATTCACACCCGCTTTGTGATCCTCGGTATCCCAGTTACAAACAAGAGGGGCATATCGAGATTTAAATATGCCATTGAATAATTTCAATGAATCTCATCTGAATCTAGGAATTCTCAATACATTTAGGACTTATAGTTAGGTTTTCATGGTGGAGAATTAGTGAATCGTCATTCACTTACCTTCATATTATTTGCATGTTGGATTACGGCATCCCTTTTCTAATATGTAAATATTGTTGTTGGATCCTAGCCCTAATTTTTTCTTATTGGGTGATAATTAGGGATTCATATTCTAATCTATCTTTGTCCTTTCTATTTGTAGATGTCGAATGCAAACAACACTGCTGCTAGTTCTTTCACATTGATGAGCCTTTGTCAAAAGGTTACTTTCGATGGGACGAACTTTAGTGAATGGATAAGATACATTCGCACCATTGCTCGCTATGAGGATAAGGAGTATGTCCTCGATGAGAAGCTCGAGAAAATCAACCCTGAAATCGCTACTCCGGCTGAAATGACCGCTTTTGAAACTCATGAGCGCGATGCAACGAAGGTAAATTGCATCATGATAGCCACCATGAACTCCGAATTTCAAAAGTCCTATGAGGACATGTACCCGTACGAGATGCATCAAGACTTATTGGAGAGATACCACCAAAACGCGAGACAAGAGCATTATGAGATTTTCACTAACATGATTTCCACTAAGATGGGTCATGGAGACTCTCTTACCGTGCACCTGCAAAAGATGCAAAGGTATGTCGACCGCCTTCGCAAGTTAAATGTTGACTTCGGAGAAGACTTGGCGATCGACATGGTGCTTCGCTCTTTGCCTCTGAGCTACAATCAATTTAGGATGACCTACCACAAGAACAAAGAGGAGGTCACCCTAAACAAACTCCAAGGTCTCTTGAGAGTCGCTGAGAGTAACTTCAAAGACAAGTCTGTTGCACCAACTCCCAATCCACTCATTGCTCCTGTCTTGGCTATTGGTCAAGGGAAGGGAAAGAAGAGGAAGGCTTCGTCTAAGAACTATCTCAAGGTGAAAGCCCGAGATGGTGCCTCTTCTATTGGGACCAAAGTTGATCCTGCTAAGCCCTGCCCTAACCTAAAGGAGGCAGAGTGTCACCACTGCCACAAGATAGGACATTGGAAGAGAAGCTGCCCAGAGTACCTGCAAGCCATCAAGGAAGGAAAGATCAAGCCATCTTTCACAGGTATATACACAATTAAATCTAACGATTCTAATCATGCTATTTCTTGGGTTCTTGATACTGGTTGTGGTTACCACATTTGTTCTAATGTGCAGGGACTAAGAAGAAGTAGGGATGTGGAGCAAGGAAGGATCAATCTAATAATGGGGAACAGAAGATCGTCGCTTGTGACCAAGATTGAAGTGTATTCTTTAGTGCTTAGGAATAATTTATGTTTAGATTTGAACAATTGTTGCTATTCGCCAGAAATGGCTAGAAACATCATTTCATTTCATGGTTTGTTTAGACAAGGTTTTAGATTTTCTTTTAATAATGAGAATGGTTCTATTTTAGCTTATCTAAATGGTGTCTTTTATTTTGAAGCTATACCATGTAATGGAATATATGAAACTGTTATGATTGTTGATAACTTAGGAAATGATGTTTTGAACATAGATTCTTCCAATAGTATGGATAGAGCATCCTTGTGGCATTTTCGTCTTGGACATGTCAACAAGAAACGCATAGCCCAACTCCAAAAGGATGGAGTGTTGGAGTCATTTGACCTTAGGGAAGATGACACGTGCGAGTCTTGTTTACTTGGAAAGATGACTAAATCACCCTTCACGAGCACGTGTGAAAGGGGTGAGGGTCTATTGGACCTAATACATACCGATGTATGTGGACCATTTAGATCAACCACGAAGGATGGGAACCGCTTCTACGTGACTTTTACCGATGACTATAGTAGATATGGGTATATCTATTTAATCAAGCAAAAGTCAGAAACCTTTGAAAAGTTCAAAGAGTTCAAGAATGAAGTGGAGAATCAATTGGGCAGGAAAATCAAGATGCTTTGATCCGATCGAGGAGGAGAGTACCTAAGTCTTGAATTCCACGATTATCTCAAGGAGTGTGGAATAGTTTCACAATTGACACCTCCTAGGACACCGCAGTTGAATGGTGTGGAAGAAAGGCGTAATCGAACCTTGTTGGACATGGTTCGCTCTATGATGAGTCGTGCTTCACTATCTATCTCTTTTTGGGGGTATGCCTTAGAGACTGCCGCCCATATCCTTAACCGAGTCCCTAGTAAGAAGGTTGCCAAAACACCTCACGAGATCTGGACAGGGAAATCTCCCTCGTTAGCACATATCAAGGTTTGGGGTTGCGAGGCTTTTGTAAGACGAGATACTCACGACAAGCTCGAACCTCGTAGTGAGCGATGTATTTTCATCGGCTACCCGCAGAAATCCTTTGGATATCTCTTCTATAGACCGAAGGACAATGTTGTCTTCGTTGCGAGGAGAGGAGTTTTCTGAGAGCGAGAACTCATAAGCCAAGGAGACAGTGGGAGGCAGATCGAGCTTGAAGAGATTCAAGAGTCGATAGATGAAGGAACCTCTACCGCTGGCCCTCAACCTGAGGAGGAAACTCCGGTTGAACCGATTGACAAATCCTTACCTCTTAGACGTTCCGATAGAGTTAGAGTTCAATCCCAGTTTTATGGTTTTCATATTACTACCGAAGGGGACACGTATATTAGTGATGGTACACTAATAAATCTTGATGAACCTAATAGCTATAAGGAAGCTATGGCAGGCCCGGAGTCTGAAAAGTGGAAAGAGGTAATGGATAGCGAGATCCAATCCATGTATGATAACCAAGTTTGGAATTTGGTCGATAATGTGCCCAGACGTAAGACCGTTGGGTGCAAGTGGATCTTCAAGAAGAAGACCGACGTGGATGGAAACGTACACACATATAAAGCGCGAATGGTCGCGAAGGGCTTTACTCAAACTCCCGGAGTTGACTATGATGAGTCCTTCTCACCAGTTGCGAAGATAAAATCTATTAGAGTGATGCTAGCTATTGCCGCATTTCATGATTATGAGATTTGGCAAATGGATGTCAAGACCGCTTCTCTTAACGGAAAGTTGGCTAAGGATGTTTACATGGCTCAGCCAGAGGGGTTAGTGGATCCGAAGCATCCGAATAGAGTGTGTAAGCTTGAGAAGTCCATTTATGGACTTAAGCAAGCGTCTCGCAGATGGAATCTTTGCTTCGATGAGAAAGTCAAATAGTTTGGATTTGTACGAAGCGAAGATGAATCTTGTGTATATGTCAAAGCCAGTGGGAGTATAGTAAGCTTCCTCGTCCTATATGTCGATGACATATTGCTCATAGGAAACGACATCCCGACTCTGCAGGAAGTTAAGTCCTGGCTCGGGAAGTGCTTCGCTATGAAGGACCTCGGAGAGGCTTCTTACATTTTGGGAATAAGGATAGTAAGACAGAGAAGTAAGAGACTAATTGGACTTAGTCAGAACACTTACCTAGAGAAGGTACTAAAACGTTTTAGTATGGAAAACTCGAAGAAGGGAGAATTACTGATACAAAGTAATGCCAAGTTGAGAAAGACTCAATGTCCGAGTACTGAAGCTGAAATAGCAGAAATGAGCCGAGTACCATACGCTTCCGCAGTTGGCTCAATCATGTATGCTATCACTTGTACTCGCCCTGATGTAGCCTTTGCTTTAAGCATGGTTAGTAGATATCAAGGGAACCCTGGCAGAGCCCATTGGATTGCGGTGAAGAACATCCTTAAGTACCTTCGGAGGACGAAGGAATGGTTCTTAGTCCTCGGAGGGAGTGATGACTTGAAGGTGCGAGGGTATAGTGACGCCAGCTTTCAGACCGACAGGGACAACTACCGTTCGCAGTTGGGCTGGGTCTTTACCCTAAATGGAGGAGCAGTGACTTGGAAAAGTTCCAAGCAGGAAACCGTAGCTGATTCAACGTGCGAATCAGAGTACATTGCAGCGAGCGAAGCGTCGAAGGAGGCAATATGGCTGAAGAACTTCATCGGTGATCTTGGAGTTGTACCCGCCATAAAGGAGCCCATGGAGATTTTCTGTGATAATGAAGGAGCGGTTGCCTTGACAAAGGAACCGAGGGATCATGGTAGATCAAGACATATCGACAGAAAATATCACTTTATTAGACATCGTGTAGAAGAAGGACAACTCATAGTGAAGAGGATATCATCAGAAGATAACCCAGCAGATCCGCTTACGAAGGAACTGAGTAGGGTTAAGCACTTGCAGCATGCTAGGAGTATTGGGCTGAAGGATGATATTAGCATAGATTAGATAGTAGTAGAAACGTGTAATAGATAAATGTAATTTACATTTGATGATTAAATAAAGGAGTTTTATTTATGAGTAATGTTACTATCTTATGTTAATTGTTTAACTATTGTTTCATTTTTGCATGTTTTGACTTCCAGAATAATTGAGTTTATTAAGAATAATCGAATTGTTCAAATTGTCCACAATCGTTCATATGTTGGAAGTAGATATGAATGAAGATTGTCGTGAATTGGTGTGTAGATTGTCTAAATGGTATTAGACATAGCAAAGGGTTGCTACGACGTTCATGAGTGCATATGAACTGGTTTTGAGCATTGGAACAAACCCGCGCTTGCTGGAATCACCTTATGGAATATGATATAAAAGGGTGATTGCAAGACGATAATATCATATAGTCTTAAAACCTAGATATATGGTTTGTTATTTGTTAATTGATTATACATTGATAATGTGAAAACGCATCAGTAACTCGGTGTTATAAAACACATTGTTGTGTATAGTTGGTTAATGAATAAGTAAATGCATATAAGTCGAAGTTTATCTGTAACTTTTATCCTAAGTAGGTAAAAGCGATATCTCGGCCACTCGATGATTTGATTTGAGTTATGTGTCGGGCCCGGTCAGAACTGAATTGATGTGTTCGATTAATTTCTATGTCAAATAAATCAGAGATCGAGAAACCTAAATGCTTGACTAATCATTCCATAGAATTGTCAGCATGATATCTAACAGAGGACTGTACGATCCCTTATCTAAAGGACAAGATTGATTAGATCAGAGTTTGACAGCGTCTTTGAGAGCTATGATTGCAAATCGGATTGTACTTGTGCATATAGTTACTAGACTTATCCAAGTTGGAGACTGTTGGAATAGTGTCTAAGGGTGCAACTATATTAGGCAAGTATTTGACCCGATTGTACATGGTCCTTTTGGGTTGCCTTCACCATAGCAACTTGATAGGATGATTTATTAAGAGAGAATAAATATTATTAATATATTATGAGAATAATATAAAGAATAATAATATTGTTATTTGATTAATATAAGTCATAAATTAATTGGTATTAATTTGGTGACTTAAAGAGATTAATTAAATAAGAGGGTATAAACTGTCAATTGTTTGATAGTTAAACTTTAGACTATAAATCCATATTGGATATGGGTGGACGGATTCTAAAAGCTAAAGGATAGCTTAAAATCGTCTAAGGCTATCTAAGGAATGGATTTGGATTGCTTTAAGAGAAGATTATCCAACTAGGGTTTAAGTTGTAACCCTTAAGGAGTCTACAAGTATAAATATGGCAAAGGGAAATCGACACTTCATCAAAAGTAGAGAACCCTGGCCGAATTCCCTCCCCTCTCCTCTCTCTCAAATCATCCTCCTTGCTATTTGGTGTTTGTAAGCCATTAGAGGAGTGACAATTATGACTCTATAGCTCCAAGACAACAAGATCAAACAAGAGATTCAAAGGTATGATTCTAGATCTGTTTTTGTATTGTTATACTTAATTAGTCATTAGAAGTCTTGGATTCAAAGCATGTTTAATTAGAAAGCCTAGATCCAAGCATTAGGGTTTTGCATGCGCACATAGGAAAGTTCTTATGGCTAAAACCCATCACTAGCGTGCTGCAAATGCTTAACCCTACGCAGTCCCTTCGTAAGCGGATCTGTTGGGTTATCCTCTGACGATACCCTCTTCACTACGAGGTATCCTTCTTCTACTCAATGTCTAATAAAGTGATATTTTATGTCAATATGCTGAGATCTACCATGATCCGTTGGTTCCTTGGTCAAGACAACCGCTCCCTCATTATCACAAAAAATTTCCATAAGCTCCTTTATGGCAGGCACAACTCCAAGATCATCAATAAAGTTCTTCAACCACATTGCCTCCTTTGACGCTTCGCTCGCTGCAATGTACTTTGATTCGCACGTTGAATCATCTACGGTTTCTTGTTTGGAACTTTTCCAAGTCACTGCTCCTCCATTCAGGGTAAAGACTCAGCCTGACTGCAAACGGTAGTTGTCCCTGTCATTCTGGAAGCTGTCGTCACTATACCCTCGCACCTTTAAGTCATCACTCCCTCCGAGGACTAAGAACCATTCTTTGGTCCTCCGAAGGTACTTAAGTATATTCTTGACCGCAATCCAATGAGCTTTGCCAGGGTTCCCTTGATATCTACTGACCATGCTCAAAGCAAAGGCCACATCAGGGCGAGTACAAGTCATAGCGTACATGATTGAGCCAACTGCGGAAGCGTAAGGTACTCGGCTCATCTCAGCTATCTCGACTTCGGTACTCAGACTTTGAGTCTTACTCAACTTGGCATTACTTTGTATCGGTAGTTCTCCCTTCTTCGAGTTTTCCATACTAAAACGTTTTAGTACCTTATCTAAGTAAGTATTCTGACTAATTCCTATTAGTCTCTTACTTCTTTCTCTCACTATCCTTATTCCCAAAATATAGGAAGCTTCTCCGAGGTCCTTCATAGCGAAGCACTTCCCGAGCCAGGACTTAACCTCCTGCAAAGTCGGGACGTCGTTTCCTATGAGCAGTATGTCATCGACATATAAAACGAGGAAGCTAACTATACTCCCACTGGCCTTGACATATACACATGATTCATCTTCACTTCGTACAAATCCAAACTCTTTGACTTTCTCATCGAAGAAAAGATTCCATCCACGAGACGCTTGCTTAAGTCCATAAATGGACTTCTCAAGCTTGCACACTCTATTAGGATGCTTCGGATCAATGAAACCCTCAGGCTGAGCCATGTAAACATCCTCAGCCAACTTCCCATTAAGGAAAGTGGTCTTGACATCCATCTGCCATATATCATAATCATGAAATGCAGCAATGGCTAGCATCATCCTAATAGATTTTATCTTAGCAACTGGTGAGAAGGTCTCATCATAGTCAACTCCGGGAGTTTGAGTAAAGCCCTTCGCCACTAGTCGTGCCTTATACGTGTGCACTTTCCCATCCACGTCGGTCTTCTTCTTGAAGATCCATTTGCACCCAACCGTCTTACGTCCGGGCACATTGTCAACCAAATTCCAAACTTGGTTGTCATACATGTACTGAATCTCGCTGTCCATCGCCTCTTTCCATTTTACAAACTCTGGGCCTACCATGGCTTCCTTATAGCTATTAGGTTCATCTAGATTTATTAGTGTACCATCACTAATATACGTATCCCCTTCGGTAGTAATATGAAAACCATAAAACTGGGGTTGAACTCTAACTCTTTCGGAACGTCTAAGAGGTAAGGACTCATCAATCGATTCAACCGGAGTTTCCTCCTCGGGTTGAGCGCCAGCGTTAGAGGTTCCTTCATCACTCGACTCTTGAATCTCTTCAAGATCGATTTGCCTCCCACTGTCTCCTTGGCTTATGAGTTCTCTCTCTCGGAAAACCCCTCTCCTCGCAACGAAGACAACATTGTCACTCGATCTATAGAAGAGATATCCAAAGGATTTCTGCGGGTAGCTGATGAAAATACATCGCTCACTACGAGGTTCGAGCTTGTCATGAGTCTCTCGTCTTACGAAAACCTCACAGCCCCAAACCTTGATATGTGCCAACGAAGGAGCTTTCCCTGTCCACATCTCGTGAGGTGTTTTGGCAACCTTCTTTGTAGGGACTCGGTTAAGGATATGGGCGGCAGTCTCTTAGGCATACCCCCAGAATGAGATAGGTAGTGAAGCATGACTCATCATTGAACGAACAATGTCTAACAGGGTTCGATTACGCCTTTCTGCCACACCATTCAACTGCGGTGTCCTAGGTGGCGTCAATTGCGAAACTATTCCGCATTCCTTGAGATAGTCGTGGAATTCAAGACTTAGGTACTCTCCTCCTCAATCGGATCGAAGCATCTTGATTTTCCTGCCCCACTGATTCTCCACTTCATGTTTGAATTCTTTGAACTTTTCAAACGTTTCTGACTTGTGCTTGATTAAGTAGATATATCCATATCTACTATAATCATCGGTGAAAGTCACGTAGAAGCGGTTCTCATCCTTTGTGGTAGATCTAAAGGGACCACACACGTCTGTGTGTATGAGATCCAATAAACCCTCACCCCTCTCACAAGTGCCAGTGAAGGGTGACTTGGTCATCTTTCCAAGTAAACAAGATTCGCACGTATCATCTTCCCTAAGGTCAAATGACTCCAACACTCCATCCTTTTGGAGTTTGGCTATGCGCTTCTTATTGACATGTCCAAGACGACAATGCCAGAAGGATGCTCTATCCATACTATTTGAAGAATCCATACACAACACATCATTTCCTAGGTCATCTACAACCATAACAGTTTCATAAATTCCATTACAAGGCATTGCTTCAAAATACAAAACACCATTTAGATAAGCATAAATCGAACCATTCTCATTATTAAACGAATATCTAAATCCTTGCTTAAACAAACTATGAAAAGAAATGATGTTTCTTGCCATATCTGGTGAGTAGCAACAATTATTTAAATCTAAATTCAATCCATTACTAAGCACTAAAGAATACACTCCAATCTTGGTAACAGGCGACGATCTTCTGTTCCCCATGATTAGATTTATTCTTCCAAGCTTCACATCCCTATTTCTTCCTAGTCCCTGCAAATCAGAACAATTGTGGTAACCACACCCTGTATCAAGAACCCAAGAAATAGAATGGGATAAATCATTAGATTTAATTGTGTATATACCTGAAAAAGATGGCTTGATCTTTCCATCCTTGATGGCTTGCAAATATTCTGGGCAGCTTCTCTTCCAATGCCCTATTTTGTGGCAATGATGGCACTCTGCCTCTTTTGGGTTAGGGTTGGGCTTACCAGGATCAACCTTGGTCCCACTAGAAGAGGAACCATCTTGGGACTTTCCCTTGCGGTGGTTCTTTGAAGAAGTCTTCCTCTTCTTGCCCCCTCCCTGCCCAATAGCCAAAACAGGAGCAGCAGACGGATTGGGAGTTGGTGCAACAGACTTGTCCTTTAGGTTGCTCTCAGCAGTCCTTAGGAGACCTTGGAGTTTGCTTAGGGTGACCTCTTCCTTGGTCATGTGGTAGGTCATCCTAAATTGATTGTAGCATGAGGGAAAGGAGTGAAGCACAATGTGGATAGCCAAATCTTCCCCAAAGTTGACATTCAACTTGCGAAGACGATCGACATACCTCTGCATCTTTTGCAAGTGCACGGTTAGAGACTCTCCACTTCCCATTTTAGCAGTGATCATATTCGTTATGATCTCATAGCGCTCTTGCCTCGCGCTTTGGTGGTATTGCTCCATCAAGTCTAGATGCATCTCATAAGGATACATGTCCTCATAGGACTTTTGGAATTCGGAGTTCATAGTGGCTATCATGATGCAATGGACTTTCATTGCATCACGCTCATGTGTTTCAAACATAGCCATTTCTTCGGGAGTAGCAGTTTCTGTGTTGATCTTTTCGAGCTTCTCATCGAGAACATACTCCTTGTCCTTGTAACGAGCGATCGTGTGAATGTATCTTATCCATTCGCTAAAGTTCTATCCATCGAAAGTTACTTTTTGACAAAGGCTCATTAGCGTGAATGAGCTAGCAGCAGCGTTGTTTGTGTTAGACATCTACAAATAGAAAGGAACAAATTTGATTAGAGTTAAGTCCCTAATTAACACCCAAAATGGAAATTTAGGGCTAGGACCCAACAACATTATTTACATATTAGAAAAGGGATACTGTAATCCAATATGCAAATAATTTTGAGGTAAGTGAATGACGATTAACTAATTCTTCACCACAAAAACATAAGCTTTAAGTTTTAAATGTATTGAGAATTCCTAGATTTTAAGATTCATTGAACTTTTCAATAACATGTTTAAATCTCGATATGCCCCTCTAGTTTGTGACTGGGATACCGAGGATCACAAAGCGAGTGTGAATAACCATGAAAATCTACATGGCGCCTTCATTGTTACAATCACCTATTTGATGTGCCGGTAAACCACACACGCTCCATCGAACTATGACAAACAACGAATCACCCTTTGCCACCTTTGCTTAGAACCAATTAGTGTGCCGGTTAACCACACACGCTCCACTAACATCTAAACAAGGGTGCAAAGTGTAATTTCATGGGATTGCATCAATTCACTTTTCCTAAAGTAACTAAGATTGGGAATTTTATAAAATAGTTTAGTTACTTTAAATAGATTCATTATACTTATTAATGAGAAGAGGTTTGCCCTATCCTACCCGTTCGGCTAACGACCCTCCACCAGTCAAGCAAGCGGTGGGTGTGAGTGTACACCCATTAAGCGCCATTTTATAGGCAGCAACCTTATACCCACCTTATAGACTGGCTTCGTGAATGAGACCTACTAACGGTAAGACTAACATCTTTAATTATACATATAAATATATTAAACTTGTAATATTATATTAGTATAGGCTGAATTTTAAACTTGTAAAATTCTAGGGTTTGAAATTTAAATTATTCAAATTAGACTTTTAATTACAAAACTTAAATTTCAAAACTTGGGGACAAGTTTTAAACTTTTTCAAAACATAAGGATCAAATAGAAAATAACACAAATCAACTAATTAGATTATCTAAATTTGATCTTATTGGATATTACTTGCAAGACAATCCACCAATTCAATTCAAATAATCAATTGTTATCATATAAGGAAATTATTATTCAACTAATTGGTAATTATCTTTTGTTTGGTCAAGAATATACTCATATATATGTTTAAAATCGGATTTTAATGACCCAAAACAGTTAAGGCAAGTATCCTCAAGTAAAACAGCAAGAAATCCCGAAACTACCTCCTTCTGACGCTCGAACTCGCCGAGTTCCCACTATGGACTCGCCGAGTTGGAGCTACTCGCCGAGTCCACAGTGGAACTCGCCGAGTTCATCAGGCAGAAGCACAAAATCGAATATTTCAAGTAACAAGCAATCAATCAATGCATCAATTTTATAGAAATCAATCAAAGGCTCTGATACCACTAATGGGTTTGAGCAACAAGAACTTTCCTATGTGCACATGAAAACCCTAATTGCTTGGATCTAGGTTTCTCTAATTACTTGCTTGATACTTCTTCTTCTTGCAGCTTAGAGTCACAATTGTCACTCCTCTAATAGCTTACAAACACCAACTAGCAAGAAGATGATCTTGAGAGAGAGGGAGGAGGGTGAGAAATCGGCCCTAGGGTTTTTTGCCTTGCATGAGTGCCGATTTCCCTCGCCCTAGGGATCTATTTATACTATGAGCTACTAGGGTTTCACATTTAACCCTAATTGAATAACTTAGGCCCTAAGCAATCCAAGATCCTCCTAGATACTAGGCTTGGACGAATTTAAGGTTCCCAAACCCTAAATTTCGTCCACCCTCATATCCATAAGGATACATAGCCCAAAACACAACTATCACACATTTGACAGTTTATGCCCCTTTATTCAATTAACCTCTTTAAGTCACCAAATTAATTCTTAATTAATATATGACTTATATTAATCAAACAACAATATTATTCCTTTAATATATTATTCTCATAATATATTAACAATAATATTTCTTATCTCTTAAAAAATCATCATGTCAAGTTGCTATGGTGAAGGCAACCCAAAAGGACCATGCATAATCGAGTCAAGTACTTACCAAAGATAGTTATAGCCTTAGACACTAATCCAACAGAAACGCATTACCAAAATTACTTACAGACATTTTAGACCCATTTCTGACTAATATCGAAGGTAAATTAGAGCTTGTATTGCTAACAAAATTGAGTATACCTACGTTGGAATGGAGGTGCGATGTGGCCCAGGTGTCTATCTATCACCTACCTGTCAGTAGATGTGGCATTAAGCGACATGACATCAAAAATATTTGGAATAGCAGTTGGTTGTCAACCACCAGAAGAAGGTTGTTGAGGCCAAACCCAAAGTGAAGGAGATTTGATGGACTGGTAGGCTGTGAAATCCTGATGGCTATCAGAAAAGGTTGGTCCGACGGATGTTGTCGCTATTGGTTGATATTGACCGACCCATTGTGGCTAATGGGATGTAAGCTCCTATGGTGGGTTTGCAAGAGTCCTTGACTAGATTGCAGTGGGGACCATCCAAACCCCCATCCCGGTAGAGCTTTGAGAGATTGACCTGACGAGTTCGATCAGTGACCACTCTAACATCCTCAGCCACGACCTCTACCTCTGTCATTGTTGTGAGATCTACGATTGAAACCTTTGCGATTGGAATAGTTATGTTGTTGCTCGGTGATAAAATTTGTAAAAGAAGGGGGAGTGGCGGTGGGAGTCGAAGTAGGAGTGAGTTGATTTATCCAAAACTCTTGAGCTATTAGCATGGACTGGATATCCAGAAAAGTATGGAGAGGTTTGGTATGTCAAATAATGGTTGCAACACTTTCAAATTTTAGGTTTAATTTGTTAATAACATACACGACAAGATTCTATTCTGGAAACCGAAGAATCAATGTTTTCGAGCGTATCAACAATAGACTTGAGTCGAGTGCAGTAAATAGAGACATCAGAATCACCTTGGGTAATTGTGTGAATTTCATTATGGAGCTGTATGGCTTTCACATATTTGTTTATACGAAAGAGGTTCTCTAAATCCTACCACATCTCAAACGTATTACTCTGTTTTTTTAGAACCATTTGAAGTAAAGGTTCACAGATAGTACCAAATATCCACATCTAAACTATGGAATCAATTCCCTCCCATTCTTTATTGATTTTAGAAGCTTTCTGACTTGGCTGCTTTAAGTGATCGACCACTCCAAATCCAGTACAGTGAGTGTAGAATAGTTTTATGCCATGCATCATAATTGAGTTTATCCAGATCAAGAACGATTAGGATAGACGATTTTATGTTTATGATACCATAGGGTTTTTCAGAGTTTGTGTTGGTGGAGGATGATTCAGTCACCATGTTTTAACAAAGAAGAAGAGACACGAAGGATGGAGAAATATGCTTAGCATGAGAAGGGTTAATGGAAAAAGGAAGGATTTAGTAGCTAAGGTAAGAAATTCTAAGTGTGCTCTGATATCATGTTATTTGATATAATTTCCATCAAAACATAAGCCTTCTCATTAAAATGTATATATAATATAGGTACAAGAATAAGAGCCAAAGACTCACAAAAAGGGCCGAACAATAAATATACAAAACATATATATTTACCTAGGTTGCAGAAAATGGGATTAATCGTGGATCAATAATGGATTAATCGTTTGGCGTTCTCCAATCGACTATGATTATGAGTGCTTGACGGAAATTAGAGATTAATCGGGTTTGGCGGGATTAATCGGTCTTGGAGGGATTAATATGTCAACAAAAATCAACAAAAGTAAAAATAAAAAAATAAAAAAAAAATAAAAAAAAGACAATAAAGTAAAAAAAAAAGTAAAAATAAATAACTAAAATCAACTTTTTTTACTCCAAAATTTTCAAATGGTATACTAAAATGTTCATATTTTCAAATTTTCTTATTTTTTAATTTTTAAGTACTCGTTTTTCTTAAGATATATTAATCTTTGATTAATTTTAATATTTTTATAATAATCTGTGGTCTCCGATTAATTCTCGATTAATCTCTGTCAATACCGATTAATCCTTTAATCTTAGTCGACCGTCGAGCTACCATCGAATAATTTTTACAACCTTGATATTAGCAATAAGAACCCCAAAGTTTGTTTATTTTTCTATTTATTACAACTAAAAAATAAAGGGAAAATACCGTAAATAGTCAAAAAAAAAATGGGGAGTGTTTTCAAAAAATAGACATAAAAATGGACTTTTCCGGATATAGTCATGCATTCCGCGGAGGTAGCTCCGCGGAGCTCCGCGGAATCTACTGTAGCTCCGCGGAATGGCAAAATCGTAAATAAACCAATGTATTAAAAAAAACACTAAAGATCCATTCTGCGGAGCTACCTCCGAGGAATGAACTCATTCCGCGGAGGTAGCTCCGAGGAATGGATCTCTAGTGTTTTTTTTTTTTCACATCGATTCTTCGGGGTTTATATTCATTTCCCAAACTAATTATTTTTAAGAAAAGATTATCATACTATTATAATCTTTACTTGAAAATAATTAGTTGGATAATTAATATAAACCCCGAAGAATCGATGTGAAGAAAAAAATATTAAAAAAGTATATTAAAAAAAAAAAAAAAAAAAAAAAAAAAAACCCTCAAGATCCATTCCGCGGAGATGACGTCATTACGCGGAGGGTCCTCCGCGGAATGTATGTCTATAGCTGGAAAAATCAAATTTTATGACTAAATTTAGAAATTCACCCCATTTTTTGTCTATTTGTGGTATTTTCCCAAAAATAAATTACCTAAATAGCAAATTAAATACTATTGTTTGTCACCATCATCAAAATGATTTAATGTTATTACTCTGTATGAAAAGGTTTAAAATAGATATTTAATGTTAATATTTAGTATAAATCACTCTAAAATAAAGCTTGGTAAATCTCAAAACTTCATAGCTTGGTTATATAAAAAAATATAATCCGTTGTCATTATATAAAATTAACCTTTATATTTAAACAATCAGTATAAATTCTTTTAAATGAAAGTGAGATTTGGCATCTTTAACATATAAACAAACCAAATACAATAATTTAGAAACCAATTAGTGATTCGTTATAGAATGATAATAAAAGGAAATGAAAATTTTCAAAAGTGGTGCGTGTGGGTGTTTGGATTTGACACTTGACAGGAAACAGGTTATGGGCAATGGGTCGCACCACCATTTTGTACTTTTGAAATGGGCCCCGGCTTCGGCCCAGCCTTTCCAGCTTGATGCAGCCACTCTAACATAGTTTTCTAGTTTTGGTAGACCTAACGAAAAGCATTAGCTTAGTCAAATCATTTTTCTTTTTTTAAAACCTAATATTAAATATTAAAAAACTGAATTATATTTTCGTTTATGTGGTATTGAAAAACAATGGGTTTAATTTTTATAAGGATTTAAATTTTATATATCATCTCTTTATAGCTGCAATTATATATTTATCGCCCTTCAAATGGATATTGCTAAATTGGAGTTGTTAACATATGTGACAGTGTGACACACCTTCTACATTCCTTTTCAGCCTTGATTTTCTTTATGAATTTTTATTGTACTTTAAATAAGCTTGTAAAGCTGGACATGTACATATATTAATATATATTAACGTATCAAAATCTTCATTATTATTAAAAACAAACATTAACATTTTTAAGTGATGACAACAACTAAATTATTTTAAAATCATGCCTTAATTTTAGTCTGGTTCTGCTATTTTTTTTATTGTTTCGGTTCTGATTTGATATTGTTGAACATTTTTTTTAATGATGACTTTTGTAGATAGAAAAAGAAATAAATTCATGTCATCCTTATATTCATTTAAAATAGCTTGAAGTGTATAAGTACGCGAAATAATAACAAAAACATGATTCATAAGCATGTATATAAATAATAGAAAAGGCCATGTTTATAAACATATATAAATAATGATTGATAAAGATTGAAAAAAAAAAAAAAAAAAAAAAAAAAAAAAAAAAAAAAACTAGTTAAATAAGTGGAGATTAGATTGAAATCTAGTCATCCTTTAGGCTTACATAGACATTACAACAATTTATTCAACCTTTTAAACAGGGGAATATATATATATATATATATATATATATATATATATATATATATATATATATATATATATATATATATATATATATATATATATATATATAAATAAGAGTTCTTATATTTTGGTTTTATTTACAAAAAAATAGTCCTTGATTTTTTTTTAATTTTAACCACTAGAACCGGCTATTAATTGTAATTTTACTCAATTTGTATGTTCTTGCAAACAATAACAAATTTAGATGGTTAAATTTTAAACAAAATATCAATAATGACTTTTCTGTCAATAGGCCAAAATATAGATAATTTTTTTCAATACATAATAATTTTAACCTCAAATCTTATCTATTTTAAGATTAAATATAATATTTTTTTGTTGAAACAACCATTATAATTTGTTTGATTTTTAATATATGATAATAAATAGATATAATTTTGTAATTATACTTCTATTTAATAATATATAAAAGCCGATTAAAATATAAAAATATATTGTTATTAAATGTATCATCGGTTTTTTATGATGGAATTAAATGAAAATTTGATACAAAATAAATGCACGTGCCAATTACTTGGTTGAAAAATCTTCATGTGAGTTGGTGTATATAAAAAAAAGATTAAAACGAAGATGAAGACGATCTGCAGATGAACTTTTATTTTGCCAGTTACATAAATAGTTTTTTAAATAATTATGAAACATTTGTTGACATTGGTAACCATTATGAAAAAACAATAGAAAAAGAAGACTGTATGACGCCTGTTGTTTGGATTTTTAAAATCATGGGCATATTGTTATTCGTGGTATAATGTAATCTATATTCTATATAAATTAAAAATACTTATTGCTGAGTTATCTTCTATGTCATGCGGACAAGACTGTTTTGCATCTTCTGTATCGATCTATGAATGAATTATTGCATTGTTTTCAACCAAGTACTTGGTACGTGGATGTAAATTTCTTATCAAATTTTGATTTAATTCCATCATCAAAAAGTGACGAATACATTTCATAACAATATGTTTTTATATTTTAATCGTTTTTATATTTTTATTAAATAGAAGTAGAATTAAAAATTTGCATTTATTTATTATCATGTATTAAAAATCAAACAAATTGCAATGGTTGTTTCAATAAAAATATATTATAATTTAGAGGATGTTTAAATAAAAAAAAAGATTTCAATATGTTAGGATTTCTAACTATAACTTATTGACTTATTGATTTTCTCACCACAAAAACCAATCAAAACACTTTTTAAAAAACTCATTTCTTACATCCATAAATCAATAAGTCGTTTTGTCTAAAAGTCTTTTTTGACATTCAAAATAAAATCTCAAACACCCTCTTAATCTAAAATATATATGATTTGAGATTAAAATTATTATGTATTGAAATAAAAGTACATATATATTGGCATGTTGAAAAAAAAATGCATCATTGATATTTAGTTTACAATTTAATCATCAAAACCTGTTATTATTTGTGGTAACTTGAAAATTGAATCAAACTGCAAATAATAATAGTGGTTAAATTGTAAAATAATAATAATAATAATAATAATAATAATAATAATAATAATAATAATAAATAAATAAGGTTGGTTTTTGTCAATAGAACCAAAACATATGGACTTTAATGCATATTTCCTTTTAAGCATACTATATGCTACTTTTGGATAAAAGTCCAAATATATGCTACTTTTGGATAAGTTAATATGAAGTCACGAAGCTAAGTAAAATAATTGTAAAGATATGAACAATAGTTCAAGTGTTTTCAATAAACCAACCACCTACAACGAGCAAGTAATCGACATAAGTATATGAGAAAACTCTATCTTATTCTAACCCATTAGAAATGCTTTGAAGATTCTCTTATGATCTTATCTTATGACATACCTTCTTTATTTTCATGTGAACCCCCTTCCATCAAAATAAGAAAATGGGAAACATAGAAAGATGATTACCAATCACACTCAAGAGAAAATTCTTTAAAATGAACATTGTTCATCTAAACAGAAGCCCTTACTAAATTTACATAAGAACCGATTCAACCCCTCCATCATGTGCCAAATCTTGTAATTTTCATATTATTATTAGGTATATAATCCCAATTGACTATATCATAATATTTTTAAATCAATTTTAAACTCTATTAATCTTTTTTTTTTCTATGCCCATAGCACTACCTCGTTCACGAGAAACAGGCCATCAAGAATTCCCGATTTTTTAAAAACTTTGATTTGGCACATATTAATCGCCAAGGAAGCAGAGTAAGGGGTTGTTTGACAACTTCTTGATTTGTAAATTAAGAGATAGGAATTTGTAAATTCAGATTTTTGCCATCATTTTTTATTAGCATGAATCTTCGCCACCATTTTTTTTGGTGCCTAATCAAGCTAACAGGCCCATAATCTTCATGAACAAAAGATCTTGACATTTCGGGATCAATGTACTAAAAGAAGAGTTATGACCATTAAAAATCTAGAATTAATTTGAAATTATTTACAAAACTAATGGAACCCTCCTGGAGGTCCCACTACAATTTTATAAACTCAAAGGTGAATTCATCTGATATTTCTCATTTTTTAATTCCAAACTACTTCTCTAATTTCATCATATGTGAGCACACTGTCCAAATAATAAATAATCTCAAACGATAAGGTCAGCTAATGTCTTAAGACGTTTTGAGAAAGTTCTCCAAATAACTACCTCTTATCCGTGTTCACATATTGACAACTTCTTCTTTTTTGTACATAATAAAGCAACTAACTTGTTTTAACTGTTTAAATTACACCAATATTACCGGCTAATACATGTTTTAACCGGTAACTCAAAGAGAAAATGACTTAGGAAGGTAACTACCTCTTATCCGTGTTCACATATTAGCAACTTCTTATTTTTTGTACATAAGAAAGCAACTAACTTGTTTTAACTGTGTAACATCCCAAAAATCATGTCCAAAAATTTCGTTTTTAATTTAATACTAAAACCATAATTGTCAAACCATTAATTTAATACTCCGGCATCGGGCCCCGCCCGGCATCACGCCCCGCCTGGCATCGAGCCCCGCTCGGTATACAGATCTGTCTCTCTTAGGCCCCGCCTGTCTCCGGGCCCCGTCCGCTAAACACATACAATCATATAACATGCTAACATATAAAGAAACGTACTCTACTGTATCCCTGTCCTAAGAAACATACTATGCTAATAATGAGATATGGAACTTCATCCGTACTCAGCTAGTTACAGCCAGGGCTTCAGCAGTGCAAGGTGATTCTCCTCACTGTGTGAATAGGTCTAAGGCCACGATGCCAGCCCATGTAGTCTATGAGTAGGAAGACCCGAGGGTTAGCCCTAGGCATTGTATGCTAGTATGTTATTCCAGACCAAGGCCTAATGTCGGGCGGGTGCCCGAGGAATGTTTGCATGTTAGATTATACTTGTTGTCTGTGTGATACTTGTATGTGTCTGGTAGAGAGGTAAGTATGGGCGAGGTCTCGTATCTCATCACTAGCTGAGTACGGACGATGTTCTGTATCTCATTATTAGCAGAGTATGTTTCTTAGGACAGGGATACAATAGAGTATGTTTATTTATGTGTTAGTATGTTATATGATTGTATGTGTTTAGCGGGCGGGGCCCGGAGACAAGCGGGTCTAAGAGAGACAGATCTGTATACTGAGCGGGGCGTGATGTCGGGCGGGGCCCGATGCCGGAGTATTAAATTAATGGTTTGACAATTATGGTTTTAGTATTAAATTAAAAACGAAATTTTTGGACATGATTTTTGGGATGTTATACAGTTAAAACAAGTTAGTTGCTTTCTTATGTACAAAAAATAAGAAGTTGCTAATATGTGAACACGGATAAGAGATGGTTACCTTCCTAAGTCATTTTCTCTTTGAGTTACCGGTTAAAACATGTATTAGCCGGTAATATTGGTGTAATTTAAACAGTTAAAACAAGTTAGTTGTTTTATTATGTACAAAAAAAAAATTGTCAATATGTGAACACAGACAAGAGGTAGTTACCCTCCTAAGTCATTTTCCCAAAAAAGAAGTAATTCTTTTTTTTTTTACCTTTTTCACTTTCACAAAACAATGTTGGATAATTATGGAACCACTTCATAAATATGTACGATATATTATTAAATGGATGGTAATTATTATGGTAAAAATATAAATTGATGATGGACCGATTTATAGAATATTAATTTACCTTGTGGGTTGAATTCCTGATTTGACTCAAGATCCTCAACAAGTCAACATCCCTTCCATCTCTTACTTTAGGATTTATCTACATCTATAAATACATGCGATGAGGAGCAAATCAAGATACATTGATGAGGGTACTTAGAGGTGGTATTGAGATCAACTGAGAAACTCATCCTAGTCTTCAGATCCGAAAATCATAATGAATCAGGTATGTAATCGTTCTTTAAGGTTTAAAGTTTTCTTTTGAAAGATTCGAGATTAAGATCTAAAGTTTTCGCATTTTATGTTTTGGTTATGGAAATAACCAACAATTAGTATCAGAGCTTACTTGAATTTGTTACAAAAAAAATGTATTTTTTGTTCCGGTCTTGAGGTCTTGAGGTCTTGAGGTCTTGAGGTCTGGATTAATTTACATGTTCTTCTTTTTGTTTTACACAAATATATGTTTTTCCAGTGGTAAGGTTGTTGATTAATCTTACCCTTTGGTTGCTTCAGTTGTATATTTTTTTTTTTATTCTCCAATTAGTACAGAAAGATACATGTTTAGGTCATAGCATTTGACTTCATTACACCACCTATTAAACTTTGGCATGCATAGGTTTTGTTGGATAAAGAGAATGTAAATTGTTTTTATTGTATTACCCACAAGATTTTGGTATTTTATTAACCACTAGAGATGTAATTCTCTTGTCTTATTTATTTTTAAGACGTGCCACATAACCCTTCATCTGGTATTTTTTTTAAAACCATATTATGTTGATAAAGTTGAAGAGTTCATTCGTTGATCCAATTTAAGCAAAGCAAAAAAAAAATCATTTAAGTTTTAGTAAGGTTAATAGAATTTTCTGGTTGATGAAAGTGCATCATTGTGTTTATTGTAACCCTATTATACATGGCTAGAATTGGATTTGTGTTTAAATCTTAGTTTAAATCTCGTTAATGGTGTATGAAATTGCTCTAATAAATTGGCTAGCTATTTTAATATGTTCAACTTGGCATGTAATATTTAATCATTGCAAATTTAATTTTCTTTGCAGTAAATATTTAATTTGTGGTATGAGTATATATTTAAAACTATTGGCAAAAGACCGTACAAATTACTTACAGTGCCGCTAGCACAATAGTTACATGCTTTAAGTTTAACAACTTTTCAATTTATCTTTTAGATTAGACAAAATTTCATAATTGGTCCTGTGGTTTATAGAATATCGCATTTTGAGGACTTTTTAGCAAAACGTCACGCGACTGGTCCCTATGGTTTGTAAAATTACATGAAAGGTCCTCCTGCCGTTAAATCTAACTTTTCAGTTGTTAGATTTTAATGGAAAAGACTATTTTGCCCTTGTACCAATATTACAATACACTATAAACCTCAATAACCATTCATGTAATTTTATAAATATGAAATTTTATGTATATATAAATTATAAATATAAATTCTTGTATTTATATAAATTATAAATATAAATTTTATATATATGTATATATTTTTTCAACAACTTGATAATTTTTTTTTATCTTTTTGACATTTTATTCTATTTTTATTTTATAATTTTAGTTATTTATGGTTTTTATTTATTTTGATTCAAATAAACAAACTTAAGTTCGATAAACCATATCGAAACCTTTTTTTTCTTAATTATGAAACAAAACGTTAATTTTTTTTTTAATTTTTTGTAGTTACGGTTTATTTTATTTATTTATTTATTTATTTTACTTTGATGTTCTATAGTTAATATCGTTAGCAACTTTATGTTTGCATTTATCATTATTATTATTTCATTTTTTCTTTATATATATATATATATATATATATATATATATATATATATATATATATAGTTATTTATTATTTTTCTATTGTTTTTATTTTTTTTTATTCAAGTAATGAAAAATAGAAAAACAAAAAAGACAAAAACTCAAACCCCAAAGTTGTAAAATACTCTAATATATTAATACATTTTACACTTTTAATATTTTTTTTGGTTTTTTCCACATTTTTTTTATTAATTTTGGTTATTAATGGTTTTCGTAACTTTTTTTTTATTTTGATTTGTGTATAAAAAGTTATGTTTATTTTCTTTATTTATATTTGTAAATCTAACTATTTTATTTACGCGAATCAAAATAAAAAAAGTTACAAAAAACATAAATAACCAAAATTATAAAAAAAAACCAAAAAAACTCAAACACCAAAATTGTAATATACTCTAATATATTCATACATTTTACATTTTTTGGAAAAGGTCAAAAAAAGTTATCAAGTTGATGAAAAATAAAACGAAACAACGAAAAAAAATAGGAAATAATTAAAAAATAATATGAAATTTTTTTAAAAAAATAATACTAAATTTTTTTTAAAAAATATGAAAATGTAAAATGTATTAGTATATTATAATTTGGTGTTTGAGTTTTTGTTTTTTGTTTTTCTATTTTTCATTACTTGAATCAAAATAAATAAAAACAATAGAAGAATAATAAATAATTAAAATTATAACAAAAGTAGCAAACAAAAAGTCAAATAATGATCATGATAAATACAAACACAAAGCTACTAATGATATTAACTATGGAACATCCAAAAAAACATGACCAGTAACAACAAAAAATTAAAAATAATAATAATAAAACAAAAAAAACATTAACGCTTCAATTCACAAATAAGAAAAATTAAAGAAAAAATAATTTCGACATGGTTTATAGAATTTAAGTTTATTTACTTGATTCAAAATAAATAAAAATATAACAAAAAACCATAAATAACTAAAACTATAAAATAAAAATAGAAAACAAAATGTCAAAAAGATAAAAAAAATTATCAAATTGTTGAAATTATTTATATACATATATAATTTATATAAATACAAAATGCGAAATTTATAATTATATATATATATATATATATATATATATATATATATATATATATATATATATATATATATATATATATATATATATAATTTCAAATTTATAAAATTACACAAATGGTCCTTGAGGTTTGTAGTGTATTGCAATATTGGTACAAGGGCAAAATAGTCTTTTCCATTAAATTCTAATTGTTGAAAAGTTAGATTTAATGGCAGGAAAACCTTTCATGTAATTTTACAAAACACATGAACCAGTCGCGTGACTTTTTACTAAGAAGTCCTCAAAATGCGATATTCTGTAAACCACGAGGACCAATTGTGAAATTTTGTCTTTAGATTATGCATTTGTGTAAGTTAATGATTCAAAGAAGCATAATCCAGTTATATATTAATTTGAGAAGGTCGATGCTTATTTTAATTAACGGCGTATGACTTTTGGATGGATGCTTTTTTTGAAATTTAAACGGCTTATTGCTTTTGGACTAAACCAATGCATATTCAATTGTGCACATTACGGTTTATTTATTTTTTATTTTTTATTTTTTTCTAAGTTCAAGCATTTTAATGCATTTTCGGAATCTCATACGTTCCATGGATGTATTTGCTTCAACAAATCTTCTTGTTGTTCTTCGGATTGATTGGTTTATAAATATTATGTTTTGGTTGGTGATTAATATAATATTGTTACTAAAAAGTAACATCTATTTATCGATTTGGTTGTAAATTTTTAAAGATTTATATCATATTGTTTATGGGATTTGGTTGTAAATTTTTAAAGATTTATGTCATATTGTTTATGGAAGTGTATACACCCTAAAGGTATATACAATATCACAATTTGACAAATATTTCAGGTTGTCAATAAATTTAGTTATGACACATTATTTATTTTAAAGATTAATTAATTGACACAACAATATATCACGAAAATGATCGCTTTTGTGAAAATTAATTTACAATGAATCTAAATATTATGATTTATGTTTATTAATGCGAATATTAACCAGTCTAAAAGTAGGTTAATATTTGGCCGGATAAACACATATTTGGTGATAAATATACGGTAATTTTTATGTTATATGTCATTAATAAGTCAATCCAAAGAGGGGTTTATTAATTAATATGATATATTGTCAATTCTTATTGTCAAAATTTATAGTTTATGTGTTTATTAATGCAGGTATTAGCCGACCCAAATGTAGACTGATAAACATATATGTGGTGATAAACATGTGACGATTTTTTTTTTGGTTTAATGTGATTAATAAGTCAATCCAAAGAGAGGCTTGTTAATTGACATGATTTATTGTCAATGTTTATCTCTAAAACAATGATATCTCTTGTAAGTTAGTATTACTGTCCAAAAACTTAATATTAATGTTGTGTTGATACCTTATAAAGATGTCATAAATTGAATTTATTGATTACGGTTTATGGATTAATGAGCATAAAAATAGATTTGATTATGTTTGAATTATGGTATTATATCTGCTAACATTGATCACATTTATGATCCATGTAATCAATGATATTAACTTTAAGGAATGGAATGAGGGCATTATATTAGTTCTCAATTGCATGGATATTGACCTTGCATTTTGGATAGAGCAACATTCTTTAAGGATGTTGAGTTTGGGGGAGAAACAAGATTAAAACATTGTCCTTAAGGAGGAATCAATATTGATTCCTATTATTGTTTTCGATGGTATGCAGATTATGAATCAGTGATTGACAATGTTATTCAATCTTCTATTTTGAATACACAAACTCAGCAACCTCAACTTTAGAAATCCTATGCATGGTACCACATTTTTCATCAATTTATTATCTCTTTTGGTTTTGAGGAAAATACAGTAGATGATTTTGTGTACCACAGATTAAATGAGAGTAAATTTGTCTTTTTGGTTTTGGGAAAATATCTACGCAACCCAAGTTTGGATCATAAGAAAGCAACAAAATGGATTTTGAGATATTTTGGAGATCATTTTTATTAAGAATCTGATTTTATTAGATGTCAAAATGGTTACCGATCCATATCGGGATACTTTTACATTTTAGCATGATGTGTTATTTCATGGAATAGACTTCAGTAGCTTCTTCCATAATGGCTGAATAATTTGTAGCAAGGAATAAGGTTACGAAAATTTATTACGAGGCTACACATTATTGGTATTGAAAGACCACTAAAGTTGTGATAATAAGTCAACAATGTTATATTCCAACAACAGAAGTTCTATTAAGTCAATGCATATTGACATCAAGTTTCCTTTAGTTAAAACAATAGTGCAAAATGGAAATATATAGCACATATGAACAAACTCTATGAAAGCGGATCCGCTCATAAAGGGATTACCTCGCTAGGTCTTTCATGAGCATACTACACACGTTGGTGTGATATTTGGTTTTAGTGAGAGTTTTATGGTGCTTTATATTTTGTTTAACAACAATTATGTTTTTCTGTACATAATTAAGAATTCGGTTAACTCTATTATTAGTTGCATTTATTTGAAGTTTGATCTCACTTCAATCTAAAGAGGAACTCGTCGGAAATCTATTTAGATTTTAAAACCACACATCATGTTTAATCTATGTCGTTAGTTGTATATGTGTATGTGACCATTGATAGGTTTAGTTACGTAAATTGTAACGAAGACCGCTTTGATCCTATACTATTATGATTAGTGGACGAGATTGTTTAAGGGTACCAATGTTATAATAAAATCCGTTAAAGCACTTATACAGTTATACGTACATTTATATATTCGTGATCCAGTAGGAGATTGTTGGATAATTATGAGACCACTTCATAAATATGTACGATATATTATTAAATCCAATTATTATGGTAAAAATATAAATTGTTAATTGACCGATTTATAGAATATTAACTTACCTTGTGGGTTGAGTTCCCGGTTTGACTCAAGATTCCTTCCATCTCTCACTTTATGATTTATCTCCATCTATAAATACATGTGATGAGGAGCAAATCAAGATACACGAAATTACTTAAACAAATTCGTGAGTTTCATTGCTGAGGGTTCTTAAAGGTGGTATTGAGATCAACTGGAAAACTCATCCTAGTCTTCAGATCCGAAAATCATAATGAATCAGGTATGTAATCGTTCTTTAAGGTTTAAAGTTTTCTTTTGACAGATTCGAGATTAAGATCTAAAACTTCCGCATTTTATGTTTTGGTTATGGAAATAACCAACAAACAAGAATCGTCAACCATTATCCTTCAAATCACTAAAGGTACTCTTCAACGATTAAAAGTCTCATAAAAATATCTAGTAGTCTCATCACCATCAATGTTACACTCTAGTTCATTTTCTTGAACCAAGTTCACCCGATTTTTTTTAATACCAGAATCTTTTAAGAATACTAACCTCTTCTTCACTTCAGAAGTTGAAAATATGCCTAAATCAATCTTCTTGTCATTATTCTACGTAGACTACATAATATTTTTCTCTTTCGCCTCCACATTTGCATCTTTTCATCAAGAATTTAAATGTTTCCTAATTAACAATATGTCTAACACCTGATATAAAGGTCAATGAATTGGAAAGAAAAATGGTGTTTCATTGTAATGTTTTGCAACCTCTTTTAATTAGAAGAATGCATGCTTAGTTCCAAGATTTTTTTATCCAAAACAATAACTTTTGGATTAGGCCATACCTCATTAATAGAATGAGTAAGAAGGAACATGTCCTACTTGCTCCATTCGCATACAAAAGAAATAACAAAACTTGTAAATATAATCATGTAACCTCTGAAACTCAAACCATAACATTTATATGAAAGTTACACATCTTTATTTTATCTAAATTTAGTTATGATAACATTTCAGAATAAGGGCGTGAGATGCGATAAATTTGTGATACTATTGTGAATATCAAAAAATTCACTTAAACATAAATAATTAAAAAAATTACACTTACTTTAATTTAACGAAACACATTACGTATTTGCTTTACCATATCGGATCATCCTTATATTGTTCTAAATGACTTTTTATGTCATTTACATTTTCCAACTAGTTTATCAATTAGTCTTTATTAGCTAATGATAGCTTTTAGTTATTTTGTCAAGTATAGTATAAATGTCCAAAATTTTGACAATCTCAATACGGTCAAGATCATTGATTATAAAAAAACAGAAATTTCAAGCTAAATAATATTGTCACTAATCCTTGTGTGAATTTGAATGAATTTAACTAAATTTCAAATAATAACATTATTTTTTTAATTTCAATTAATTATGTTTATTTTAAATTCACAAATCTTCATAAATGGTCCATTTAGTTTTCCAAATTATCAAAGTTTAGTCCATAACTTTTCTTCGGTTTCATGGAAGGTCCCTGTGGTTTCATTTTTTATCGTGGTTGGCCCCCTACCTGTATGAAAAGACTTAAACCCTTTTTATTTTATTTTTTATTTTTTTACATACTTTCAATTTTCGTTTTTGAAAAAATAAGCCTACCCTCACCCCACTCTTCTCTCCAATAAAACTCACAGGAGCCCTCACTCTCACCCCTTGCCAGTAACTCTCACATCTGGCTACCACCGCCACCATAATGATTCATCCTAGTCAGCGACTCTCACATCAGGCTACAACCACTTACATCAATTCTGTCACTACCACCACTACACACCATCGTCACAAACAACTTGCATCAGTTATGTCACCACCACTACACACCTTTAATTTCAACCCAAACATTCAACACTATGAAATCATCAAACATACATTTGATAAAAAAAACCTTCACTAATTTAAACCCAAAATAACCCTTATTTCAATCAAGGAAAAAATCTACTTCTAGCAACCATCTCCGGCAACCACCACGGTGGCTTGCTCAAACCCAAAAATTATGTGATCATTTCTCAAAACCATGAGTTAAACCCAAAAACTATAGATGGATATGCATTTAAACAGAAACCATAGATGAAATCAAAACCCTAGAAAATCATGGATAAAATCAAAATCAAACCATTCTAAACCAAATCTGAACATGATGAAATTTAAATGGAATGAACTAGAATCCAAAATTAAGTCGATGTTTAGAAAGCCAAAAACAATGGTGGTTTTCTAGGGTTTCAGTTGGTGGTTGTGGGAAGAAGAAATATGAATAATGGTGGGTATGTGATGGTGGTTTTTAGTAGGAGAATACAAGAGAGAGAGAGAGAGAGAGAGAGAGAAAGAGAGTAGAGGGGTGAGAGAAAGATCGAAAGCAGCATGATTGGTGACAGAATGTTGACGACCTAAGGTTTAAGGCGATGCCGACGAGGATGATCAAGAAGAGGATGGTGTTCGACGACATCAGGGAAAAAGGAGGTAGTGGTTAGTTTCATTATTGTTCTGAAACAGGTGAGTGGATGTTGTTGATATCACCGGAGAAAAAAATAAGAAAATGAGAGAGAGCATTAGTCACAAGTAGATGGAGAGATGGGAGGAAGAGAGACATACATGGTGTGGAGTGAGGGGGAATACATAAACGTTTTACTTAGGATATTTATTTTATTTATTTTTTAATAATTTTTATTAAAGAAAAATTAAAAATAGTATAAAAGTCTTTTTATATAGGCGAGGACCAATCACGTTAGAAATTGAAACCACATGGACCTTCCATAAGACTAAAAGAAATTTAGGACTAAACTAGATATTCTAAAACACAAACCATTGATAAAGATTTGTCCTTTAAATTTGTTATATTAAAATTTTGATCGAATTTTATATATATATATATATATATATATATATATATATATATATATATATATATATATATATATATATATATATATATTAAATCACAAGGACCTTAGCAATAGTAACTTTTTGGGCTTTAGGTTTTTGCCACAAATCTTTGGTGCATTTCACATTTTTCGTCCTTAAATTCAAAACTTTTATATTTTTGCGTTTTGATTAAGTTTTTCTGCCTTTTGGTTTTTGCCACAAATCTTTAGTGAGTTTGACACTTTTAGTCCTTGCAGTCAAAAGTTTTACATTTTTGATGTTTTGCCACAAATCTTTAATGAATTTGACACTTTTCGTCATTGTACTAATTTTTTTTACATTTTGACATAAAAAACAAAAACAAAAAAAAAACTCTTTTTGAGTTTTGTCACCATATTTTCCCAACTTTGACAACTTTAACATTATTGCCACAACATTTTTGAATTTTCTCCAGTAGTGTCCATTCTTTTGGTTGTACACTTTTGACATCTAATTTTAGGGGTTATCGACTTTCTCCTCTATTTGTGGTGACTTACAATTTCAGCACATATCTTTCAAAGTTTGGCGATTTTTCCCATATTACCCCAAAAGCGGCGTAGCCGCGGGCTCTTTAGTAGTTTGAATAAAATTTAAACAGATGATAATAGCATCAAATCCTAAATTAATTTAATGAAGTCATAATACATTACTTGTATAAATTAATTTCACTTTATTGCAATCAAAAAATAACAAACCATATCAGACTAACATGCTTCGTAGAAAATTTCCATTTTAGATCGGAGGTCCTAGGTTCTGTTTCGAGCATTGACGAATTTTACTAACTTGTGATATTAACTTTTAACCACTAATCAACCGTTCAATATATATATATATATATATATATATATATATATATATATATATATATATATATATATATATATATATATATATATCAAACTTCAAAACATATTTCCAAATAATAAGTAGCATATATATTGTCCATATAATAAATAGAATATATATTGCCATCTTTATTGTGATTAGACATATTAATAAGCCTATAAAAATGTTTTTTGGAATATCGTTACAGAACATGAGTATGTTCAAAGTGACGAATAAATCGGTACACCTGATAAAGTGGTTCCTGCATCTACAATAAAAATGTTACCAGTGATGTAGTTCGATGAGTCATGGATTAGATATCTAACCAGCGAGGTCAAAGCAGGGTCGATAGTGCCAAATTCTCTCAATGGTATGATCTTTGAGGCCACATTCTTAAGCATTTTCTGTTGAAAGAGCACCTTTGTAATCTCAGATTTAAAAAGGCCAGGACATATTGAGTTTACCCTTATTTTGTGGTTCCCAAGTTCCATGGACATCACTTGTGTCATGGTATTCAAGGCTGATTTTGAACAAGAATATGCGATACTTCCAGGAAACTGGACACGATTAAGACCCGAAATAGAAGACATGTTAATTATTGATCCTCCTTGATTGAAAGCAAGCATCTGACTAGAAACATACTTCGACACCAACCATGATCCTTTAAGATTTGTTCTAAAGGTTTTTTCCCACTCTTCTTCTGAAAAATCCATTGCGCTATCTATCGGGCCTAAACACATGTTGCAACATAAATTAAAAAGTAATTGAAGATTGAGATAAAGTTCCTAGAATTTTATTTATGTTACATTAAACATAAAGGTATAACTACTTTATGGGGAAGTGCAAGCATCTAATAGATCAAGATAATTCAAATAAAAAAGCGATCTAAATCTAAACCCCATATAATGTTCTGAATTGACATATACAACAAATCTAAACTTAAAACAAAAATGGATATAAATATAATACCGCTATGTAATAATCATATTATATAGTCTTAGATACTAATAGAGATTATATTACTTTCAATATTTACATTTAGTATAGTTTCCATATTTAAGTATTGTACTCTATAAATACCTTTGAGATCAATGACAAATATACAAACAATATTTTGAATATACTTTCCATATTTAGGCTTAGTTTAGTATAGTTTCCATATTTAAGTATTGTCTTTTATAAATACATTTGAGATCAATGAGAATCATACAAAAAGTATTTTGAACATTTTATTTGTTATCATCGTATCAAAGCATTACATTAAACCCTGCGTCATCGACCACAACCTTCGGCGACAATATTTAGCCATCGTCGAAGGTTCCTTCTCTATCCACCTCCTATCCTTTCATGTCTCTTAAACACCTTGTCGAAAATTACTTTTCTCTACAGTGATATATGATTTATATACCTCTCTTTGTACTTATTGTATCTATCTTTCTCTAAACCAAGCCATCAACTAGACACCACACCATATCCTTATGTTTTTCTGGTGTTCTTTTCCTTTTAATAACACCACACCCAACCCTCTTATACAAAAATAATAAAGTCTTAACCTTTTGTTCTTGAATCCATCTCCTCCTTCTATCAGTTAAACTTCTTTTATTAACATCGTGACTACTCCAAAGCCTCCATCTTCCTTTCATGTTCCTAACATTAACACTGATTTGGTTCATTTCTTTATGCTCTCAAATGAAGCTTCTTGGTATGTGGTTTCTAAACTGAAAATAAGTTTGTTTGTTCTCTCTACCCTTTTTATCCCTCGGTACATATAAAAACCATAAAAGAAGCCCTTCATACACACACACACTTTATATGTATATATATATACACACACACACACACTGTAAGAACGAAATATTTGGTAGGAAGGGTAAGAAGTGCATCATTTGTATGAATTTTAATGAATCAACAAAATGAATCTTTAGATAATACAAAAACAATATGATTTGCAAAGCAATTCCAAAAAAACACATCGATGCTTCATTTTTTAGATGAGTCACTAAAGTTGTCTGAAAAGTGAATTAAAACTTGATTTAGTAAAAAAAAATGAATCATCAATGCTTTTTTCAAGATTGTTTTATGAATCATGTAATTTTGTATCATCTAATGATTCATTTCGTTGGTTGACTAAAAAACATGCAAATTGTGCACTTTCTTAGCCTTTATATATATATATATATATATATATATATATATATATATATATATATATATATATATATATATATATATATATATAATGGTCAATATTTTTATTGAAGCTTTGGTCTCACACAAACAATAAAGAATACATACATACATACATACACACACACACACACACACACACATATATATATATATATATATATATATATATATATATATATATAGAGAGAGAGAGAGAGTAAGGTCCATTTAGTTATATAAAAAATGTTAGGAATGTGAGAATGTGTTGTGATATTAAACCTGAATTTGACATGGGAAAATGATAAGAACACAATCGACACGATATGATTTGGTGAACATGATATTGTAATCAACTATTCCGATGAAATTACAAAAAAGAAATTGCACTCTATCTACCCTAGGCTAAAGCATCTCAACTCACATAAGAACTACATCTTGTCACACACACGGGGAGTACAACATGCCTAATTATAGGTATGTACAAAAGTCAAGGTAAGTAACCCACATAATTCATAAAGAGGGCCTTGTCATCATCCATGTACAACATGCCTATTTATAGGTATATACAAAAGTCAAGGTAAGTAACCCACATAAGTCATAAAGAGGGCCCTTGTCATCATCCATGTAGAACTTTGTATCCAAAGATAATCTGAAACCAAACCCACCCTAAAACCCCATTTCGGAACCAAAAATCAAAATCGGTTCATACCTTTGAAGAACTCCCCCTATATGTCACAATGATCTTCAAATAAGTAGGTTCAAATAAAAACAACAAATAAAGTGGGAATGTGAGAACACTTCTTAGCCATTCGTTTTATTTAATTAAACTTTTAAAAAAATATTTATAAAAAGGTATTTTAGGTATTTGTTATAGTCATTAATAACCAATTTAAATTCAAACCCTAATTTTATGGGGAAAAAACTCTAGCATCCATTTGATGTTCTTGTTTCCGTCAAGATAAAATAAACCTACACATAATTTTAGCCCAAATTTAAGAAATGATACCATGCCTTTTGGAGTCTGGCTTCTCTGTTTCCGTCAAAATAAAATAAATGATAATGCATCCATTTTACATTTATGTTTGGCATGTACAATCACTAAAATATTGTGTTTGAATTGTAACGTCCTCTCTCGAATCGTTTCCTATTTGGGTGTGGGTGACGTAGTTTAGATGATTCGAGTGTTCAGTTTATGTTTTGGAGCCATGGGGTATTTTGGTTAAGTGTCAGCTCGAGCTTTTATGGAAATTGGATTTATGTTTGGGAAATCCTAAGGCACGTATGAGTTGATAAAAGTGTAGAGCTTCTCGTTACCTTTTTGTGAATATAAGGATCGTCGAAATTGGATTTATAATGAAGAAGTTATGGTCTTTGGAGTATTTTAGGGTTTAAGGGTAACCCTAGTACTTGGGGTGTACTAGTGGGAAGTGAAGTAAGCGGGGTGTACACTAATGTACGCTTAGCGTACCAAGATGGAATGATCGCGAAGCCTCGGCCTTGTACGTTGGGCGTACGAGGAGTACGTTGGGCATAGGAGGAGTGCAAGAAACCCTAATTTTGAGTGTGTTGTACCCTCTTTAAACACCTTAAGTCTTTAGGTTGGCCTCTTTACCGGCCCCAAACCTCCTAAAACCCTAAATCGACCCTTAAGCCTTCTTTGTGGTGTTCTTGAGCTCTTGAGAAGATTTTGGTGGTTATTTTTCCCGTTATGAAGGAAGTAAAGAATATTAAATGTGCTTTGCTTGGTGAGGAGCCTATAGATCCAGAATCATCACCCTTTTTGAAAGACTTTTGAGGTATCAAGTTCCTACCTTGGCTTGTAGATGTTTACATCTGTTTATGGCTCGATTTTTTATGTCTTTGATCCCTTTTTGGGTTGGTTGTTGAGTTAGTACGATTACAAGACTTATCCTTTTAGATATGAGATTATTAGGATTTCTTTATGCATAAAGGTGCCAACTTTATGGGGTTGGGTCTCATGCATGCATTAAGTCGCATATTAAGTCTTTTTAAGCTTAAGAGTTTCATTTAGCCATGCATGAACACTAAGTTAGTAACTTTATGAGATAAATAAGTCCAAGGAAGTCAGATCTAGGTTGTGTAGTCAAGTCTTTGTGGAATAAGAGCTTAATATGGAAGTTGGTTGTATGCGAGGGTACAATGGGCGTACAAGCATGTACGCTTAACGTAAAAGCCCTAAGGCAAGTACGTTGTGTGTACGAGCTGAGTATGCCTTGTGTACTTAGCAAAGTGGGCCTCGAATCTTTTGGTCTTCAGTTTGGGCCATAGTCTGGGCTTAGATGTTTAGGGCCTTGTTAGGCCATCAGAATTTAAGTGTTTTGGGCTAAGAATTTTGTTGAACCTTGGATTAAGGCCCATTAGAGTGTTTGGGCCCAATTTGGAAAATTGGGCCATGTTTTGGCCTTGCATGATTATTTGGTATTTGGGCCTTTTGGATTGTTAGGTTTGGGCTTAAGTTTTGGTCCAAACTAGGTAAGGGGTAAATTTGTCATTTACCCTAATTATGGTATGATGGTTATGGATTGGAATCCAATTGTTAATTGGATGTTATTTGATATTGATAGCTCGGGGATTTTTTGGATCAGCAGTCAGGGAGTTATCAATGTGATTCAAGAGTGTGAGACAAGTCCCTTCCCGGTATTACGGGTCGAAGGAACCAAGGCCGGCCCATTATCTAGATATGTAGTATGCTAGTTGATGTGTAATACATGTTGTGATCGGGTTGAAACACACCCCAGGGTGGGGCCTAATATGGTATGACGGGTTGAAATATACCCCATGGCAGGGCCCACTATGACGTGTTCGGGTTGAAATATACCCCAGGGCGGGGTCCACTATGATATGTTCAGGTTGAAATATACCCTAGAGTGAGGGCCTAGGGCGGGTCCCATACTTGCTTTTCGGGTTGGAATGAACCCTAGGGTTGGGCCCATTTGTATGATTGGTAGTTGGGGAAGTCATTAAGCTTTGTGTTTACGGTTTTCAGTTTATGTTTAACGTACTTTTGTTTTAAAAAGGAAGAGCTCGGTATGATTGCAGAGCACACACCACCCCATTCCATATTTTCTTAACTTACTTTGATATAATGTAATGATTGACACATTTGTCTTATCTGAATTCTTATGATGATGCTTATGGAATACTGGTTCTTTTAATTTAAAATGAAATTTTTGAGTCTTATTATTGGGACGTTACAAGTTGGTATCAGAGCCTTGGTTTGAGGGATTCGGCACACTCTCGAGTGTGACTGAACTCAAACTGAGGAGTTGATGATTTTCTTAAAAAGAAAACGGGTTTTAAAAAGATTTTTGAAAAAGGAAAGAAACTACCAAAAAGAGTTTTGTAAAGATAAAGGGGGTGTGATGCATGCAGTCAGCCGAGCTCAAGTAAATTTTCCTAAAATACCCATACATGTTATTTGACATGATATGATATATGAATTTGTGAATCGCATGCTAGTTAGGGCTAAGGATCTACTCAATTTTTGCATGATAGAATACTAGGAGAGATGCCTAAGTATGCCTATTGTATGAGATGGTAGACTTGCATGCCAGTGCTGATTAGTCAGTGATAGATTGGCCTGATATATGATGCTTTGTATCCTTGCGACCATTGGATGCTATGATGGAATAAGAATGTATATTGGTATAAGTAATTGCTAAGTGTATGCTTTAAAAATTGTATACGGTTAGGATCTTATAGCCCTAGAATAATTGATTTGGCCTTATTTCATGTTCTTCGTTTGGTTATGGTCCTAGGGTAGAGTCTTTTATTCGACAATCTATTTGATCTTGTACTGTGTATAATTTGCACGCGTAAGGCAACCGACGGTGAGGGTGGAGATTCCTAGCATGAGTTGTGGCGTGTGAGTTTGAATGCTCTTTGATCATTCTATGGGTTGGAGTGCTACTGCTCAAATGTTGCTTGATTTGTGCTTTGTGGGACTCTTAAGTGATGTGAGTTAGCTGTTAAGTGAACATGTTAAGTCACATGTAATAAAGATTGAATAATCCCATAGTGATGGATTTGACCTTATTGCACAGCTCTCGTTTGAGTCTAACCGTTGTAGGGATGAGCCTTTTACTCGAAGGATTATCTGAGCTTTGTTGCATGTGATTATGTTCATGAAGTAACCAATTGACATTATGAGGAGTTCTTCAGCATTTGATGGCAGGGTGAGGTCGGGAACCTAGGAAAGCCTAGGGATTGCTTCAGTTGGTTTTGTTGTGTTGGTTTCCGAGTGCTTGGTGTATGGATTTGAGAATCTGACTTAGAGGATTCCGGAAGATTCTTGAGGAAAGTATGGATAAGTGTGGAAGGTAGTATCTGACCCGTACTATTGAAAGCACATGATCCATACTCAAATCGAGGAGAGTATTGGAGAATCTAGGAAGCCTGAGGGATGAGGATTCTTGGGTATGTTCTGATCTTTTGTTGGTTGTTTTTCAGTATGGTGTTGAGCGCTCGAGAAGGGGGTTCAAGTTCTGGTTCCGGTTCAGGTGCAGGTACTGAGTCGATTGATGAGCACATGCAGGAGTTCTTCTCGTCGGAGATTACCCGCGGTATGCTAAAATGGACTCCTGTGATCTTTGGTTCGGTCAAGGAAGGCATTTTAGAGCTATTGGATGGTCATATCGGGGGCTTTCAGGATGAGATTGTATCAGGAAAACTAGGGGCTCATCTGGAACCCAAGGCTTTTAGATCCTAAGATTCCTTCGGGAAGGAGGATTACATTGCTAGTTCTCATCATTTAGATCCTAAGATTGTATCCTAAGATTCCTTCGGGAATTTCATATTCGCATGGGTGATAGATGGTTAGAATTCAATGATTATTTGAGGATGAAAGTTGGGGAGAAGATTCGCCAGTTCAGAGTAAGGGTTATGGTTCTTAGTCACCAGTATAAGAACTTAAGGATATGGTGTGGTATCATGGGAATCATTTGGGGTTATCGGGTTGTTGGGATCTTAGAAAGTATCTATTTGAATTTAAGGATTTGGGCAATATCGGGTTTGACTAGCAATGGAACGCTAGTATTGGTAAGCGCAGGTCATAGTGGGTTCATGTATATGAAGATAGATGGGTTGGGAACCCATCAAGTCTCGTGGGTTAGGAGAGCTTCGATGAGTCCAAGTGGGGGAGTATCAATCTATAATTCCTGGGAATTGGATCGGGTGTGAAACTAGGGTAAGTTTCACATCCCAATCAGGAGGAGATACGATCTTAGTGGACGGGATTGAAGTTATGTGAGTTGGGAGTTCAGGAAACTCCCAACATCTGGTCGACGCCATTTGAATAGCAAGCTTGCGGATGCATCCAGGTTGAGGGTTGTGTTAGAGCCTCATTGTCTGTTCTTGTATGATGAACGCTTTAGGGTTCGAAGCATGACCCGGACACCTGATTGGAAATTCATTAGGATACAGGTTTGACTCAAAATATTGGGGTTGAGATTATTTGAATGTGGTAAGACCATGGTTGGTTAACAGTATGGTAAGACTGCGAGGGGATCGTAGCATTCATCAGTTGGAGGTAACCTATCATTTGAGGTGGTCATAAGTGTAAAGGGGGATCAATTCGTACCTTGGGCACGACGGACAAGATTTTCAAGGGGCATTTCTTCGTTTTATGTTGAGGACCATTGAGGTCCGAGCCGGAGTCGGGCCTATTTAGATCTAGTTGGGTGGGACCTATAGGCGAGGCTCGTGTGTATATGGCAATGTAGATGGGACCTGGTAGATACCGTTGAGTCAAGGTTTTGGATATTGGTTTTAGGATTGTGTGGTCAGTGAGTGGCACAAAGGGATGCTTTGGCAAGGATATCTTTGTCTTTTGGACCCTTGGGAACCTGGTGGCTAGACTAAGTGCGAGACAGGTAGTCTCAGTGATGGTTTGGGAACCATTATATCCCGGTTTAGTGATGGGTTGTCGTGAATCAAGAGGTTTCAGGTGCAATGCAAGAGTACATCCTTGGATTTTGGGTTCTGAGTTAGGTATCGAGTTGGTTCTTGGTGAGAACTCACATTGGGAATCGCGGGTGTTAGTGTGCAAGGTCTTCATTTTAGTGGGATGAGAATTAAATAATATGTATGCCAAGGGTATCAGTTGAAGGGTTCAGGGTTAAAGGATGGTCTCAGATTTGATGGGATATCAGGCTCTTATGATTGTGAATTAGATTGGTTCTATCTGCGTGGGGGTCGAGCAAGAATGGGGCTTCAGAATTTCAACAATAGTATGTCAGTTTGGTAGTAAAAGGAAGCAGTATGTTGTTCAGACCTGGAAGTTCATCTCTCGGTTCGTCTCACGTTGCTCATTATGTTCGTGGAATTGTTATCATCAGGATGAGCCTCTCTCGAAGGAATATCTAATCACTTTAGTCAAGTGTAAGGTTGTTGGCAGCAACATATGATCTGTGATGTTGTTTCTAGTGGGAACCTCAAATAATCTGAAGTTGAGTAGACAGTTTGGGAGATAAGTGGAATGGAATTAGTAACGGTTCAATGTGGGCAGTCTGTCAAGGAACCAGACCACTTCGATACTTCAGATTCCAAGTTGAGTAAATGTGGATATTTAGCAAAAAATTTAAACTTTTTGTATTCTATGAAATTCTTTAAACAGGCATATCTGATTTGTTTTAAGTCGGATTTACATGCAGTTGTTTCCAACGTGTAATTAGATTTTGTAGATGATTTTAGACTATAATTTTGTTGTTTTTTGGTGTTATATTCAGTGAGTTACAATCCTTCAAAGACGAGATATCAAAGTTGAAATATTTCAGCTTTTCAGCGAGAAATTTAAACTTTTGTATTATGTGAAATTTTTTAAACAAGTATATCTCCTTTGTTTTAAGTCGGATTGACATGCACTTTTTTCCAACGTGTAATTTAAAGTTTGCAGATGATTTAGACTATAATTTTGTTGTTTTTGGTGTTATATTCAATGAGTTAAAATCCTTCAAACAAATGGTATAAAGTATAAATAATTAAAGTTTGACTGGTCCAAAGGGCACAATAAACGAAAACGTATTCGTTTTTCTGAGTTCTACCACAACCAACCTAAAAATTATTCATTTTAACAAGTTGTAACGTATCAAGCCCAACAACGTACTCGTTTTAACGAGTTGTATCAAACTCAAAAACATGTTTTAACAAGTTGTACCGTATGCATATAAAGTTGTATCGGACCAAGAACTGGAAAACCCGGACCTAGACCTAGACCCGGTAAGTCTCATCCGGTCCGGTCCACTGTCCACAATATTCTCCAAAACCGGTCCGGTCCGGTCCAAATGATACCCCTATGCTAGGGTACACTTAGCTTATAAGCCCTAAGGCAAGTATGATGCGCGTACGAGCTGAGTATGCCCCGCGTACTCAGTAGAGTGGGCCTCAGATCTTTTGGTCTTCGGTTTGGGCCATAGTTTGGGCTTAGATGTTTAGGGCCTTGTAGGGCCATCAGAATTTAAGTTTTTTGGGCTAATAATGTTATTGAACCTTGGATTAAGGCCCATGGAGGGGTTTAGGCCCAATTTGGAAAATTAGGCCATGTTTGGGCCTTGCATGATTATTTGGTATTTGTGCCTTTTGGATTATTAGGTTTGGGCTTAAGTTTTGGTCCAAACTAGGTAAAGGGTAAATTGGTCATTTGCCCTAGTTATGGTCTGATGGTTATGGATTGGAATCCAATTGTTAATTGGATGTTATTTGATATTGATAGCTCGGGGATTTGTCGGATCAGTAGTCAGGGAGTTATCAGTGTGATTCAACAGTGCGAGGTAAGTCTCTTCCCGGTATTACAGGTCGAAGGAACCAAGGTCGGCCTATTATCTAAATATATAGTATGCTAGTTCATGTGTAATACATGTTGTGATCGGGTTGAAACACACCCCAGGGCGGGGCCCAATATGGCATGACTGGTTGAAATATACCCTAGGGCGAGGCCCACTGTGATATGTTCGGGTTGAAATATACACCTGGGCGGGGCCCAGTGTGATATGTTCGGGTTGAAATATACCCCATGGCGGGGCCCATACTTGCTTTTCAGGTTGGAATGAACCCCGGGGATGGACCCATTTGTATGATTGGTATGTGGTATGTTGGGGAACTCACTAAGCTTTGTGCTTACGGTTTTCAGTTTATGTTTAAGATACTTTTGTTTTAAAAAGTAAGGGCTCGGGATAATTGTAGAGCACACACCACTTCGTTCCTAATTTTCTTAACTTACCCTGATATAATGTAATGATTGACACATTTGTCATATCTAGATTCTTATGATAATGCTTATGGAATACTGGTTTTTTTAATTTAAAATGAAAATTTTAGGTTTTATTATTAGGACGTTACATGAAAGTTAAATATTGATTTTAAAAGTGTTAACCATGCAATATGAGTTTTGTCTAATGGGTTATAAATTCACTTTAGTTATAAATTCGTTTCATTAAAAAGTTAATAATTTTTTTTACTAAACAATCATGTTAGACACCTTTCTTTCTATAATTCTTTCGTGAAGAGTAGTTTTTATTAGTAGCCATATATTAAAAGTTATATATAATTATTATATGGATATTAGTTTGATTATGTTTTTGTTATTTATGTATTTCATCATAAAAGAAAATATATTCTTAAATGGATATTAATTATATCTTTTTTTTTTATGATAATAATAATATTACATCATGAATATTGTTTGTGCCATTTTTTAGATATTCTTAATGAAAGATGATATCATTCATATCGATATATGCTTATATTCGTATCTGAATAACTCTTATATCGAATATTCTATGAGGAATAATTATATCATTATTATTGTCATAATACAATGTATATTTGAATATGTTATGATTTATATAATTATTCAAAATTATTTGGTATTTTATTCGTATGTTCATAGCTAAAGTTTGATGTTAACTTTTTGTAAAAAAAGTGATATTCTAATTTGAATTATGTCAAATTTGCAAACACGATTCATGAAAACATTGAATTTTCATTGTATTTGTTAGTTTAAATTGTATTTGATAAAGTTGTATTGTTAATGGAAATTTTAACAAAATTTGTTTGTTTGTGTATTCACATTGGATTTGTATAATAATGCTTCAAATAATATGATGTTTTTGATATTCTAATATGAATATGTAGTGTTCATAGGTTTTTTAGTACATAATATATTCTTTATGAAATAATAAGTAAGACATCAGATTAAGAATCTCAATCAAGCATATCAATGTGCACTGTTAATAAATTTGAATTCTTAATACATTTTACTTTAAAAAATAAAACAATTAAATATCCCTTAAAATGGGAAACATATTCGATTTTTTTTTTTCATTTTGATAGTTTTTTCCTTACACGATTAATTTTATATATTCCAATAATATTTAAAATATTATTTCATAAATAAAATGATTGGTTGAGAATCGTTATCGCGTTCTCACATTGTTTAGTGTTTTCATGTGAACTACCCCCCCCCCTCCCCTCTCTCTCTCTCTCTCTCTCTCTCTCTCTCTCTCTATATATATATATATATATATATATATATATATATATATATATATATATATATATATATATATATATATATATATATAATCATTTTCATGTTATTAAAAGCTATATGTGATTGTACAAATGCTTTATTATACGAATAAATACATATATATTTTATGTATTTTAAATTGCTTTTTTTTTCTTAAACTTTATTTACAAAATTATAATGTAAATAAATATATGATACCATTTTAGTTATGTAAATTTGAGATTTTTAAGTGATGAAATTTATCTTTTTAATTTTTTTTATATATTAGTCAAACGATGCAAGTTTTTTCATTGTTATTATAAGATTAGATTAAAGTTTCAGATGAACAAAATTTTATTTTATTATACTATACTTATAAAGGAGACATTTTTTTTATCACCGCAATCATTTGAAACTTTCATGTCTTTTCATATTTCTTTATAATAATGATTCCATATTATCTATTTAAACCTACATAACTTTTTATTAGCATCTAATTAACAACTACCACTCAATAGTTTTTTTTAACTTCTGATACTTAATGGTTCTTTTGATACCAATTGATTAACATTAATATATATAGTTCACAATGGTAGATTTTTATTAGAATGGTTTAAAGAGTTATGTGAGTGGTTGAGAGGTAGATTAGAAACTCCATACAAAAAGATTGTCGATAGAGAGCATAAATAATAATAAAAAGGAAGAGATAGAGAGCATAAATAATAATAAAGAGGAAGACGACGATGAGAAGGAAATATGGAAGTTTATGGTAAGAAATATTGCTTCATTTTCTTCTTTCTTATTATCCAAATTTATACTATATAATTATGATTTTGATTGGAATGAAAAATATTATATATGAAGATGCTCTAATCATTGCCTCTAGATTCACACAAGCAATAATACTAATTCACAACAATACAAAACAAGAATGAATACAACTAGCATAGTTCATGCTTCTTGATTTTAAAATTTTGGTGGTTCAATTTATTTTAGAGTTTTGCATTTTCTTTTCATGAAAGATATAATCATGTTCAACGGGTCCCAAAAGGAAGTTATGCAATTAACCGTCTAAATTCTTAACCCAATAGTCCATGTCGTATAAATTATAATGGAGTTTGCAAGATGGTGCATGTTAATGTTCATTCAACTTCAAATTGTAAAACTAGACTTTTAAAAAGATTCATTGGGTGTAATTTTTAGGATGATGTAATGGAGTGGATGTCGGCGTTTAATTTTATAGTTCTTCATGTTGTGTTGGATATTCACAATCGCTTACATGGAAATGGTTCTATAGATGACAATTATGTAGTTGATAAAGCTTATTAAAATTGATTTTGTTATATTCCATAAAAATGGTAAATTTGAGTTGTTTATATATCATTGCAGCTATTATTTGATTACAAATCATTTAATCATTCATGATCTTTTTAAATGAGACATTTATGATTTAACTGTAAGGTAATTAAAAGTGAAATAAGATTTAGCCATTGCAATTTGCACATCTAATTTTATTTATGCTAATGAAAAACACAATGGCACGAGACTCTCATAAAATACAAATCGTTTAATTGTTTTATAACTTATGTTTTCTAGTAACACATGAGGGTTAAAACTCATTTTGAGTTTTATAATTATTATTAGTATAGTTTGAATCAATGACAAAATATTTTGACATCAATTATAAACATCTTTTATTTATAATTTTAACTTTTCCAATTATTCATTGTATTTATGTTATCAAAAATTTATATGGTTAATTATTTTTTCATTAGTCAATCAATTTATTCCGTAATAAAAAATTAGAAACCCAATACCTATAATTTTAGGAGCAGTTTTGGAATATTAAAATCCAACATAACATGTTCCAAGATTGGTTACAATATTCTAGGGTTAGGGTCGTAGGTTTCAATTTTAATAGGCCTATATAAAAAAATGACCAAAACCCATAGATAAAATTATAAATTTCAACATATTTAAACTATATATTTGTTTTATTATGCAACGCGCGGAAATACACATAGTGATAAATATAGGTCAAACATTGTTAACACTAAGAGCATATGTTTGTGAGTTGTATATGATATCTGAGACCTTAAAAATTATCTATAGATTTATTTTGATATAATTGAATAAAAAATATCTATGGATTTATTTTGATATAATTGAACACAGAAAGATAATTTTGCTATTTTGTTAGAAAATACATTATAAATATACACAAAAATCAAATATTTTATGTGAGTTACATATACTTGGTAAAAGTATATGACTTTATGCATAATGTACAAGTGTTTAATACATGCATTTCAAATTTAATCCTCAACTTTGTATAATCCATCACTCATAAACCTTATATCATATAACATGTCACTAGCAACCCCTTTATTTTGTAAAATGATATTTTCCATCATTTTATCTTTTAAAATAGCATTTTCACCCCTCCACCTTCAACTTTGTAAAATGTTACTTTCACAATTTCATTTTCTAAACTTTTGTGCGTCTCCGGTCCTCTTAATAGTACAAGTGGTAATGCAAAATATACAAACATATCAATGCTTAAAGTGCAACTCTAATTCCTCAATTTTGTATAATCTATTACTTTCAACGTCTTTATTTTCTAAATTGATACTTTTCATCCTTTTACTTTTTAAAATATTACTTTCAACACTTCACCTTCAACTTTGTAAAATATCACTTTTACCCCTTCGTTTTCTGAACTTTCGTGCTTATCCCATAGTATATATAAATACGATTTCTCCCCCCCCCCCCCCCTTTACTTTGTAAAATGCATTTTCCACCACTCTCTTTTTTAGAATGTTACTTTCATCATCTCAACAGTGAAAATCACTATAGCTAACACTATAATTGTTAATGCACAATGTACAAGTATGTCAATGCGTAAAGTGCAACTTTAATCCCTCAACTTTATATAATCCGTTACTTGCAACCCTTCTTTTTGTTAAAAGACTATTTTCTATTCTTTTAAATACCACCTTCACCTCCTTCACCTTCAACTTTTTAAAATATCACTTTCACTCATTCATATTTCTTCTTCAACTTAGTATAATCCGTGACTTGCAACTCCTTTATTTTATAAAATGATATATTCCCTCATCTACTTTCCGAATACGCAACAAAAACACGTAAAAACCCACGATAAAACACATACTCAATTACTAGTAATATCTATAGTACAAATGTTTTATTATATGCATAAATACATAGATCTATTCTAATAAATGAATTTTTTTGCCACATGTCACACTTTCATTCAATTTGTCAAATGTCATTTTGTGGTTATTTTGAGTTAATTTCTTTTCAACATATCATTTTATGGTTTTTCTATTTTAATAAATTCCACATAAAACTTTAGTATAACAATTACAATAAATGTATTAATAAATGAATATCAATTTTATTAACGAACTTACCTTCTTATTTCAAAATAAAAAAATTAAAGCTCATTAATTTATTTTGTTTATTTATTTAAATTTAAAAGATAAAAAAAATCAATTTCAATAATTCATTATTTTTCTTATTTTATTATAAATCAAAAGTTTTTAAATATTTAAACATTTATATTTAATTTTTTTAATTAACACATGTAATACATGGGTCTTATACCTAGTATTTAATAACTTTCATTTTTTTTATATTTTGTTTAAAGTATTCTAACATAAATAAATATATGATAGTATTTTACTTAGATGAATTTGAGACTTTTAAGTGATTTAACATCTTCCTATATATTTATTATGGTGATATATATTTATTATGGTGATACGTTTACTTTTAAAGTTATTGTAAGTTTTTGTAAATATATCCATCAAACAATTTAAGTTTGTCCTTAGTTGTTATAAAACTAGGTGTAAGACCCGTGTAATACACTGGTTTATTAAAAATAAAAATTTAATATCAATATTTAAACATTAAATTTAATATCAATATCAATTTTAAAGTTTTCATTAATTATGACATTTATTACATTATAAATATATCAATTCTTTTTCAAAGAAGCATTTATTTCTCTCAATATTATAACCGAAATAAGTTTTGATATATGAACAAATCAGAAAATTACATGTGGAAATAAATAAATTCTAAAAATCTATTAAAATGTCATGTGTCAAAATCAATGAGGACATGACATGTGGCAGAAAATGGATTTTATTTATTAGTATAGACTAGGTATGAGACCCGTATGTTATACGGGTTCGATAAAACAAAAAATTAAATATTAAAGTTTAAACAAAAATTTATTTAAATTTAAAATTTTAGATTTGAAATTTAAAATTAAAAATTTGAATTTAAAATGAATCATATTAAATATTATATGAGTAGTAATATTATAATTTATTGGTTATTTTCATTTAAGGTAATTATTAATTGAGGTGTAAATATGATGTGTTAATTAAGAAAAGATAAAAAATAAGAAAATGACAAATGGAAAAAACATTTAATCAAAAATACCAAAAAATGACATGTGTCCAACTTTTTAAAATATCACTTTCACTCATTCATATTTCTTCTTCAACTTAGTATAATCCGTGACTTGCAACTCTTTTATTTTATAAAATGATATATTCCCTCATCTACTTTCCGAATACGCAACAAAAACACGTAAAAACCCACGATAAAACACATACTCAATTACTAGTAATATCTATAGTACAAATGTTTTATTATATGCATAAATACATAGATCTATTCTAATAAATGAATTTTTTTGCCACATGTCACACTTTCATTCAATTTGTCAAATGTCATTTTGTGGTTATTTTGAGTTAATTTCTTTTCAACATATCATTTTATGGTTTTTCTATTTTAATAAATTCCACATAAAACTTTAGTATAACAATTACAATAAATGTATTAATAAATGAATATCAATTTTATTAACGAACTTACCTTCTTATTTCAAAATAAAAAAATTAAAGCTCATTAATTTATTTTGTTTATTTATTTAAATTTAAAAGATAAAAAAAATCAATTTCAATAATTCATTATTTTTCTTATTTTATTATAAATCAAAAGTTTTTAAATATTTAAACATTTATATTTAATTTTTTTAATTAACACATGTAATACATGGGTCTTATACCTAGTATTTAATAACTTTCATTTTTTTTATATTTTGTTTAAAGTATTCTAACATAAATAAATATATGATAGTATTTTACTTAGATGAATTTGAGACTTTTAAGTGATTTAACATCTTCCTATATATTTATTATGGTGATATATATTTATTATGGTGATACGTTTACTTTTAAAGTTATTGTAAGTTTTTGTAAATATATCCATCAAACAATTTAAGTTTGTCCTTAGTTGTTATAAGACTAGGTGTAAGACCCGTGTAATACACTGGTTTATTAAAAATAAAAATTTAATATCAATATTTAAACATTAAATTTAATATCAATATCAATTTTAAAGTTTTCATTAATTATGACATTTATTACATTATAAATATATCAATTCTTTTTCAAAGAAGCATTTATTTCTCTCAATATTATAACCGAAATAAGTTTTGATATATGAACAAATCAGAAAATTACATGTGGAAATAAATAAATTCTAAAAATCTATTAAAATGTCATGTGTCAAAATCAATGAGGACATGACATGTGGCAGAAAATGGATTTTATTTATTAGTATAGACTAGGTATGAGACCCGTATGTTATACGGGTTCGATAAAACAAAAAATTAAATATTAAAGTTTAAACAAAAATTTATTTAAATTTAAAATTTTAGATTTGAAATTTAAAATTAAAAATTTGAATTTAAAATGAATCATATTAAATATTATATGAGTAGTAATATTATAATTTATTGGTTATTTTCATTTAAGGTAATTATTAATTGAGGTGTAAATATGATGTGTTAATTAAGAAAAGATAAAAAATAAGAAAATGACAAATGGAAAAAACATTTAATCAAAAATACCAAAAAATGACATGTGTCCAAGTTAATGAGAGAGTGACATGTGGCAAAATTATTTTCATTTATTAGGTAGGATTAGATTAAATATAAAATGAACCAAATCATTATTTTATGATAAATATATGCCAAACATTGATTACCACAAGGGCATGTATTTTCCAATTGTATATGGTATGTATATGTCGTCGAAAGAATCAAAAGAACGAAAAAAGTTTTTTTTTTATGGAAACTTTATTACTAATTACTAATAGATGATATATAGGGATTAGGGAGGATCGACTTATAAATAATTTTATATATTTAGATTAGATTCAAAGTTTTCAAACTCATCAAGGATAATGCCAAATTTTACCACATATTTAGCTATTCAATAATAGATACGTTTATATAAAGAATTTAAAACTCCATATAAATTGCAAACGAAAACTCACACTTTCTTTATAACTTAATATTTCAAACTAAATCTTGTATTCAAACTCCGTTTCAAATAAAAAAAACTTTTGTATCTAAATCTAAACTCTTCAATAATCACCATTGATATTTGATAAAAGGACGACTATCATCGCCCGTTGGATTAAAAATTAGTCTTGCTTAAACATAAATTACGAAGAGATATACAAAAATTTAACCCGACACAAAGAGAAAAGAATAAAAAGAATTTGAAGTTACCTCTAAAACCGGCATTGTTGATCAAAGCATGGATGCAGCCAAAAGCCGCCCAAGCCTTTTGCACAACGGCTTCGATGGCAGGACCTTTGGCACTGATATCAAGCTCAAGTGCCACCGCTAAGACATCATGCGTAATGGCTTCACCTTCGTTTGCATGAATATTAAAGATTTCCATGTTGTTAATTTCATGGCATAGAGCCTTCAGTTTCTTGGTTCGACGTGCAGCAGCGATGATCTTGCAACCAGCTTTGGCTAAGTCGATACACAACTCCCTGCCAATACCAGAGGATGCACCGGTAACCATCACAATCTTGCCTCTAAGGTCTAGCCATGGTTTAGATACGCTTGTTGCAATCTCTTGAGTAGAAACCACCATTGATCTTTAAACTTTGATAACTAGTTTACAAGTTTTAACTAATAACATAAACAAGAAACTATAGATTTTATAGACGATACATTGCTAGTGTACATGTTTGGTCCAAACCTTTCACGTGATGTATTTTTTCGGAAGAAAAGTTAACTTTATATTCTTTTGAATTGATCATGAATTTAATAACAAGTGTGACTTGTTGGATAACTCTTAATCTCCTATCATGTGTACTGCACAATAAGTTTTGGTCGTTTGATTTCCTGATTTTCAACCTCGGACAACTGCAACTTAAATGGTTAAAACTTTTCTTTTTTGATTTTTTGTTCGAATTTTAATAAACTTTAGACAAAATTGCAAGAATGGTTTATTTGGTATGTCAAAACTAGTATGTTTGGGCCAAAAAAGCTAACTGGTATTAGTGGTCAAATAGTTTGATTTTGTTGCGAGTTCGGTTCAAAGTGTTTTATATTTTTTTATAATGACGGATTTGCCCTTAGTATTTTCCCTTTTTTAATTATTTTATTACAAAAAGAAAAAAAGAAAATACATCTCTCTCTCTCTCTCTCCCTCTCTCTCTCAAAATAATTACTTTAAAAGACCATCACCACCATCACTGTAACAACTTAAAAATCACAACAAATTTAAACATTTAAAAACAACTCCTAGTTACCAAATATTTACAAAATTATTGTTTCCAAATTGTTTATCAACATCAAAGTATCCGAAAATCATAAAGCCAAAATTGGAGGATGTGTACGGTCATGTCTTCGCCTTCCCGTGGTCATCAGAAGTACCTGAAACAATAAACTAAAACCGTAAACCAAAGCTTAGTGAGTTCCCCCAAAGGCTCACCAAATACAACATATCAAACAACAACATGCATAACCGAGCCTTCAGCCTGACTGAATTGCCTTGCAGGGCCTACAACTTATCCAGACTGCTCCCAAGTTGTTGACATAACTGGACCACCTCGTAGGGTCTACAACCTATCCAGGCCGCTCGTCGGGCCTTCGGCCTGACTGGACCGCCTCATAGGGCCTACTGTCTATCCGGACCCCCTGGGTATCTTAGCATTCAACACAAAGCAAGAACACCTCAACCCAACCAACCATAACATGTCGACATAAACGTAAGAAATAAACATATAACCAGACATTAGACAAACATGCAAATTTACAAATCGCTACCGCATGCTAACATCCTATATACCATAATATCGATTTAACAGATCTTTACAAGATAACAATATGCTATCATGTAATAGGATCTACAATCCAGTAGGCCAGCCTTGGTGCCTTTTCGACCCGTTAGTACAAGGAGGAAGACTCACCTCACAGCCTGGCGAAGAAAACTGATCAATACTCTGACCCCCGAATACCAGCTCCACCCAAGTCCTAATTGTCCAAACATTTCCCATTAATAAAACAATCACAATTTCCTAAATTACCCTTGGTTAACTTGATCAAAACTAACAAGTCAACTGAGTCAACCTAGTCGAGTTAACTCAACCAAGGCGACACATAACGCGTATGTGGGGCGTACTTCGAAAGTACGTTGGGCGTACTCAAGTCTTGACCGCAGTCAGGATGGTTGACCACGTACGCGTTGCGTACTCCAGGTTATGCATGGTGTACACCCAAACTTCCCAAATCTTCATTAAGAGCTTAATGCCTCAAGCCCTTACGTCCATCTTTCAGATCCAAGGCCAAAATACTGCTACGAGTCATAAAGTTTCCAACATTATGACTTTGCATTTCCATTAAGTGCTTAACTCAATATCTTAATGCATTAAGACCTTCTAAAGAATGCATGAAGCAATATCATCCATCAAGACCACATTTTTATGACTCAAGACCCTTCCTAAGGTTTAAAAGGACGACTTAATGGGTCAAGAACATGTCATGCTCAAGAATCACCATTTTGGGACAAAAAATGACTTAAAGAAGTGAAATGTCTAGATCTACAAGATGGAGTGATCAAGATGCAAACTTTTTACCTTCTGGAGCTTGCTCACAAGGAGAAATCTCAGATGCAAGGTGCTTCATAAAGTTCAAGATCTTTCCACGACTCACTTCTTCTTCAAGAACACTTCTAACACTCCAAAGGCATTAAGAATGCACTCTTTCACTTAGGGTTTGCTTGGGGGTCGATTCTCACAGGGGGAGGATGAATAAGAATGAGATATGAGGCTATAATGAGCTTTAAATATAAACCAAACCCTAAAAATTAGGGTTTGCATGATCCTCACATATGCCTCGCGTACGAGGTGTATGCCTAGCATACACAACGTACGCTCAGCGTACAACACAATGGCCAACATTATCATATTGCCATTATGGGCTATTTTGCAATCTTTTTTTTTTTCAATACCAAGGGCAAAGATGTAATATTATTCAAACATTAGGGTCAACACTGGAAGTACCTTGACATCGGGATGTTACAACCACCAGTCCACCATCGATCAACGAAATCGCACCACCGGTCACCACCAGTAACTACCATCTACCGTACTCAAACAAAATTTTCTAGATCTACAACTCAAACTCAAGATGAACAAGATGAAGATTTGGGAACTAGAGGAAGATTTAAACCAACTTCAACACAAACATATACATACAACAACCAATCTCAATTTTTCTTAAACATATGAAGATCAAACCTGATACATGAACAATCAGATTTCTAAAGCAAGAATAACAATAAGATTTGTTAACCCACAAGAACACCTTATTACAAGATTTGTAAAATCACAAGCACTAATTACCAGATTTGTAAAACTCTAGCCTTCTCATATACAAAATCCAAAAATTGACACGAATATAGAGATGTAAACCACATTGATGAACCTGAAAACGAATACATACACATCCGTTCGAATTGTTCAAGATCTACAAAAACCTTATATCTGTCGCCGCCTTTCTTGCTGACAGACGTCGGAATCACGCTCTGCTATTTTTAATTCGTCTTCTCCGAACATCAGAATCGTCTTTCTAGACCTATAACGAACACGTCGCTTCTGTTCTTTGTGTTTACGGATCCATTATTATCTTTCTTCACTGAAATCAAACCCTACCGTTGCCTTCATACCCCTTCGTCGCCATTGACGCTTAGAAAAGAGACCAATGAGAAGGGTGGCGGTGCTAGGGTTTCGAAACATATCTGGTGATGTGTGAAGCAAGAGATAGAGGATGGTGGTGTAGGAATTAGATCATAGGTGGAGTTCCCCGTCGTCACCTCCGCCGGTGGTTGTTATGTTCATCAGATGGTATGGAGAAACATTATGACTATGAGAGAGAGAGATGTATTTTCTTTTACTTTTTTGATTTCTGTAATAAAATGATTGAAAGAAAAATATCAATGGAAAATCAATCATTATAAAAAGTATAAAACATTTTGGACCAAATTCGCAACAAAATCAAACTATTGGACCACTGATGCGAGTCCAAACTTTTTTGGTCCAAACATGCTATTTTTGACATACTACACGAACCATTTTTGCAAGTTTGTCTCAACTTAAATACAAACACAAATGCCGAGAAAAAGAAAATCTAAAACTACAAACATAAAATTACAAAGCAAAATAAATGAAGATAAAAAAGCTTTTGAAATTTTGAAAAAAACAAAAACCGAATCAACTACCACAAATCATAAAGAGATTCATATTATATTCATTCATTCAAGGTTATCAAAATCAGAATCTTACATTTTTTTTTACATTTCTTAAGATCGTAATCATAAGATTTGGTCGAGATCGGAAAATTCTATCAAAATGAACTAGTCTTCAAATTTGCTCGCAAAATCTTGTTTGTGGTGCACCGATAATAACTTGATGTTGAATAATACATTGATGGTGTAACCAACTTTAACCTCTTAAATATAAGTCATAATTTTTGTTGCTACAACTGAAAAAATTAGAAAAAGAAGCATCTTAAGCTGTTAAGCATAAAAGAAAATTGAATAATACATGGATGGTGTAATAAACTTTAACCTCTTAAATGTAATTCATAATTTTTGTTGCTACAACTGAAAAAATTAGAAAAAAAAAAAAAAAAGAAAAAAAAATCTTAAGCTGTTAAGCATAAAAGAAAAAAAAAGCATCGTAACCATGATAGAAAAAATAATATCACAAATGGAATATTACAAGTATGTTCTCTCTTATAATAAATGAAATGATGATACAATATAAGGATTCTTTACAACAATGGTAAATGACGCTTGATTTCATTTAGTGGAGGAATTTTGAATATAGTCATGAAGGAAAAAAGTTGTCATCATCGCGTCCGACTACTCTCATTTTGTATAAATTTCTTATATATTTTCTAACTGGTGTGAGACCCGTGTATTATACGGGTTGATTAAAAAAATTAAATATAAAAATATAAACATTACTCATTTTAATAGAGGTGAACATAATAACCAAAAACCAAACCAAAACCAAATTAACCAATATAACTGAATCATAATAACAAAACCATTTTCAAAATCGATGGTTTGGTTTTTATTTTTTGATAAACGATAACTAACGATTTGGTTATGGTTTTATAGGTTAACCAAACAATTATTAACTATAACTTTATATTTAACTATATAAAAATTATAGATTATATATAAAATAATATAGTCCTTGTCCAAGACCAATTAAAACTTCAAAAATTAATCTTTTAATAAGAGACAATGAGCAATCAATCCACTAGAGGTTATTAATCACACGGATACACACAATCATTCAATCACGCATTGGGCTTAAACTATTGATTAACTCGGTAATTCCAAATAGGCTAATTCTACATATAAGAAGAAAAATTGATCGATATAAAACTCTTAATGCAATTTTAGCCCTGTTAACATATTTGACCTCATGTAACTCATCTCCTACCGATTGCAACCGAACAAATAAATTAAAAACACAAAATCAAGCTGAAAATGAAACAAATCCACATTTATAAGTTTTTAAAAGATTTTTTTTAAAAAAAATCGGTGTAATTTTAACATGTCCATTCAAACCTGCCATAAAAACTGATGAAATAAAAAAGGATTTGAAAAATAAAAGCTTAATGAAAAGAGACGTGGAAAAGAAACATGACACCGGACTACAAAACCACACAGACAGAAACACAAGGAATTTGAAAAATTAAAGTTTGTTTCGATAAAACACATTTCCTACAAGAGGTTTCTATAACGTAAAAATCAAAAGAAGAAGAGCAATCGATACATAATCGGAGGCACAACCATAAACCGACACCACCATCGCTAATGAAAAGAGAAAAGAAGGAGAAGCAGCAGTAACACAGAAGCATCGACACATGAATGGTAGTTGATGGTGGCCCTTTTAGGATTTGTAGATAGACGGCGGCACAGAGTGGTGGTAAAGGTAATGGTGACTACGACACTAAGTGGTGGTGTTGATAGTCATGGGTGTCGATTTGGTGAAGATATACTACGTATATTATGCTGTCAATAGTTAATTTTTTTTTGAACCGGCAAATCTAATCTACTCCTAAGTTAACAACACCTATTTCACCTATGTCCACGACAGGACTTGAACCCTCGACTTCAAAGAGGGAGGGCACCACCTGATACCGCTGGGCTAAATGTCAATAGCTAATTAGAGGCCAAATTTTAAGGGATAACATGGAAATTTTTTAAATATATTATATCTTTCATAATTTTTGAAAATATTCAATGGCGTAGAGAAAAAAGCATACTCTTAAATTTAGGCTTAAATATAATATTTATAGTGGCATTTAATCAAATGGAAAAAACACCAGAAATCACATAATGGTAAATTGAAATCCAAATTGTATTATTTTGGAAAGATTATAATCTAGAGCATTTATTCTCGTGTTTATTTGAATGCATACATTTCATAGATAAACCTTTACTCAAATATAAATATAAATATTTATAATTTAAGAAAATAGAAAACATAACAAAATGACAAGTGGAAAAAAAGAAAAATTTTAAAAATAAGAAAAAGTCATGTGACATATTGAATAAGAAGATGACAAGTGGTAAAAAAACTTTCATTTATTAGGTAGGACAAGGTTCTAATTTTTTTATATAATTACCTTTTTAAGATGTCATATAAATTAAATTATAAAATAAATTATTTCAATAGTTAACTATTGCATGTAAATTTTGAATAAGAGGATAATAAATAAGAAGGGATTAATCGACGGATTAGCTTATTAGATTGGTAGGTTAGACCGTTAGATGTTAGCCTATTAGATTAGTAGATTAAATGTTCAAGCAGCATGGCCTAGTATATAACTTAGTAAATTGCAGTATTGGTTAGCCTATTAGATTAGTAGATTAAATGTTCAAACTGCGTGGCCTAATATATAACTTTAGAATAAATTGCATAATTGATCATTGTAGTTTACCTCAAAGTGTAGTTTTGGACCATTTTTTTTTTCATGTACGAATTGTCTAAAATTGAAACTTCGATACAGAGTTGATTAATCGACATAACTTCCGTTATCTTTCTCCAGTTAAGTTAGTCACATTATAACAACCATAAAATTCAAGCCAATTTAAAACTTTTTAAAACATTTAAAACCATTAATCATTACAATTTGTTTTCAAAATAGTTTCATATCAGAGCATCCCAGAAATAAAGTCATAAAATGTGAGGAGTTGTACGATCACGTATTTATCTTCCCACGATCATCTGAGGTACCTGAAACCAAAACTGAAATTGTAAGTCCAAAACTTAGTGAGTTCCCCCAAAATACTCATACACACAACAATATACATATAATCACGAACATCATACTATGGGTCCAGTCAATCATCGGGTTGGAATACCCCAGGCCTTCAACCATCCGGTTGGAATGCCAACATACTATGGCTCCAATCATTTTCGGGACGGAATACCCCAGGCCCACAACCAATAGGTTGGAATGCCCACATACTACGAGTCTAATCATCCTCGGGCTGGAATACTCACGGCCCACAACCATCGGGTTGGAATGCTCAGGTCTATTAGCTTTCACACAAAGCAGATAAGCCTCAACCACCAATCAAACATGTGCACATATAACAAATAACCACATAACAGTCCATAGACAAACAAACCGATCTAACAGATCATAACCGCATATAACACCCTATCTACTAGGATATTGATCTAACGGATCATAACAACATATACCATCCTATCTACCAGGATACCGATCTAATAGATCGTAAAATACACAAGCATATAGCATATCAGGATAACAATCCAAAAGGGCCGCCCTTGGTGCCTTACACCCTTGAGTATAGTGAGGAAAACTCACCTCACAACTGTCGAACTGAAGTGATAAGCTCAAACTCTCAAATCATCGCCACGTACTCCACCACCTATATTTACCATAGGACCATATTCATAAATTTCCAATTTACCAAAATACCCCAGAAGTCAACTAGTCAACCCATGGTCAAAGTCCAAGTCAATGGTCAAGGTCAATAGTCTATGTTGACCTAACTCGTCGAGTGTAGTTCACCGACTCGTCGAGTCCTTCCTGAACTCGAGAAGTCGTGAAATCCTCCGTTGACTCGTCGAGTTTCTCTGCAACTCGCCTAGTTCATGCATGTCCAAATATCGGGAAAACCCTAACTGACTCGCCGAGTCCATGCAGAAATCCTTGCACGACAATCTTCATAGGACTCGCCGAGTCGACCATGCAACTCGTCGAGTCCCTTCAATCCTTTCTCCATTCAGATGATTTTTAAGCCATTCCAAAGCTCCATAACGTAGATCTAAGCTCCTAAGGCATACTTCTTACGTAAAGTTGCAAACTTTACGTACATGCAAGGTGATAATGACTCAAATCAAGCTAAAGAAGAGATTCTAGGCAAGGAAAATGCACTAACATGCTAAATGTTGAAACTTTATGATTATAAGGACCAAGATGAGCCTAGATCTAAAGTTGCAACTTCAGATCTTGGTTCATCACCCGAAATGAACACCAACATGCTAAAATAGACCTAAAACTCAAATATAGAAGGATCTAGCTAGAAGGAGATCAAGGTAACGACTTGATACCTTTAAATGATGCTAAATTGGGGTAGACTTCAAATCCACACACGTTCCTTCCCTCAAACTTCTTGATCTTCACGCTCCTCTCACCCAGGTCCACCTTCCAAGCTTAAAACACACAAGTATGAAAAGAAAATGACGATTTAGGGTTTCTAGACTCACAAGGGGCTGTAGGGAGGCCAAGGGAGGCTAATGACCCTTTCAATAGAGTGCAAAAACCCAGAAATTAGGGTTTCATCCTCCAGCTCCAACTCGTCAAGTCATGCCTCCAAATCGGCGAGTTGGTTACTTAAACACTCGGCCAACCACATTCCTACTCGACGAGTCAGGGCCTCCAACTCGTCGAGTAGACCTTTCAATATGAAACATAAAACTAGAAAATTAATACCTGAGAGTCGGGGCATTACACACATTCTCCTCATGTAATGACGTATTTGTTATTTTTGTGGTTTCTTTCCTATTATTTTAATATTTAAAATTAAAAATATCACTCTACCTACATCCACTTTATGTGTGTGTGTGTGTGTTGTTTTGCTGGAAACCATTGCCGCTACTGCCATTTACGATGGATTCCACCTAGCCCCCTGCTCGTTTGCATGTTCGTCCTCCAGGTTTTTACATACTTACCCTCTGTTAAATATAACCACCACCGCTGTCGATCGCCACCACTATCTCCAGCTAAACACATTTTTTAGATTTGAAGAACAAAACAATCGATTTTTTCAAATCTGCAAGTGTAAATATAAACACTTGATTTTTTTTTTCAGATCTACAAGCTCAAACATGAACACTCAATTTTTCCAGAACACTCAAACTGGAACAAGAACACTCAAGAACAGGATATTTTTATAATTTTGATTTTTCTATATCTTAAGAAAAAGACCATATTTTTCCAGATCTGCAAAATCGAGAACCCTAGAATCATGAACTAACAAACTCGATTTTATGTACATACAAAATGAAAACAAAAACAAATCTTTAGGTTTTTGAGATCTACAAACAAAAACTTAGAAACTCGTTTTTCCACATCTACAAACATCTAGTAAATAAAAATGAAAACCAATTCGATTATGGTTTTATAAAAAAAATAGAGAAGTGGATAGATGCTCATGGTTTCCTGATTTGGAACATTGCATCCTCCCTTCATCTTCTCTAGTTGCAGAAACCTAACTTTAGCTTCACCATCATCCTCTTTCGTCTATCGCCTTTATGGACTGAGCCGTAGATCGACCGCCTCCTCCTCTGACTGCCACGTTCATAAGCCCTAGATTGGTAACAAGTTCTTGCAATTTTTTGGACAATGGGATGAGATTGATGAGGTGTGTGGGGGAGACGATATCCCAATTGACATAAAATGGGCAAAGGAATATCAAAAGGGATGGAAGCAAGCGTACGTAGGGGACGATGGATTACCAGTAGGGATAAGAAGCGGGGATAGTATCTACAACCTAAAAGGATGAAAATGCACGGATATGTGATTTTTGGGAAAACTATATTTCTTTTAATTGATTAATATTTTAATAGATTAATATTTTTTTTTAAAATAAAACTAAAAAGGAAAAAAATACCTGAAAGGATGAAAATGCCTAAATTTTAAAGACAAGTGAACTTAATGGAAGTTTTAGATGGACAGTTAATTTGAAGGATAGATTTTGCATTGAAGTTTCAGTTTTGGACCATCTGTGCGTGAAAAAAATTGTCCAAAACCACACATTTTGGTAAACCACATGGACCACTTTTGTAATTTACTCATAATTTTGATATGTCATTATTATCGTTATACGTACTATTAATTTATAATTGGATTATGAACAATGATGATATTGAGCTGACTCAATACCCGGTTTTTTCAAGCTGTGTTTGCATGTCATAACCTTATCATCCTCTGATCGACCATTCCTCATTCAATTGCCACCTATTTCCTTCTTCCACCATGTTGTGCTTCCCACCGTCTTCTACAAAGATTATAGCTTCAATTCTTCTACAGCTTCTCCATTTCCTACATCGATTGAAGCCTCCATCTTTCTAGTTTGTAGGAACCTTCTATCTCTTGTCATCGAAGGAACCATCTTTCTCTTCATCTCTATCTTTGTTATCTGTGTAACGACCCGTTTCCGGTATGTTAATTTCTTGGTAATTGTTGTAAGTTTTGCAAGAGGAACTCGGCGAGTTCATAGCCTGACTCGCCGAGTAGGGTCGCGGCTGCGTGCACGCGTGAGCCGAGGACTCGGCGAGTCCATATCCTGGACTCGGCGAGTCCATCCGTCTGGGTGAAACCCTAAATCCCCGGGTTGCCCACTATTTAAACCACCTTATAGCCCCATTCTCGCCTCCCTCACCCTGAGAACACAGTGAGAAAACCCTAATCCTCCCTTGAGAGCTTATAAGTGATTTGGTGCCATTTTGTGAAGGTGTGAAGAAGGAGAAGAAGAAAGAAGCAAGGAAACGAGTTGTAGTGCAAAGATCCAAGGGCAAATCTGAGTTTATTGAGGTATTTTCGGAGTTCCCTTCTTGATATATGCTTTAAACTTCCATTAGAGCTCTTCTAAGAGCTATTTGATGTTTGTTCCAAGCCTTATGTTTGCATGAATGTCTTAATAAGTCGAAATACCTTTGGATCTGAATGTTGGGGTGTTGTAGAGCCCAGATCTACTATCTTTTTGGAGTTATTTTGCATATTAATCATAGATCTACCCATTTTATGCATCTTTTAGCCTTATTTCCCTTATTCATGAGGTTGTGCACGTAAAGTTGGAAACTTTACGTGGTAAATCAGCTTATTGGACTCAGATCTATCAATTGTATGTGTTGGATTCAAACAAAATCGAGTAAAAATCAGTTGCATGGCGGCAACTCGGCGAGTCGGGAAGAACGACTCGGCGAGTTGGGTCGCGAGTTCCCGAGTCCTTCATTTTGATCATTGTCGAGTGAATCCAGTGGGTTAGAGAGTGGACTCAGCGAGTTGAGGGTAGACTCAGTGATGGAGGGACTCGGCGAGTTGTTCATACAACTCGGCGAGTCCAAGGCAATCTTCTTAGGATCAAGAACAACTCGTCGAGTTGTTCATATGACTCGGCGAGTCGGATGAAGATTGTCTGAGTTTGTGGATCGAATGAGTGCTCGTCGAGTCGATGCCATGCTCGACGAGTAGCAGCGGGTAGGGTCGAGGAGTGAGAATAGGGACTCGGCGAGTTGGCGGCCCAACTCGGCGAGTCAGGTCAACTGTGGGTTGACTTTGTCCGAGAGTTGACTTGGTCCGAGGGTTGACTTTGACCAAGGGTAAAAGAGTCATTTTACTCAATGCAGTGTTTAGTATTTGATTGAGTGTGTTTATGGACTTGTAGCCGGGGAGATACCGGAGCAGCAGCAGTTAGCCCTCAGAGCTATTCACTCAGCAGCCAGTTCACGAGGTGAGTTTCCTTTCAGTAGGAACGGGTCTAAGGCCACAATGCCGGCCCGTTTAGCTAGCAGTAGTATCCGGATGTTATCAGATGCAGTAGTTAGCATGTTTGATGCCTTCGTGGCTCAGACAAGATTATGTGTGTTCATATTAGTGATATGTTATGCTATGATCAGTCAGCTTCGGGCTCCGGTCCGATGTCAGCTTCGGACTTCGGTTCGATGTAGGGGACAAGGTCCCAGTTAGCTTCGGACTTCAGTCCGATGTCAGCTTCGGACTTCGGTTCGATGTAGGGGATAAGGTCCCAGTTAGCTTCGGACTTCGGTCCGATGTCAGCTTCGGACTTCGGTTCGATGTAGGGACAAGGTCCCAGTCAGCTTCGGACTTCGGTCTGATGTGAGCTTCGGACTTTGGTCCGATGTAGGGGATAAGGTCCCAGTCAGTCAGCTTCGGACTTCGGTCTGATGGAGGGGGCAAGGCCCCGTATGTGCTTGATATATTATTGTATGGTATGTGGTAATTTGGGGGAGCTCACTAAGCTTTGTGCTTACAGTTTCAGTTGGGTTTCAGGTACTTCCGCTTGTAGAGGGAAGAGCTCGGGGTGATGGCATCGCACACACCACAGCTTCAGCTTTTATCCTGGGAGATGATTTGGTTCTTGATTTCTATATGACAAGGATATGATACAGTTTTCCGCACAGTGTTTTTATTATTTTGAGATACATCATGTATGGTTTATGATATGTCACTCAGATTATGGTTTTTGGTTATGTTGAAAACGAAATTTTTGGGTCGTATTTTTGGGTCGTTACAAGTTGGTATCAGAGCCCTGGTTTGAGGGATTCGGATACACTTCCGGGTGTATCTGAACCCAAACTAAGGGGAAATAAAAAGATTTTTTTTTTAAAAGGAAAATGTTTTCTAAAAGAAATTTTGAAAGCACTTAGAAAGAAAGAAATTTTTTTTTAAACATGATAAGGGTGTGGTGCATGCGATCAGCCGAGCTCAAGTAAGTACTCCCAAATTACCCATACAAGTTATTTGTTCAGTTTCAGTTTCAGTTGAATAGCATGCTAGTATAGGACTAAGGATCTAGGAGGATGCCTTATGTGCCTGCTTTATGTGTTACAGCTTATGAGTATTGCATGCTAGTATTGAGTAGACAGCAGTAGGATAGCCTGTTTAGGTTATGCCTGATAGTATGAGCTTAGCACTGTATGCTAGATCAGTTTCTCATTTTGAGAATAGTTTTGCCTGAATATGTTTCCTTTATCCGAATGTTGCCTGCTTCGTGCTTTGTGGGAGTTCTGAGTGATGGAAGTTAGCCATTAGGTGAACACGTTACACCACATGTGATCAGGGTTGAATAATCCCAGAGTGCTGGAACTGACCCTATTGCGCAGCTCTTGTTTGAGTCCAACCGTTATAAGGACGGGTCTTTTACTTGAAGGATTATCTGATCTTCGTCACATGTGATGGTGTTCAGGTGATGGTTAATTAGCATTATAAGGAGACCTGCAGCAGCTGAGGACTAGTTGAGTTAAGTCTGAGGTTTCCCTGGGGCAAGCCTAGGACGAGAGTAGCAGAGATCAGTAGTAGTAGAAGTGACTTGGTGGAGTCAGGGCAGTTCTTGAAGAAAGTACGGATAGATGTGGAAGGTAGTATGGGCCCGTACTACTGGAAGCAGAGGATCCGTACTCGAATCAAGAAGGGCTGAGACAAGACCAGGAAGCTAGTTGTAGTATCAATGATCCCTCAAGATATTCCGTTTTCTGATGTAGTTGTGATGTGTTTCAGAATGGTGGTTTTGCGTTCGAGACCAGCAGCCGGCAGCGGAGGTGCCGGGGAGGGATCAGGTTCAGGCTCGGGGGATGAGCGCATGGATGAGCAGACCCGAGAGTTTCTTTCTTCGAAGATTACGCGCATCATTATAGAGCAGACTCCTGTGATCTTCGGTTCGATCAAGGAGGGGATTCTAGAGCTGATGGATGAGAGACTGGGCACCTTCCGTGCCGAGGTGGCGGCCATGATGGGGTCGCGCACCCTTACCTTCAGGGAGTTTAGGGCATGTGGAGCTCCGGACTATCATGGGGCGCGGGACCCCATAGCGAGCACCAGATGGTTGGCAGATGTGGCCAACGCTTTCCGTACTAGCAGATGTCCCGAGGGGGACAAGGTCAGATTGGCGTCCTGTCTTCTGAAGGACAGGGCACGAGATTGGTGGGAGGAGGTCGGGCATGCTATTGGGGATGATGCAGCATTGGACGCCATGACCTGGGCTGATTTCTCTACCAGGTTCAGAGCGGAGTTTGCACCGGTCATTGAGGTGCAACAGCTAGCTAGGGAGTTTCAGGACCTCACCCAGACTACAGAGACAGTGGCGGAGATCACCGCCAAGTTCAGGGAGAGGGCTCTTCTCGTTCCTCAGTATGTAGCTGATGAGGAAATGAAGAAGGCCCGTTATCATGAGATGTTGCGGAGCGATATCCGCCAGTTTGTGAGCCGGTCCAGCTGTAAAACGCTGGAAGATATGATTGCTAGAGCTCGGGAGAGGGAGATTGATCTCGAGATGGAGAAGAAGAGGAAACCGGAGGCGGTTTCGGGTTCGGGCGGTTCGGGCAAAAAGCCCAGGGTTTCAGATCATAGGTCCAGGGGACAGCCGAGCCACGGTCGATGTGGTAGGTGTGGGAAGATGCACGAAGGAGCGTGCAAGGCAGGGAGTTCCGGCTGCTTCAAGTGCGGTCGGGTTGGACATTTGAGTAGGGATTGTACGGCTCCTGCTACTGCCGTTGCAGTGTCAGATCTGATTTGCTTTCAGTGCAATCAGAGGGGACATAAAAAGTCCCAGTGTCCGAGTTTAGCTGCAGCAGGGAAGGTGGCTGCACCTACCCCTGCTACCTTGAGGATTACAGACGGCCGGCAGGGTCGAGCTGATGCGCCAGTGGCAAAGAGTAGGGCGTTTCAGATGACAGCAGAGGAGGCGCGAGCGACTCCTGATGTGGTGACGGGTATCTATCTTCCCTTTATCTCTTATTATTATTGATTGTATATTGCTTATGATTGTATGTTTTATTCAGGGTCGTTCTCTGTGAACGGCATTTCTGCTATGGTATTATTCGATTCGGGGGCTACCCGGTCATTCGTATCACTTGCGCTTAGCAAGAGATTCAGTAGAGCCCCAGGGGAGCTGGATTGTCCATTAGAGGTTGAGATAGCGGATGATAGGACCGTGAGGGTCGGCAGAGTGCATAGAGGGTGTTCTCTTCAGTTATTTGATGAGCAGTTTTCAGTGGATCTGGTACCTATTCCCCTGCGAGGGAATAAGTTTATTGTGGGTATGGATTGGCTAAGCCCCAATGGGGCGGTGATTGATTGTGAGCTTCAGCTAGTGAGGGTTCGCACTCCCAGTGGGGGAGAGTTGGTGATTCAGGGCGAGAGGCCACAGCGAGGACCGACCTTCTGTTCCGCCGCAAGGGCGAGGCGCTATGTTCAGCAGGGTTGCGCCGGTTTTGTAGCTTACGTTTTGGATGCCCGGGAGAAGGGCAAGTCGACAGTTGATGATGTTCCTATAGTTCGAGACTACCCGGACGTGTTTCCCGAGGATTTGCCGGGGATACCTCCTGAGAGACAGGTTGAGTTCAGGATCGACCTCATTCCTGGTGCGGCTCCGATAGCCAAGGCACCGTATCGACTAGCTCCCCCTGAGATGCAGGAGTTGTCTACACAGCTGCAGGAGCTGTTAGACAAGGGTTTCATTCGACCGAGCAGTTCGCCTTGGGGAGCGCCGATCCTGTTTGTGAGAAAGAAGGATGGGTCGCATCGTATGTGTATAGATTACCGGGAGTTGAATAAGGTAACGGTGAAGAACCGTTACCCACTCCCGAGGATAGATGATTTGTTTGATCAGCTTCAGGGAGCGTCTTGGTTCTCCAAGATCGATCTACGCTCCGGATATCATCAGATGCGGGTTAGAGATGAGGATGTACAGAAGACTGCTTTCAGGACCAGGTATGGTCATTACGAGTTTGTGGTGATGCCATTTGGGCTCACCAATGCCCCAGCCGCGTTCATGGATCTCATGAACCGCGTGTGTAGGCCGATGCTGGATCGGTCAGTGATAGTGTTCATAGACGACATCTTGGTGTATTCCAAGACGCAGGAGCAGCACGAGGAGCACCTGCGGGAGGTGCTAGAGGTTTTGAGGAGGGAGAGACTTTTCGCAAAGTTCTCCAAATGTGAGTTCTGGTTGCGCGAGGTGCAGTTCCTTGGTCACCTCGTCAACCAGAAGGGTATTCTGGTAGATCCGGCCAAGATAGAGGCCGTGATGCAGTGGGAGGTCCCGAAGTCTCCATCTGAGATTCGGAGCTTCCTAGGATTGGCAGGGTATTATCGGAGATTTATTCAGGATTTCTCCAAGATAGCAGTGCCGCTCACCCGACTGACCAAGAAGTCAGTGGTATTTCGTTGGGGTCCGGAGCAGCAGACAGCATTCGAGACCCTCAGACAGAGATTGTGCGAGGCTCCGATCCTTACCTTGCCAAAGGGAGTAGAGGACTTTGTAGTCTATTGTGATGCCTCGATCACAGGTTTGGGAGCAGTTCTGATGCAGCGAGGCCATGTGATAGCTTATGCCTCGAGACAGTTGAAGCCTCACGAGGCTAATTATCCTACCCATGATTTGGAGCTGGGGGCAGTTGTGTTTGCCCTCAAGATTTGGAGGCATTACCTTTATGGGGTCTGTTGTACTATATACACGGATCATAAGAGTTTGAGGTATCTTATGGATCAGCCGAGTCTGAATATGAGGCAGAGGAGGTGGTTGGACGTGCTGAAGGACTATGACTGTGAGATCCTTTATCATCCGGGGAAGGCCAACGTGGTGGCCGACGCCCTAAGCCGCAAGGTGTCGGCGGCCCCGATCAGGGATCTGTGTATGAGGATGACAGTGATCACTCCATTATTGGAGCGGATCAAGGAGGCTCAGATTGAGGGCCTCAAGGAGGAGAGGCAGAAGTGTGAGAGGATAGTGGGCCGAGTAACTTCATTTGACTACGACAGTCGGGGTTTGTTGACGCTTCATGGTAGGGTATGGGTACCGTACTGGGGTGGGGTACGACAGGTATTGATGGACGAGGCTCATAAGTCTCGATTTTCTATCCACCCAGGAGCGACAAAGATGTACCGAGATCTTCGACCCGATTATTGGTGGCCCTGCATGAAGCGGGACGTCGCCTGGTACGTCGAGAGATGCCTGACCTGCCGGAAGGTCAAGGCGGAGCACCAGAGACCTCACGGCAGGATGCAGCCGTTGGACATTCCCGTGTGGAAATGGGAGGACATTACCATGGATTTTGTCACCAAGCTTCCCCGGACCGCACGTGGAGTGGACTCGATATGGGTAGTAGTGGATCGGTTGACGAAGAGTGCCCATTTTATCCCGATCCAGGAGAGTATATCGGCGGAGAAGTTAGCCGATATCTATGTGCGTGAGATCGTGGCACGTCATGGAGTGCCGGTATCAGTGGTGTCTGACCGAGATGTCCGTTTCACATCCAGATTTTGGAAGCGGTTCCACGACGAGATGGGTACTCGTCTCCATTTCAGCACCGCTTTCCACCCTCAGACAGACGGGCAGAGTGAGAGGACGATTCAGACTCTAGAAGATATGCTCAGGGCATGTGTCCTAGATTTCGGTGGCAGTTGGGATACGTATCTTCCGTTAGCGGAATTCTCGTATAACAACAGTTACCATGCGAGCATAGACCGACCTCCCTTTGAGATGCTGTATGGGAGGAAGTGTAGGACCCCGATTTGTTGGGGCGAGGTCGGTCAGCGAGTCCTTGGGAGCACAGAGGTGGTGCTCAAGACGACTGAGTTGATCCAGCAGGTCCGTAGTAGACTGCAAACTGCCCAGAGTCGGCAGAAGAGCTACGCCGATAGGAGGCGTTCGGACTTGGAGTTCCAAGTGGGAGATATGGTCCTTCTGAAAGTCTCACCTTGGAAGGGTGTCATCAGGTTCCGGAAGAGGGGCAAGTTGGGCCCCAGATTTATTGGTCCTTTCAGGGTTTTGGCCCGGGTGGGTCGGGTTGCTTATCGGTTAGATCTTCCTGAAGAGCTTAGTCAGATCCACAACACTTTCCATGTGTCTCAGTTGAGGAAGTGTTTGGTGGATGAATCGGCAGTCGTTCCCCTAGAGGATATTCAGGTTGATAGTGGCCTGAATTATATTGAGAGACCGGTCGCGATTTTGGACCGGAAGACCAAGACCTTGAGGAACAAGGAAATTCAGTTAGTAAAGGTGCAGTGGCAGCACCGGAAGGGGTCTGAGTGGACGTGGGAGGCTGAGGAGGAGATGAGAGAGCACTACCCAGAGTTATTTGCAGATCCAGCCGTAGCAGACTTCGAGGACGAAGTCTGAGTCAAGTGGGGGAGAATTGTAACGACCCGTTTCCGGTATGTTAATTTCTTGGTAATTGTTGTAAGTTTTGCAAGAGGAACTCGGCGAGTTCATAGCCTGACTCGCCGAGTAGGGTCGCGGCTGCGTGCACGCGTGAGCCGAGGACTCGGCGAGTCCATATCCTGGACTCGGCGAGTCCATCCGTCTGGGTGAAACCCTAAATCCCCGGGTTGCCCACTATTTAAACCACCTTATAGCCCCATTCTCGCCTCCCTCACCCTGAGAACACAGTGAGAAAACCCTAATCCTCCCTTGAGAGCTTATAAGTGATTTGGTGCCATTTTGTGAAGGTGTGAAGAAGGAGAAGAAGAAAGAAGCAAGGAAACGAGTTGTAGTGCAAAGATCCAAGGGCAAATCTGAGTTTATTGAGGTATTTTCGGAGTTCCCTTCTTGATATATGCTTTAAACTTCCATTAGAGCTCTTCTAAGAGCTATTTGATGTTTGTTCCAAGCCTTATGTTTGCATGAATGTCTTAATAAGTCGAAATACCTTTGGATCTGAATGTTGGGGTGTTGTAGAGCCCAGATCTACTATCTTTTTGGAGTTATTTTGCATATTAATCATAGATCTACCCATTTTATGCATCTTTTAGCCTTATTTCCCTTATTCATGAGGTTGTGCACGTAAAGTTGGAAACTTTACGTGGTAAATCAGCTTATTGGACTCAGATCTATCAATTGTATGTGTTGGATTCAAACAAAATCGAGTAAAAATCAGTTGCATGGCGGCAACTCGGCGAGTCGGGAAGAACGACTCGGCGAGTTGGGTCGCGAGTTCCCGAGTCCTTCATTTTGATCATTGTCGAGTGAATCCAGTGGGTTAGAGAGTGGACTCAGCGAGTTGAGGGTAGACTCAGTGATGGAGGGACTCGGCGAGTTGTTCATACAACTCGGCGAGTCCAAGGCAATCTTCTTAGGATCAAGAACAACTCGTCGAGTTGTTCATATGACTCGGCGAGTCGGATGAAGATTGTCTGAGTTTGTGGATCGAATGAGTGCTCGTCGAGTCGATGCCATGCTCGACGAGTAGCAGCGGGTAGGGTCGAGGAGTGAGAATAGGGACTCGGCGAGTTGGCGGCCCAACTCGGCGAGTCAGGTCAACTGTGGGTTGACTTTGTCCGAGAGTTGACTTGGTCCGAGGGTTGACTTTGACCAAGGGTAAAAGAGTCATTTTACTCAATGCAGTGTTTAGTATTTGATTGAGTGTGTTTATGGACTTGTAGCCGGGGAGATACCGGAGCAGCAGCAGTTAGCCCTCAGAGCTATTCACTCAGCAGCCAGTTCACGAGGTGAGTTTCCTTTCAGTAGGAACGGGTCTAAGGCCACAATGCCGGCCCGTTTAGCTAGCAGTAGTATCCGGATGTTATCAGATGCAGTAGTTAGCATGTTTGATGCCTTCGTGGCTCAGACAAGATTATGTGTGTTCATATTAGTGATATGTTATGCTATGATCAGTCAGCTTCGGGCTCCGGTCCGATGTCAGCTTCGGACTTCGGTTCGATGTAGGAGACAAGGTCCCAGTTAGCTTCGGACTTCGGTCCGATGTCAGCTTCGGATTTCGGTTCGATGTAGGGGATAAGGTCCCAGTTAGCTTCGGACTTCGGTCCGATGTCAGCTTCGGACTTCGGTTCGATGTAGGGACAAGGTCCCAGTCAGCTTCGGACTTCGGTCTGATGTGAGCTTCGGACTTTGGTCCGATGTAGGGGATAAGGTCCCAGTCAGTCAGCTTCGGACTTCGGTCTGATGGAGGGGGCAAGGACCCGTATGTGCTTGATATATTATTGTATGGTATGTGGTAATTTGGGGGAGCTCACTAAGCTTTGTGCTTACAGTTTCAGTTGGGTTTCAGGTACTTCCGCTTGTAGAGGGAAGAGCTCGGGGTGATGGCATCGCACACACCACAGCTTCAGCTTTTATCCTGGGAGATGATTTGGTTCTTGATTTCTATATGACAAGGATATGATACAGTTTTCCGCACAGTGTTTTTATTATTTTGAGATACATCATGTATGGTTTATGATATGTCACTCAGATTATGGTTTTTGGTTATGTTGAAAACGAAATTTTTGGGTCGTATTTTTGGGTCGTTACAATCTGGCTCATCACATAACACTAGTCCCATGGACAATCTATATCTTTATCTCTTCAAGACATATTCTATTTCTCATCTAGTACTTAACACATTAAGTACTCAATCTTTATATATGTCTAGTAACATATATGCATTCTACACAACACCAGTGATGTCTAGACATACATACATACTTTTATGATCATTCTACATATAATCAAACTCTGTCTCTTTCTACTTTCGCTCAGGTATCCATAAACACCATTCTCATCATCTATTCATACATAGGATTATATTACATATACTCTTAATCTTTCTTTACTCTTATAGGTATTACTCATAGTAATCTTATTCCATTTTTTACCCACCTACACATACTTTGGTTATACATACATGCTTAAATATATGTCTTACACGTATAATCACATTTACACAATCTTACATAGTATTATAATCATTATAATCATATCCTATCTTCCTCTATGTCATGCTCAGGTACATGACTCTTTACATACAAACATACATGTGTACATGCATAAAATGTATAACACAATTTAAAAGGAGAAAGCGAGAGAGAGAGAGAGAGAGAGAGTGTGTGTGTGTGTGTGTATGTTTGTATGTCACAACTATAACCCACCTTGTTAGTTAGTGAAGACTAATTGTCCTACTTTCTTCATTTATGTAAGTGATGGATTTTAGATCCATCTTCTCTGCTCTTAGGCCTAATCATACACGTATACAAGTGCTTAATACTTGTATTAGCCTACTAAGAGCTTAATGACTCTTAAGGTCAAAATGACCACTTAATGGATCAAAATTACATCTTTTCATTCTCTAAATCTTAATCCAATCCAATTAATGAATTAAGCATCTCATAATACCAAATTCATCTTAATCTACTCTAATGCATCAATTCAACATAACGTCATCAGTTAGGGTTTCAAACCCTAACTCTCATAGGATTGATCCCACTCATGGGAATCATATACAAGCTTGTTTAATGTATCTAAACACTTTCATTAACTATGCTAACTTTCTTAGCATAATCTAACTCTATTAGCTCAACTCATCAAAAACACCATCAATTCCCTACTAACTTAAAAATGGAGAAATTGATTATCTCATTAGGTTTTCTTCTCTAATCCAATCCATACGCACACAACATTGCCTCATATCCATTCTTCCTTCTCTAAATCACAAGATCATCTTGTGGGAGGGTTTAGGGGTATAAAATAACAAGAATGAAGGCTTAACAGCCTTATGTTATGATGCATAACCGCTTCGTAGCTGCTTAATCACCGTTGGGGTCTTTTAAAGTTTGTATGAGTGACCTCAGGACTAAGGAAACATAGGTGGAATTTCGAATATCCAAAAATTCCGGATATTATATATTGTTATCCGAATCCGTATCCGGAATTTCGGATATCCGAAATTCGGATATTTGATTTTTCGGATACGGATTCGGATAACAATACATATATCTGAAAATTCTATCATGTTATTATTTACAACCAGTAAACCAACTACACATAAACTTGTTTAACGTAAAAATATAGACCAATTATATAAACATAAACAATATAATCACTAATCAGTATGACTATAAAGATAAGATGTACGTTTTTGTTAAGTTCCAACATGAATGCAAAGTCCCCAAAGATCCATTTGTTCTTAGAATAACTACAAAGCTTCGAACAGTTTCCAAGAAATTTTGGTTCAACTTTCAAGCACTTTCAAAGCTTTCCCTAAAGAAGTTGAAATTAGTCAATTAAAAACCACTTTTGAAATGCTTATAAATGAATTCAAAATGATAAGAAAGATGCAATTAATTAACCAAATGGCACTTTTAAAATTTTTATAAATGAATTGAAAATGATAAGAAATTAAAAATACCCTTGTAAAGTGTTAATACTAAATATCATGTAAACTAAATATGCATAGACTAGCTGCAAAATGGAGTAAAGAAGGGTAGTAATGGAATCAGTAACATGAATATTGACATCTTGCAACATATAACCATTTGTTTATATGAAAAACACCTCTCGATGAAGATGTATAATAAAAAATTAGTAACATCAGTAGCATCGATATGGTTAGAATTGTTAGGTGAAATTGAAATGAAAGTAACCCTAGTTGCTAAAGTTTATTAACTCTTAAAAATCAAAAATAAAAATTATTTTCAAAAACTAACTTTCGGATATCGAATATTCAAAACATATCTGAAATTTCTTGAAATCGATATTTGTATCCATATCCGAAAATTCGGATATCCAAAATGTCTAGATAATTTCGGAACGTATTTTCGAATTCTCAGATCGAACATCAGATATCAGATATTTTTGAATACCCTTACTTTTTCCCACTTGGGATACCCCTTCCCCCTCCTTTTGTTGAGTGCACTCTTAAACAAAGGTACAAGGCATGGTGTATGTG